>NC_090646.1:547700920-548000920 GCF_040937935.1 Hyperolius riggenbachi
GGGGGGCGAGGCCATACCACGCGCTCTCAAGCAAAGCATCAGCAGCCAGCCCAGCCAAGGCCACCCAACACAGGCTGACAAAAGCCCAAATAAAACAGACTATAGAAAGCTGCAAGGAACGATACATAGAGGAATGGAGAAGTGACATAAAGAATTCCAAGAAACTCGCTGTCTATCAATCACTACAGAGGGAGTACACAATGGCTCCATATCTGGGGAGGCTACATCACCACAAAGACAGACAGGTCTTGAGTTTGTACCGTCTGAGTGCCCACAGCCTGGAGATAGAGACAGGGCGGCACAGACAGACATGGAAGCCCCGGGAGGAGAGACTGTGCAGACAATGCGACCAGGAGGTCTTGGAGGATGAGGCCCACTTCCTGCTACACTGCAGCAAATACGCACCTGTGAGGACCGCCCACTTCCAGAGACTCTCCGCCCACATCCAGGATTTTACCTCCACAGATGAGGAGCGGAAACTCTACATCTACTGGGGAGGAGGAAACAACCGTGCAAATAGCTGCCCGATATGTCACAGCCTGCCACCAACTGAGAGGAAACATGATACCACATGGACTGTATTCCCCCCCAATACCCCCCTATGGACTGTATATCCCCAGTCCCCCATGCTGCCCCTTACATCATCCACACACACTATGGACTATATACCCCAACTCCCTATATCCTTCCCTATTCCCACAACCCCCCCCCCCCCCCCCCCATGTTAATGTTTTGTCTTGTTTTGCTTTGGCAATGCTAAATGTATTTGGTCCTGCCAATAAAGCTTTTTTGGATTTGGATTTGGATTTGGATTTGGGTGGAAGGGGTTCAGGTCTGATTACCTATGAATTTCTGGGGGGAGGGTGGAAGGGGTTCAGGTCTGGTTACCTATGGATTTCTGGGGGGAGGGTGGAAGGGGTTCAGGTCTGGTTACCTATGATTTACTCGGGGGAGGGTGGAAGGGGTTCAGGTCTGGTTACCTATGAATTTCTGGGGGAGGGTGGAAGGGGTTCAGGTCTGGTTACCTATGAATTTCTGGGGGGAGGGTGGAAGGGGTTCAGGTCTGGTTACCTATGATTTACTGGGGGGAGGGTGGAAGGGGTTCAGGTCTGGTTACCTATGGATTACTGGGGGGAAGGGGAGAGGTCTGGCTACCTATGAATTAGTGGGGGGAAAGGGGAGAGGTCTGGCTACCTATGAATTACTGGGGGGAAAGGGGAGAGGTCTGGCTACCTATGAATTACTGGGGGGAGAGGTCTGGGTACCTATGAATTACTGGGGGGAGAGGGTAGAGGTCTGGCTACCTATGAATCACTGGGGGGGGGGGGGGAGAGGGGAGAGGTCTGGCTACCTATGAATTACTGGGGGGAAAGGGGAGAGGTCTGGCTACCTATGAATTACTGGGGGGAGATGGGAGAGGTCTGGGTACCTATGAATTACTGGGGGAGAGGGTAGAGGTCTGGCTACCTATGAATCACTGGGGGGGGGGGAGAGGGGAGAGGTCTGGCTACCTATGAATTACTGGGGGGAAAGGGGAGAGGTCTGGCTACCTATGAATTACTGGGGGGAGATGGGAGAGGTCTGGGTACCTATGAATTACTTGGGAGGGTGGGGGATTAGGTCTGGCTACCTATATTTAACTGGATGGAGAGGTCTGGCTACCTCTATTTATATGTGTATCAGATATACATGCATGGAGATTTATTATCAGATGCATATATATATATATCTATATATATATATATATATATATATATATATTTTATTTATACATATACTGTATATACATATGTCCCCAATATCCACCAGCTGTGATCACTTGAAGCCGTATTCATGTGCTTGTCGGTTGCTTACTTGAACCACCAGCAGAAAAAAACGCAAACCTGCTCCAAAATATTCACTGAAACCTCCAGCAACATCTTTCAGCCCTCCTGAAACTCCTAGCGGCTTTCTGCCATCCTCCTTGCTTGGAAGCCGGCGTGTTACCTGACCTGCCTAGAGTCGAGTGATACGCCTGCTGCCGTGAACAGAGTACGTCGGAAAGCCAATAGGAGCATGCTAGGAGCTTCAGGAAGGCTACAAAACGCCGCTGGAGGCTCGGTAAGTATTTTGTAAATGCCTGCAAACCAGGCCCAAATTCTTCTCCCCCACCCTAAAGAAAGAACCCCTGAAAGGGACACTGAGCAGGGGCACAGGGTATGTTTTTAAAGGGACTCCAAGATCAAATTAAACGCAAAATGTGAACTTACCCGGGCTTTGCTGTAGCCCAGTGTTGGTCTGTAGTTGGCCGGCGGATCCTGGCGACACTCGTGCCGAGTGTCGGGCTCCTTCTTCCGCATACATCACGCGTAACGTCATTACGCCGGCCGCCTCGCGTCATCACGGTGGCCGGCGTGACAGTACGGCGCATGCGCGATTAAACCACGCATGCGCCGTACTGTGACGCCGGACGCCGTAATGACGTTACGCGTGATGTATGCGGAAGAAGGAGCCCGACAATCGGCCCGAGTGTCGCCAGGATCCGCCGGCCAACCATTTCTGAAGAGGCATTGGGAGAAGACCCGGAGGTACGTCGTGGGAACTACAGACCAGCACTGGGCTACAGCAAAAGCCCGGGTAAGTTCACATTTGCGTTTAATTTGATCTTGGACTCCCTTTAAGTATACCCAAGTGTATATGAAGTGTATACACTTCCTCTCTTAATCCCTCTCCATCCCGGTATGCCCACTCTCAATGCTATTGAAAACATGGCTCCTACAGAAAGTAGAGCTGAAACATGAAAATGATGTCTGTGGGTCCTTACAGCGCATGCGCAGTCTCTGTCTCCCTCGAATTATTTTCCGACTCTCTGCATCGCATCATAGTTCCGTGCACTATGACGCGTGCCACAGAGAGGAGGGGAGGAAGAAAGTAGAGTAGCCTGAACCTGCATGCGCTGTAAAAGAGAACTAAAAAGCAATGAATAATTGCTACATATACTCTTTACACTTTAAATGTCTATTTTGCACACTGGTGCTTTGTGTTGGACACAGAAGAAGATCTACAAAATTAAGGGATTGCATCACACAAGCAATGTGACACATACAACTAAGTATTCTGCATAAATATATGTTTTTGAAATGCATTGTATTAACAATGTCATTGCATTTCTTTTGCGATTATTTAGTCCAACACAATGTGTCAGTGTCAGAGATCGTACAACAAAAGAGAAGAAACTTATCCTTTTTTAAGAAAAAAAATTTATTTTTTTGTTGAAAAGTTTTTCTTTTCTTTTTTTTTTTTTTTTAAAGGGAACTTCAGCCTAAACAAATATACTGTCATTAAGTTACATTAGTTATGTTAATTAGAATAAATAGGTAATATAATCTCTTACCCACCCTGTTTAAAAGAACAGTCAAATGTTTGTGATTCATGGGGACAGCCATCTTTGTCATGGGGGCAGCCATCTTTTTGGTTGAAAGGAGGTGACAGGGAGCAGGAGACACAGTTCCAACTGTCCTGTGTCCTGATCACCCCTCCCAGCTGCACACCCTAGGCTTCAAATGTCAAATTCAAAATGTTAAAAAAAAAAAAAAAATTGCACCAAAACAGCAGAACGAGAACAACAACATCAGAAATCCCATCATGCTTTGCCCGGATTCAGGGGCAAAATGCCCGGGCAGTTTTCTTCTGTACAGCTAAAAATGAGGCTTGTATAAGAGAAACAAAGTTCTGATGCTGTGAAACACCAGGCCTGTGAACCTTGCTGCCAGTGGCGTAGCTAAGGAGCTGTGGGCCCCGATGCAAGTTTTACAATGGGGCCCCCCAAGCACTCTATAAACAACAATTAATACGGTGCACCAAAACCTGCCAATGGCAACTACGGTGTCAGAGATGCAAGAAGGCAATGGGGAACAGTTTGTTAATGATTACCACTATTCAAAGTATCTATAGAAGTGATTATTATAAGCACAGGACCAATAGAGAGCTA
The DNA here is from genome assembly GCF_040937935.1 of Hyperolius riggenbachi. NCBI lineage: Eukaryota > Metazoa > Chordata > Amphibia > Anura > Hyperoliidae > Hyperolius > Hyperolius riggenbachi. The sequence goes on from NC_090646.1 coordinate 547,704,891, forward strand.
ATACTGTATTTGAGGGAGGGCCCCTCTGGCCCAAGGGCCCCGATGCGGTTGCTACCTCTGCACCCCCTATTGCTACGCCCCTGCTTGCTGCATTGTGAAAATAGCTGTTTACAGCTGTTTCCAACTGCCAAAAAACCATGCAGCAGCTACATCACCTGCCAGCAGTAAAAATCTTCAACCAAAAAAAAACAAAAAAAACAACAACAAAAAAACCCCTCAGTTCACCCTACCCCCCTGTCCCCTTCAATTGGCGGACCTCCTCCTCCACATTCGCCATATGCTGGTGCATCTCCAGCATCTGCTGCTTTAGTATGCGGATTTCCCGCTCATGCCTCCTCTTCGTCTTCGTCAGCCTCCTCACCTGGCCCCTCAGCCTCGTATATGTTGATAGAGGAACTGTAGAAAAAAATGTGCAAAATAGGTAAACCCAGCAATCCATCAACTTGTACATATTTCAATCTCATTGATCATCCCTAAAATTAAGAACCTGTAATGTAATACATATAACATAGCATTTACTTGCTTTTCCATAGTATGCAATGTTAATCATACAGTAAGAGAATTTTACCATAAAGCGGTGTACTGGCTCGACTAAGATAAGCCTCTGGCTATGATGGCTGGGGCCAAGTGAGGAGGCCCTTGACGAAGAAGGAGGCCTGGGTGCAGAGGATCCCCGGGGCCGGGCAGTGCGGGCACCACTTGCAGCTGTAGTAAGGAGTAATGAATAATACAATTTAATCAAAATATATGATAAAATGGATACAAAGTAATAACTTTATTGTTTGAACTACAATTACTTTTATTTCTATTTTCAAGTGAAGTTTGATAAGGACCTTACTCTAAACACAGAACAAAAAATCATATTCTTATTCCTTTAATGTATTTATTATACATGAAAGAATATGACTCTTCAATACAGTAAAATAAAACTAGGATAGGCTTTAAAGTGATCCTTTGCGGCTATTGCGGCCTCCGGGACGTAATAGTAGCATAGGGGGCGATATTTTGCTGGGAACACGAAGAATCACTCGCGTTCCCAATGCCTGTCGGTTCCTGACAGCGAAACCGGAAGTGGTCGCCGTGGGGTCCAGGAGGATCTGAGCGAGGCGGCGAGGGCACCGATCGACTGCAGGGGGCTCAGGGAAGCCACAGTTGAGTCAAAATCTTTTTCTTTTTTTTTTACAGGCTTAAGGATCACTTTAAAGAGAGCACTTGGAACGCAGACTGGGGCAATGGTTCATCTTGTAGTAGGAATACGACCCTGGGCACACAGTCAAGATATCAATGGTGTGGCTCCGAGACAACTCTGTGTATGTCCTTGAGTGGCCCAGCAAGAGCTTAGGCTTCAATACGATTGAATAGCTCTGGAGGGATCTTTAAAAAAAATTGCTGTGCAACAAAGCCGGACCATCCACATGGCAAACCTAGCCACTTGCCTAGGGCCTGGAGAGGATATAGGGTCCAGATGGACGACATCACCTATCAAATTTTTCTAAAAAAAAAAAAAGTTAATTGATCATCAGTGGTTATCAAAAACCAATGTTAAGCCTAGGGGCCCATTTTTTTTAATAACTTTATTTGCATGAATGCAGTATAATCAGTACATATTGCACAAATATCATCACTATGCCCACACAGGAGCACAAAATAATATGTTTTAACCCATTTTGGAATAAACAAAACAAAATGTGGGAAAAGTGCTGCACTGTGAATACCTTACGGATATATACTTTAACTGTACATACTGCACAACTCTATAGTATTCAGCCCATGGAATTATTTTTTAGGATAAATACATACAGCATATAAAACCCAAAATAGACATACATAAACTAATAGTTTGCTGACTTACATCCAATTTGAGCAACCACCCGCCTGAGCAGGTCCTGGTCCCTCCTCTTAAGGTCACTCCAAAGCATTTGGTGGGAAGCAACCAACTATGACTTCGGGCAGATACTAGGGATCAACGATGACTAGTGCCACCTATAACTGCTGACATTGCTAGCCATAATAACTACATCATTTCATTTCATGTGTGATTGGACTGACAGAGAAGATCCTGTGACAGCAAGCATCAAATATATAATTGAATGGATTCCATGAACTGGCCGCGGCGTCTATAGACTTTGTGCCAGTTCATAGCCATGGGCGTCCGCACAAAATTTTCCAGGGGGGGGGTGCAAAAAGGCAGGGAAGAAGTGGTGCGCCGCAAATTTTAGAGAAGATGTGTGCGCCGAAAAACCTGAGGGTTATGTTGTGCGGCGCACGTACGCGCCGCCCCCAAAAATGGGTGCGGCCATGGACCAGAATGTGGGTGTGGCCATGGGTGGCGACAAATTTTCGTTTACTTAGCAATGTGGGACATTAGATTAGGACAGTGGTGGCGAAACTTTTGGAGGCCGAGTGCCCAAACTGCAACCCAAAAGTCAATGTATCTATCGCAAAGTGGCAACAGCAATTTAAAACTTCATACAAACGTTTTAACTCATACATGAACATTATTGAAAATCCAAGTTGAAAATAAACTGTGAAGATAAACAATTTCTTTCATCCTACTCCTGAAAAATGTATTCGTTTTTTAGAACCTCACAGTTTTATTTTCCGTTTTAAAAAGCAAAAATGTAGGTTTAATGCTATTGTCTCATAGGATAATGATTCAGCTTTTCCCAGAGGCCCCCAACAAGACAAATTTAGCAATCATCATGAGGCCCCCAAGAAATCAACAGGCTCCCAACAAGACACATTCAGCAATCTTGAGGCCCCCAACAAGACAAATTCAGCAATCATGATGCCCCAACAACCAATTCAGCAATCTTGAGGCCCCAACAAGACAAATTCACAATCATGAGGCCCCAACAAGACAATTCAGCAATCTTGAGGCCCCCAAAAAAGCCCAACAGAATCAGATCAAGGCCTTAACAAGACGAATTCAGCAATCATGAGGCCCCCAACAAGACAAATTCAGCAGTCATGAGGCACATAAATAGACAGGATTTCACATAAATAGGCAGAATGCCCCCTTAATATGGTAGACACCTCTCACCTGGATTCTCAATTCTCCTCTACTGGCTGTTGTGCCTGGCAATACTGTTTTTGCTTGGATTGGGGATGACGTGCGGGCTGAAAGGCCTTGCGTGATGCTGTGGCCAGGCTGGCTGGCGGTGATGCTGTGACCTGGCTGGCGGTGATGCTGGGCTGTGCTTGGCTGGTTGAAGTAAATGCTGTCCCCTAGTTTAGGTAGCTCCAGGAACCCCCAGGTTAGGAAGTGACAAGGACCCCCCCAGTAAAGTAGTGACAGGGACCCCCAGTAAGGTAGTGACAGGAGACCACCAGGTTATGAAGTGACAGGAGACCCCCAGGTTAGGAAGTGACAGGGGACCCCCAGGTTAGGCAGTGAGTGACAGGGACCCCTTTAGGCAGTGAGTGACAGGGAGCCCCTTTAGGCAGTGAGCGACAGGTGCCCCCTCCCTCTCTCTAGCCGCCGCTCTTCCCCCCTCACCTTGCAGCAACTTCAGACCTCGATCAGCGGCGACCCGACCAGTAAGTGCGGGCGCCGGACGCACCCGCTCTATATGCGGAAGTGATGTCACTTCCGCATATCAGTGCGGTGTGCTAGGTCCTAGCTCCCGCACGGCTGGTCGCCGCCTGATCGAGGTCTGACGCGGCGGCCAGGAGGGGGTGAGCGGCGGCTACAGGGGGGTGAGCGGCCCAAATTGCGTTTACTTTCTGCTGAAATGTGGCCCAAATTGCGTTCATTTTCTGAAGAAATGTGGGCCAAATAGCGTTTATTTTCGACTGAAATGTGGCCCAAATTGCGTTTATTTTCTGCTGAAATGCAGCACAAAGTGCGTTCATTTTCTGCTGAAATGTGGCCCAAAGTGCGTTTGTTTTCTGCTAAAATGTGGCCTAAATTGCGTTTGTTTTCTGCTAAAATTTGGCCTAAATTGCGTTTGTTTTCTGCTAAAATGTCTATATTTGCTGCTTTGGGGTTACGGTTACGCTCCGCCCATACAATGTCATGACCACGCCCATTTTTTGGCGGGGCGCACTATGCGCGCCGCACACGCCCCCCCCATGCCCGTTTTCCGGCGCGCTGCGACCCCCTCCCCAGCCGTCCACAGCCCACCCCCCACCTTCACTTGTCCCAGGTTGGACCCAGAAAAAACGGGTCACTGTAGTGAATATGTCTCACTCTACTATTAACAACAGTACTGCTACAAAATGCAAAGTTACAGAGATAAACTAAAAACAATTCTCTACTACAACACCTATGATATCCTTTTACATGGGACATATAAAGATTAGAGAAATGCAGTCAGAAACAGTAGCCAAAAACTATACATTCTGTTAATAGATTGCTTACCTCAATTAGCATAACTTTCATCCTGAGGGGAATCTTAGGAGGCATGTTGATGGCAGACAGTGCTGTGTGCGATGGCAGTGCTGATGCGTGTGATGCGTCCTCTCCACGCGTTTGCCGGTGCCTGCTCTGGCCAACTTCCTGTCTCTACGCATCAGCCAATCAAAACTTCCGCTTGTGACGTACGCGTGTACGTACGCGTACGGAGGCAAAGTACGCATGCGCGTGTGCAGTGCTTACAGAGGGAAATACGGAAGGCTTTACGCTTGCCGACTACACCATACGCATCGTTGGCAATCCAGTTCGCACATGCGCGGTACAATCACGGGTAACGCGTATAGAAAATCCGCATGCGAGCATAATATTACGCATACGGCTACGATAGCTACGCGGAGATGCGAAGTTAGATGGGACACTTACGGTATCCTTACGCGTAACTTCGTAAGTTTACGCGTAATTACAGTGATGTACCGTAAAAAATTCCCTACGTCGTAACCGTAATTGCGTAATGCGTAATAGCGTAAAATTACGCGGAATGATCCGTAAGCGTAGATTTTTCCATTACGACCAGCACTGCTCTGATCAACTCACCAGTGCATTGCTTGCATATATTCTCCTCTGTAATCACCTACTGATCACCTATCAATAACCCCGTCACCCTGTCACTGCTACCCATCAGATCAGACCCTAATCTGCGCCCTGCGGGCACCCAATCACCCGCCCACACCCTCAGATAGCCCCCCAAACCCCCTCTGATCAACTCACCAGTGCATTGCTTGCATATATTCTCCTACTGATCACCTGTCAATAACCCCGTCACCCCCTGTCACTGCTACCCATCAGATCAGACCCTAATCTGTTCTTGCGGGCAACCAATCACCCGCCCACACCCTCAGATGGCCCCCCAGACCCCCTCTGATCAACTCGCCAGTGCATTGCTTGCATACACCTACTGATCACCTATCAATCACCCTGTCACCCCCTGTCACTGCTACCCATCAGATAAGACCCTAATCTGCCCCTTGCGGGCACCCAATCACCCGCCCACACCTTCAGATAGCCCCCCAAACCCCCTCTGATCAACTTGCCAGTGCATTGCTTGCATACACCTACTGATCACCCATCAATCACCCCGTCACCACCTGTCACTGCTACCCATCAGATCAGGCCCTAATCTGCCCCCTGCGGGCTTCTGATCACCCGGCCAAACCCTCACCCGCCCCACCGCAGTGACAGAATTTTTTTTTCTGATCACTGCTGGTACGACTTAATTGTGGCTGAGACCAACCGTTATGCCATACAATACGCAACCGCCAATCCAAGAAGCTACTATGCCCAGCCTTTTTTCGGTGGAAGCCACTCCAAGTTTCCGAACGTAACATTTTTTGGGGCCTTCTCCTTAACCACTTAACGACCGCCCACTGTACAGGGGCGGTCGGAAAGTGGAAGCCCTAAGGACCGGCTAACGCACAGAGGCGGCGGTCCTTTTAGGGGCATGGGCGGAGCGATCGCATCATCCGTGACGCGATCCTCCACCGGGGATCGATGGCCGGGCACTTAGACTCCAGCCCCCCAGCCAATTAGCAGCGCCGGCGGGCGGAGGAATACACAAATTCCGCCAATTAAAGTGTATAAGGCACTTTGTTAGGTAAACAAAGTGCTTTATACACGCTTCCTCCTCGCCTCGTGGTCTCTTTGTTCCAGAGACCACCAGTGAGGAGGAAGCACTAGTAAGTATACACCACACATTTTTTTTCCCACACAGCCCCCCTGATCTCCCACCCCAGCCTTCAGACCCCCCCCCCCCTGATCACCCCAGCAGACCCCTGCCAGCACCCTTGCACCCCTCTAAAACCCCCACCCCCCCTGTCGCTAACTATCGACGCTATCCCCTAGATTAGGTCCCTAACTGCCTCCTAATCACCCCTGATCCCCCCCTACCTTTAGATCACCCCCAGACCCCATCCCAGACTACCCCCCTGTATACTGTATACATCTGTATACAGCTAGCTTACCCCCTGATCCCCCTCTGATCACCTGTCTATCACCTGTCCATCACCCCTCAGCACCTCCACCCATCAGAGCAGACCCTAACTGCCCCGCGGGGACAACCGATCACCTGCCCAGACCCTCGATTGCCCTCAGACTCCCTCCTGATTACATCCCCTGCGCATTGTTTACATCTGTCCTCCCCAGCAATCACTAACTGATCTTCGATCAGTAACCCCCTGTGTCTGCTTCTCATCAGATCAGGACTTAGTCTGCCCGTGCGGGCTCCTGATCAACCCCCCATCCCCTCAAATCGCCCTCAGACCCCCCCAATCACCCTCTGAGTGCATTGTATTTGACTGTGCTGTGATTGTATTCGATTGTGCTGCAATTGTATTTGATTGTCCCATGATCAACTTTGATTGTCCCATGATTGTTTGATTGCCTCTGAGACCCCACTTCCCACCAACCCCAACCCCCCCCCCCCCCCCCCATCACCTTCCGAGTGCATCAGATTTGATTGTGCGGTGATTGAATTCAATTGTGCTGTAATTGTATTTGTTTGTCCCGTGATCGGCTTTGATTGTCCCGTGATTGTTTGATTGCCTCTGAAACCCTACTCGCCACCACCCCCAACCCCCCCCCCCCCCCCCCACCCACCCACCCAAGATCATCCCCCTGTTACTATCCTAGTGATCTAAAAACAGTGATCAGTTAAAACTGACACTTTTTTTAGTATCACTAGTGTTAGCAGTTAGGCCAGTTAGTTAGGCCCCTTTGTTAGGGTCAGTTAGTGCCCAGCCCACTGCACCGCATTCACTGATTAGTCGCCGATTAGCGCCATCACTGTCGCTAATCAGCATTGGTCCTATATAGTATCTAGTGATCATTCCTGATCGCAGACAGATCTATAGCAGTACATTAGGGTCACCTTAGTGTAGGCTCCACTAAAAACGCAGTGTTTACCCAATCAGGCCAGATCGTTCGCCCGCACTTGCGTTCAGCCGCCCCACTGTAGTAACAGAATTTTTTTTCTGATCACTGCAAAAACACTGTACACTAGCTGTGGCGCTGTAAAGATCAGTTTTGATTTTTTTTTTAATCAAAACTCAGTGACCACAGCTTTTTACCTCTCAAATACTCCCTCTTGCTAGGTAGGTGCTCTTATTTTCTGGGTAGTCTCGGAGGAAAACCCCATAAATTTAGCAGTCCACAATGGCAAGAAGGGGGATTTCCGATGAGGAGGTATACAGGTACATGGACCAGTCGGATGAGAGCGTTTGGGAAGACTCAGCCGACGAATCATCCGGGTCCGAATTTGAACCTGTGGAAAGCAGTGGTTCTCTGACCGAAAGTGATGACGAGGTTTTGGTCCCGGCTAGAGCCAGGCGTACCAGACCCCATGTCGTTAGACCGCAGGTGGCGCAGGATCCGCCTTAAGGGCAGCAGGGTGGTGCTAGCGCTGATGAGAGTTTTCTTGGTGAGACAGGCACCAGCAGCACAGCATCTCCTGGACTTAGTACCAGTACTTCCGTAGACCCTGGTGAAGTGGTGAGCGCCAGCATGGAAGTTGAAACTGGTACGGTGGCACGTGCAGTAGTACCCCCGTCGCAGTCACCAAGAAGAAGACGGGCCCGTAGTACCCATAGACTCCCAGAGGTGCTGGCAAATCCAGATTGGCAATCCTCTGATTCCACCGCACCCGCAGTGCCCCCTTTCACCGCCCAGTCTGGAGTCCAGGTGGCGACAGCTCATCTAGGAACGGCCCTAGACTTTTTGCAGCTGTTTATCACCCAGGTTCTCTTGGACTTAATTGTGGTTGAGACCAACCGTAAAGCCACACAATTCATCACCGAGAACCCGGATAGCAGCTATGCCCAGCCTTTCCAGTGGAAACCAGTCCAAGTTTCCGAACTTCAAATCTTTTTGGCCCTTATCCTTCACTTGGGACTAATGAAACAGAATGTATTGCGGTCGTATTGGTCTATGAACCCAGTACATCATGTTCCCTTGTACCCTGCTGCCATGTCCAGGACACGATTTGAGTCCATTCTGCACTTCCTGCACTTCAATGATGACAAAACCTGTCATAAAAAGGACCACCCTGCTTATGACCGGCTCCACAAAATTTGGCCCCTCATAGACCACCTGTCATCAACATTTGCAGATGCTTATACCCCTGAACAGAACATCTGCGTAGACGAGTCCCTCTTACGCTTTACCGGGCGCCTTGGCATCAAACAGTACATCCCAAGCAAGCGCGCCCGGTATGGGGTGAAACTGTATAAGCTCTGTGAGAGGGCCACAGGCTATACATCTTATTTTAGGGTCTATGAGGGAAAAGACTCAAAATTGGAGCCGGTCGGATGCCCTGACTACCTGGGGAGCAGTGGAAAGGTTGTGTGGGACTTGGTGTCACCCTTGTTCCAGAAGGGGTACCATCTTTATGTGGACAACTATTACACAAGTGTAGCCCTCTATCGGCACTTAAAGTTAGAAGGAATCCGATGCTGTGGCACTGCGTGGCCTAGTCGCCAGGGCTTCCCCCAACGGCTCGTTACCACCACACTTGAACGGGGGCAGAGGGCCGCCTTGCGTACTGACGACCCGCTCGCGGTGAAATGGAGGGACAAGAGCGACGTTTACTTTCTGTCCACCATTCACACAGACACGACAGTCCAAATTCAACGGGCAACTGAGGTCATTGAAAAGCCCCTTGTCGTCCATGAATATAATGTCAACATGGGAGGGGTGGAGTTCAATGACCAGAGGTTAGCTCCCTATTTAATTTCCCGGAAAACAAGACGCTGGTATAAGAAAGTGTCTTTTTATCTGATTCAATTGGCAGTTTACAACAGCTTTGTTCTCTACAGTAAGGCTGGGAGAACTGAATCTTCCCTTCAATTTCAGGAACAGATCGTTCTGGACCTCCTGTATCCAGGAGGTGCCAGCCCCCCCCCCCCCCCCCCCAATGCAACGAGCCGACTGCATGAAAGGCATTACGCCTATCAGCTTCCGAGTACCCCAGGTCAACGCATCCGAAGAAAACGTTGTCGTGTCTGCAGCAGTGCTAGAAGAAGGACTGACACCAGTTTTTATTGTCCCAAATGTCCTGACCAGCCTGGCCTATGCCTAGGGGAGTGTTTTGAGAGGTACCACGAGCAGGTACACTATTAGAACCTAGGGAACTCCAGACACAGGCGTAGACACACACTCAGTGGTATTTCGCACATTGTCCCAGGGGGAGGAGAGGTAAGCTTGAAAACCAAACAAACAGGTAAGCATAAAAGTTGGAAGAAGGATCGGTTTCCATGCTTGATATTGCTGATCTGTGCTGGGTTGGCGATATAAGACGGCATGTTTGAATTTCCCTTGAGTGTGGACACCCCCGATTTATATGTGATTCACTTTGGGCCTATGATGATACTTTAATGCCACACAGAGTCATCTATATTGGCAGGCATATTGCTGTATACTACACAGAGGCGGGACAAGGTCCTCCAGCACCCAAGGCTGAGACACCAAAGTGCGCCCCTCCATCCCTCCCACCCCAGCCGTCACACACTGATTGCTATTAGACTAAGAGGCCCCCATGGGCCCACAACCTCCCCAACACCTTAATTAGAGTGACCATATTTTTGTGGGTCCAACCTGGGACGGAGGGGGGGGGGGGGAGTGAGGAGCACGCAGCGGCGAAGACTGGGGGAGGGGGGCTGCGGCGCGCGCAGCGCGCCGCGTCGAGAAAATGGGCGTGGCCATGACATTGTATGGGCGGAGCTAACGTAATGATGTAACAGCGAGGCATAAGAAAGCAGTGTTTACGCCATGATGTGGACAAACGAGACTTTGTATCATGGGTGTGCAGAAACTGTGTGATGCTAATAGTATACCGTAACCACAAAGCAGCAAACATAGCCATCTATGACCATTAAATAATAAATGCAGTAACAGTTACCCCGGACACCAGAAAATAAACGCAATAGGCAACATGTCAGTATAAAATAAATGCAATGCGGGCAAACATGTCAGTACAAAATAAACGCAATGCGGGCAACATGTCAGTACAAAATAAACGCACTGCGGGCAAACATTTCACCAGAAAAGAAACGCACTGCGGCCAAACATTTCACCAGAAAAGAAACGCACTGCGGGCAAACATTTCACCAGAAAAGAAACGCACTGCGGCCAAACATTTCACCAGAAAAGAAACGCACTGCGGGCAAACATTTCACCAGAAAAGAAACGCACTGCGGCCAAACATTTCACCAGAAAAGAAACGCAATGCGGGCAAACATTTCGCCAGAAAAGAAACGCACTGCGGGCAAACATTTCGCCAGAAAAGAAACGCAATGCGGGCAAACATTTCGCCAGAAAAGAAACGCACTGCGGGCAAACATTTCGCCAGAAAAGAAACGCACTGCGGGCAAACATTTCGCCAGAAAAGAAACGCACTGCGGCCAAACATTTCACCAGAAAAGAAACGCAATGCGGCAAACATTTCGCCAGAAAAGAAACGCACTGCGGCAAACATTTCGCCAGAAAAGAAACAATGCGGGCAAACATTTCACCTGGAAAAGAAACAATGCGGGCAAACATTTCACCTGGAAAAGAAACAATGCGGGCAAACATTTCACCTGGAAAAGAAACAATGCGGGCAAACATTTCACCTGGAAAAGAAACAATGCGGGCAAACATTTCACCTGGAAAAGAAAGCATTTACTCACCTGGCAGAAGTGTCCGGCCTCTGGCGCGCTGCTCCGTCCCGGGACCGTCTTCCTCCTCCTGCTCTTCTCTCCCGCGCTGACAGGGCTATGGCAAGATGGCGCCCGAAGCCCTGTACTAGTGACACAAATAGGTCTCCAGTACAGGGCTTCGGCAGCCATCTTGCCGTAGCCCTGCTCGCCTGCCGGTGTCGGAAACAGACACCGGAAGAGGAGGCTGGAGCGGGGCTGCGGGCAATGAACTGGCACGGCGTCTATAGAACCTTTGAGGAAGGTTCGGTTCGCGGAAAAGTTTGCGAACCGCAATAGACTTCAATGGGGATGCGAACTTTGGAAAATAGAAAAATGTATGCTGGCCACAAAAGTGATGGAAAAGATGTTTCAAGGGGTCTAACACCTGGAGGGGGGCATGGCGGAGTGGGATACATGCCCAAAGTCCCGGGGAAAAATCTGGATGTGACGCAAAGCAGCGTTTTAAGGGCAGAAATTACACTGAATGCTAAATTGCAGGCCTAAAGTGCTTAAAAACATCTTGCATGTGTATACATCAATCAGGGAGTGTAATTAGAGTTCTGCTTCACACTGACGCACCAAACTCACTGTGTAACGCACCGCAAACAGCTGTTTGCGTAGTGACGGCCGTGCTGGACTGGTGCGCACCATGGCGAGAGTGTAGGCCGTGGCGGTTTTCAAGCCCATATGGTCGCCGGGCTGTGGTAGCTCAATGATAGAACAACAGTGACTGTCCAGCTGATCAAATTTGGTCTGTCCACAATGAAGCAATGACCGTATTATCTTCTTGTATGTAGGTAGGCATAGGTAGGAGTCCCAGTATAGGTAGGTAGGCATAGGTAGGAGTCCCAGTATAGGTAGATAGGCATAGGTAGGTGTCCCAGTAGTTAGCTAGGCATAGGTAGGAGTCCCAGTATAGTTAGGTAGGCATAGGTAGGAGTCCCAGTATAGGTAGGTAGGCATAGGTAGGTGCCTCAGTAGTTAGCTACACATAGGTAGGAGACCCAGTAGTTAGCTAGGCATAGGTAGGAGACCCAGTATAGATAGGTAGGCATAGGTAGGTCCCCTAGTATAGGTAGGTAGGTAGGTGTCCCCGTATAGGTAAGTAGGTGCCCCAGTAGTTAGGTAGGCATAGGTAGGTGTCTAGTATAGGTAGGTGTCTAGTATAGATAGTTAGGGAGGGCCTGGCTGGCACAGTAATAACAATTACCAAGGTCCAGCTGCAACAGATAGGGCTGTATAATGTCAGTGAGCAACGCACAAAAAAAAAAACACACATCTGGAAAACATTATCTCTCAAAAGAGCTGTTGAGGGGTGCTATTTTAGCAATAACAATCAGCCAGGAGCAAGCCAAGAGCCTAACTAATCTTTCCCTAGGAGAACAAGTCTGCAGCAGCTTTCCCTAGTCTGTCTCTAGCAGGCACACGAGTGGGTGTAATGGCCAGCAAGGGGGGGGGGGGCTCCTGGGCTTAGTGTAGCCTGAATGGCTACAATGTGCCTACTGACTGTGATGCAGAGGGTCAAAGTTAACCCTCATAGTGTATTATGGGGCGAATCGAACTTCCGCAAAAGTTTGCTTGGTCCAGGCGAACGCGAACCCCCAAAGTTCGCCTGGAACCGTTCGCCGGCGAACCGTTCGCTACATCTCTAGTTCCTATACTGCCCTGGCATTTTAGGGGCCCTAAACCGTGAGGAGTAGTCTGGAAATCGAATGCCGCAAATGTGTAAACAAAAATCAAAAGATTGTCATTTACAGAGATATTTCTCCCACCCAGCATGGATATGTGTACAAATACACCCCAAAACAGCAATACCACATGTGTGGCACTTTTTTGCACCCTAACTGCGCTAAGGGGCGCAAAGTCCAATGAGCACCTTTAGGCTTTACAGTGGTGTTTACAAATTAGCACCCCCCAAAATGCGAGGACAGTAAACACACCCCACAAATGACCCTATTTTGAAAAGTAGACACTTCAAGGTATTCAGAGAGGGGCATGGTGAGTCTGTGGCAGATTTCATTTTTTTTTTTTTTGTCACAAATTAGCAGAAATGGAATTTTTTTTTTTCTTGTCACAAACTGTCATTTTCCGCTAACTTGTGACAAAAAATAATATCTTCTATGAACTCACTATGCCTCTCAGTGAATACTTTGGGATGTCTTCTTTCCAAAATTGGGTCATTTGGGGGGTATTTATACTATCCTGGAATTCTAGCCCCTCATGAAACATGACAGGTGGTCAGAAAAGTCAGAGATGCTTCAAAATTGGAAAATTCACTTTTTGCACCATAGTTTGTAAACGCTATAACTTTTACCCAAACCAATAAATATAGGCTGAATGGTTTTTTTTTATCAAAAACATGTTTGTCCACATTTTTCGTGCTGCATGTATACAGAAATTTTACTTTATTTGAAAAATGTCAGCACAGAAAGTTAAAAAAATCATTTTTGTTGACAAAATTCATGTCTTTTTCGATTAATATAATAAAAAGTAAAAATCGCAGCAGCAATCAAATAGCACCAAAAGAAAGCTTTATTAGTGACAAGAAAAGGAGCCAAAATTCATTTAGGTGGTAGGTTGTATGAGCGAGCAATAAACCGTGAAAGCTGCAGTGGTCTGAATGGAAAAAAAAAGGGTCTGGTCCTTAAGGGGGGGGGGGGGGGGGTAAAGCCTTATGTGGTTAACATGGGTCTAGGCAAAAAGAATGTATTGCGGTCTTATTGGTCTACGCACCCAATACATCACATGCCCATGTTCTCTGCTGCCATGTCCAGGTCACGATTTGGGAACATCCTGCGCTTCCAGCACTTCAGTGCCAATACAACCTGTCATCTAAGAGGCCACCCTGCTTATGACGGGTTCCACAAAATTCGGCCCCTCATAGACACCTGTCATCAAAATTTGCAGATGCTTATACCCCTGAACAGTCATTTTGAGGCATTTGGTTTCCAGACTACTCCTCACGGTTTTGGGCCCCTAAAATGCCAGGGCAGTATAGGAACCCCACAAGTGACCCCATTTTAGAAAGAAGACCCCCAAAGGTACTCCGTTAAGTGTATAACGAGTTCATAGAATTATAGATTTTATTTTTTGTCAAAAGTTATATGTGTCATTTTCCACTAACTTGTGACAAAAAATAAAATGAATAGGAAAAAGAGGTACGGGATATCAAAAACCTTTATTTTAAATTTTGTAATGTTTCAGTAACTAGCCTTAGTGCTCCTTGTACCAATTTCTCTTTGCACAAAAAATAAAATGACCTGTGAAATCCTAAAGGTACTCATAGGACTTTGGGCCCCTTAGCGCAGTTAGGGTGCAAAAAAGTGCCACAGATGTGGTATTGCTGTACTCAGGAGACGTAGTATAATGTGTTTTGGGGTGTATTTTTACACATACCCATGCTGGGTGGGAGAAATATCTCTGTAAATGGACAATTGTGTGTAAAAAAAATCAAATACACCACAAAACACATTATACTACTTCTCCTTAGTACAGCAATACCACATGTGTGGCACTTTTTGCAGCCTAACTGCGCTAAGGGGGCCCAAAGTCCAATGAGTACCTTTAGGATTTCACAGGTCATTTTGAGGCATTTGGTTTCCAGACTACTCACGGTTTAGGGCAACCTGTCATCTAAGAGGCCTCCCTGCTTATGACCGGTTCCACAAAATTTGGCCTCATAGACACCTGTCATCAAAATTTGCAGATGCTTATACCCCTGAACAGTCATTTTGAGGCATTTGGTTTCCAGACTACTCCTCACGGTTTTGGGCCCCTAAAATGCCAGGGCAGTATAGGAACCCCACAAGTGACCCCATGTTAGAAAGAAGACACCCCAAGGTATTCCGTTTGTAGTATGGTGAGTTCATAGAAGATTTTATTTTTTGTCACAAGTTAGTGGAAAATGACACTTTGTGAAAAAAAACCTATAAAAATCAATTTCCGCTAGCTTGTGACAAAAAATAAAATCACATATATATATATATATATATATATATATATATATATATATATATCAAGCTAGCGCTTGAGCGTTTTGCCGACATCGCCGGCAAAATGCTCAGGTGTGAATGGGGCCTTACTGGTCACTATGGCTGTACATGTCATATGAGGAACCTCTAATACAGTGAAGGCGAACCTTTTAGAGGCCGAGTGCTCAAACTGCGACCCAACATCGACTTATTTATCACTGAGTGCCAATGGGGGGGGGATTCCCGAAAAATGGTCATGGCCATGACATTGTATGGGCAGAGCTAACATAATAATGTAACAGCGAGGCATAAGAAAGCAGTGTTTCCGCCATGATGTGGTGAAACGAGGATTCGCATCATGGGTGTGCAGAAACTGTGTGATGCTATTTATTAGTATACCCGCCGTAACCCCAAAGCAGCAAATATAGCCAACTATGACCATTAAATAATAAATGCAGCAACAGTTACCCCAGACAGCAGAAAATAAACTTTAAAATACACAGAATGCTGCGCTAATGGAAACAAAACCTTTGAAACGTGGAGCGCACTGTAATAAACAATACTGTAAACTGTTCAAAAATGACCTAAAAGAAAAACAAATGCGCTCTGTGGCTTATAGCAATGAGAGTTCAGTTCACACAAATCACCATCCAGCAGCTTGAATACGTCCAGCTGAATGTCCCAGGGATTCAGTCACTTTATCTCCTCAATTGGTCAGCCAACACGTCATAGAAACAACAAGAAAGAAGGGGACATAGCGTAATCCAGTTACTGCAATATATTCCCTTCACCACTCCAGAGTGAAAAAACCACACCACCTGTGCTGGGACACACTCCCCCCAATGCGCCCGCACTCACCCAGTTAGCCTCCCAACAATCCGGAGGTATGGATATATAGCATAAGTAGGGGGCGGCAGGGATCACTCCAATGCGTAGAAGATCTAAAACTCAGAGAGCGCCATATAGTGTAAAATCATTTAATATAAAAATTGTAAAAAGAAGGTTTACACTCACAAGCGTAGGTAATCGTAAGCGCATATAAACATGTGTAAATTGCAGTCCCGGGTAGCCGCTCACACACGCTCAGCCTCAGATCCTCGCGTCCTGTGACTTCCTGAAACCGCCGGTCATGTGACGTAGCTCCGCCCTATGCATTTCGTCATATAGAATGACTCATCAGGGGCATACGTCACAAAGGGAGACCAGAGGTTATATTCCCTCCTTACTTACCCGCCCCTCCCTTAAAACCCGCCTATTATTAAAATAAGATCCTCTGTGAGCCGTTATGTCAGCGCTTACCCATGGGGGATGGACAAGATAACATAAAGCTATTTTTATTAGATGGTACACACTATTAAAACATCATTTTAATTTATTTATTAAATGATTTTACACTATATGGCGCTCTCTGAGTTTTAGATCTTCTACGCATTGGAGTGATCCCTGCCGCCCCCTACTTATGCTATATATCCATACCTCCGGATTGTTGGGAGGCTAAGTGGGTGAGTGCGGGCGCATTGGGGGGAGTGTGTCCCAGCACAGGTGGTGTGGTTTTTTCACTCTGGAGTGGTGAAGGGAATATATTGCAGTAACTGGATTACGCTATGTCCCCTTCTTTCTTGTTGTTTCTATGACGTGTTGGCTGACCAATTGAGGAGATAAAGTGACTGAATCCCTGGGACATTCAGCTGGACGTATTCAAGCTGCTGGATGGTGATTTGTGTGAACTGAACTCTCATTGCTATAAGCCACAGAGCGCATTTGTTTTTCTTTTAGAGCATAAAATAAACGCAGTGTGGGTAACATTTCAGCAGAAAATTATGCAGTGGGCAATATTTTAGCAGAAAATAATGCAGTGGGCCACATTTCAGCAGAAAATAAATGCAGTGGGCCACATTTCAGCAGAAAATAAACGCAGTGGGCCACATTTCTCCAGAAAATAAATGCAGTGGGCCACATTTCACCAGAAAATAAACGCAGTGGGCCACATTTCACCAGAAAATAAACGCAGTGGGCCACATTTCAGCAGAAAATAAACGCAGTGGGCAACATTTCAGCACAAAGTAAACGCAGTGGGCCACATTTCAGCAGAAAATAAACACAGTGGGCTACATTTCAGCAGAAAATAAATGCAGTGGGCCACATTTCAGCAGAAAATAAATGCAGTGGGCCACATTTCAGCAGAAAATAAATGCAGTGGGCAACATTTCATCAGAAAATAAACGCAGTGGGCCACATTTCAGCACAAAGTAAACGCAGTGGGCCACATTCCAGCAGAAAATAAACGCAGTGGGCAACATTCCAGCAGGAAATAAACACAGTGGGCCACATTTCACTAGAAAATAAACGCAGTGGGCCAAATTTCACCAGAAAATAAACACAGTGGGCAACATTTCACCAGAAAATAATGCAGTGGGCAGCATTTCAGCAGAAAATAAATGTAGTGGCAACATTTCACCAGAAAATAACACAGTGGGCCACATTTCACCAGAAAATAACGCAATGTGGGCCACATTTCACTAGAAAATAAACACAGTCAGCCACATTTCACCAGAAAATAACGCAATATGGGCCACATTTCACCAGAAAATAAACGCAGTGGGCCACATTTCACCTGCAAAAAAAGGATTTTGCTCACCTGACAAAGTCTCCTCTCCCGGCTGGCCTCTGGCGCGCAGCTCCCCGGACGATCCTCCTGCAGTCTCCCGCGCTGACAGGCAGAGAGCAAGGCTACAGGAAGATGGCGCCCAAAGCCGTGTACTGGAGACACAAATAGTCTCCAGTACAGGGCTTCGGACGCCATCTTCCCGTAGCCCTGCTCTGCCTGCCGGAAGACTATGGAGGCTGGAGCAGGGCTGCGGGCTATGAACTGGCTCGGTGTCTAGTAGACGCCGCGGACAGTTCATGCAGGACATAGCGCAGTAGCGATGGCGTGCCAGCAGATTCGACTATGCGTGCCATAGGTTCGCCATCGCTGCTCTAATAGCTTCTGCGGGTTAGGATTATCTCCTGAAGTTGATTGGTTTCAGCAATTTGTGTTTATGTGTTTATCAGCATGATAAGCACATGTAGCCTGGAGAGTGTCAGTTGGTGAGGGCGGAGTCTGTGTCAGGTCTTCTGGGCCTATAGGCACTAGATATGTAAATACATCAGTTCTCCTTCTCCACTTCCACTCAACAGCAATACACTCCTCTCCCGGCACCTCCCTCCAATCAATAAAAAAGATAGAGGCAGCCCAGCCCGCCCCCACAAGTTCAAGGCAGCAGCAGAAGCCCGTGTTTAAGGCGCGTACTCACACCATACTGCAGCAAATGACAGGTCCATCAGACACTCCCGCTGGGCGGACGTTTTGCTGACAGTAGCACGTGTGTACACTCTGTCGGGTAGACTGATAAGACGGATCCGCTCTGTCAGAAACAGTCTTATCAGTCTGCGGACAGCGTGTACACACGTGCTACTGTCGGCAGAATGTCCACCCAGCGGCAGTGGCGTTCCTACCATTGGGCGCAGGCGGGCGTGGCGCCCCGGGTGACTGACAGCCAGGGGGGTGTCGCCACAACCCCCCATAGTTGCAGTCTTGCAGAGCAGAAGGGGAAGAGCAGCGCTAGAAGGAGGGGTGACAGGGACAGCGGCGGGTAGGGGGGACATATCCCCCCTCCCTCACCTGGGTCCCCTCCTTCTGCCTCACTTCCCCTCCAAATTGACAGCGGGGGCAGTGGGCAGCAAACAGGCAGGGCGGGCAGGCGGGCGTGCGGAGAATACTCACTTCACTTCCGCGTTCCAGCTGCTGGAACGCTGAGTCGCCGTCACGTGCCTCTTCTGTGCCTCCAATGCTGGAGGCGCAGAAGAGGCACGTGACGACGACGCAGCGTTCCAGCAGCTGGAACGCGGAAGTGAAGTGAGTATTCTCCGCCCGCCTGCCCACCCTGCCTGTTTGCTGCCCGGTGCCCCCGCTTTCATTTTGGAGGGGAAGAGAGGCAGAAGGAGGGGACGCAGGTGAGGGAGGGGGGGGAGATGTTCCAGTCCCCCCCGCCATTGTCCCTGTCACCCCTCCTTCTAGCTATACTTGGGGGTCACTACTGGGGGCAACCGTGCTAGCTACCTATACTGGGGGCAACTTTATTACATATACTGGGGCAACTATATTACCTATATAGGGGGCACCTATACCTGGCATTACCCGCCGTGGCGCACTTAGTATGCCACACTCGCTCCTTTACTTTTTTGGGGGGGGGGGGTCTTATAATACCCAGCACCGGGTGTCAAATGCCCTAGGTACGCCACTGCCCAGCAGGAGGGTCTGACGGACCCGTCGTTAGCTACAGTATGGCTTGTGTATGCGCCTTTAGGGAGAGAATGTTGGCCCAGACTCCCCACCCCACACACAGCAGGCAGGGGCTCTCCTGCAGCACAGGAAGACATGACAGTGACAGATCAGTCACACAGCACAAGTCTGATCGTGCTGCAGAGGCTGTGAGAGTGTATAATGGCCCATACTCACGGGCAACTTTTTGGGCCTGTCGCCAGCACACGTGAGCGTGTGGGCGACAGGCCGGCGACAGCTCCTCGCCAGGTCCCTCCGCATACACACGCGGAAAAGGGACCAGCGGCGCGACGGAAGCTGTCGCCGACGTTCCTCCTCCCCCCGCCGGAAGCTCCGTATTCCTCAATGGAGGTTGCTGTCGCTAGTCCGCGTACTCACACGGACTAGCGACAGTTGCGGCAGAATTGCGGAGGCAACTGTCACCATGCGATTGAGCAGTTCAATCGACTGGTGACATCAGCGACGAGCGACAGTTCGGGGTGCGCGCCCGTGCAACGTCGCATACTCACGGGCGACCTGTCGCCGCAACACGAGCGCGCCGCGTGTTGCCGCGACAATTGTAGCCCGTGAGTATGGGCCATAAGGTCAGGCTCTGCCAGCCACAAGCAGAGGTAAACAAGCAGCACACTGCACAGTAGAGCTGCTCACCATGATTCTTTTAAATTTAGACAGAGCTAAGGCTACCTGTTATATTTTAGCCTTTTCTCAACTCTGTGGTGACAGAATATTACAGTTACTCTAAAGGTGGCCACTAATGATCCAATCTTTTTCAGCCAATCTTTCTATTTCTATGTAATATAAGGGCACTCCCTATTTTTTCCATTCAATATATTCACTCAATTTACCCTTATACTACATAGATTTGGTAAAATTGGATGAAACCGATTGGATCATTAGTGGCCACCTTAATTCCAAGCTTTTGTTGTATGTGAAATGAATGTAATATGATTTCCTAGGAGCCCTCTGATGTTACTCAATTGAGGCTGCTTTCACAGTGGGACGTTGCGTTAGAGGGGACGATTAGGTGGCAAAACTTGCCCCTAACGCAACGCATGGTGGTGTTTATGTAGGACACTACATAGAGCCACGTTATGCGGCTCTTGGTGCGCCGTTTTTGTTGTATGGACTATGGAGACCACATGATCGGAACACTCCACATCACGTGGTCCCGACAGCCAATAAGCGGCCGCTCCAGGAAGTAAACACTGCAGTGCAGTGCATATTAATTAGCCATGTGGCTGGCCACAATAGCGGACTCTCCCCTCCTCCTCTCCTGCACGAAAAAAAAAAAAAAAACACATTACTGAGCATGTGCAAACAGTAAAACCGCGTATAACGCACAGCATGCTGCTCTTTCTTTAAACATCCAGCGTTACACTGCAACGCAACGTGGACACTGTGAACAACCCAGTGGCGTCTCTACCATAGTGCGCAGGGGGGCGTGGCGCACCGGGTGACAGACACCCAGGGGGGTGTCACCACGACCCCCCATAGCAGCACAGCAGGAGGGTGAAAGCAGCGCTAGAAGGAGGGGCTGTGGAGGCAGCGGTGGGGAGGGGGGAAATATCCCCCCCCTCCCTCACCTGGGACCCCTCCTTCTGCCTCTCTCCCCCTCCATAGCGAAATGTCGGGCAGTGCAGGGGCGGCCGGAGGCGTGCTAAGAGTTACTCACCTTATTTCCGCGTTCCAAGCGTGGAGCGCAGCCGCAGCGTCATGTCGTCACAGGTCTGTCTTCAACGCCGCCCACTGTGCTTCCTAATTAGCGGAAGCACAGTGGGCGGCGTTGAAGACAGACCTGTGACGTCATGACGCTGCACTCCGGCTCCACGCTTGGAACGCGGAAATGAGGTGAGTAACTCTTAGCACGCCTCCGGCCGCCACTGCACTGCCTGACATTTAGCTATGGAGGGGGAGAGAGGCAGAAGGAGGGGTCCCAGGTGAGGGAGGGGGGGGAAATTTCCCCCTTCCCCACCGCTGCCTCCACAGCCCCTCCTTCTAGCGCTGCTTTCACCCTCCTGGGGGCAACTATACTAGCTATACTGGGGGCAACTAGACTAGCTATACTGGCAGGGGGGGCAACTATACTAGGTACTTACGGGGGGCAACTATACTAGCTATACTTACTGGGGGCAACTATACTAGCTATACTGGCTGGTGGCAACTATACTGGCTGGGGGCAACTACTAGCTATACTGGTTGGGAGAAACTATACTTACTGGGGGCAACTATACTAGCTATACTGGCTGGGGGCAACTATACTGGCTGGGGGCAACTACTAGCTATACTGGCTGGGGGAAACTATACTTACTGGGGGCAACTATACTGGCTGATGGCAACTACTAGCTATACTGGCTGGGGGCAACTATACTGGCTGGGGGCAACTATACTAGCTATACTGGCTGGGGGCAACTATACTAGCTATACTGGCTGGGGGCAACTATACTAGCTATACTGGCTGGGGGCAACTATACTAGCTATACTGGCTGGGGGCAACTATACTAGCTATACTTACTGGGGGCAACTATACTAGCTATACTGGCTGATGGCAACTACCAGCTATACTGGCTGGGGGCAACTATACTTACTAGGGGCAACTATACTGGCTGGGGGCAACTATACTAGCTATACTGGCTGGGGGCAACTATACTAGCTATACTTACTGGGGGCAACTATACTAGCTATGCTGGCTGGGGGCAACTATACTGGCTGGGGGCAACTACTAGCTATACTGGCTGGGGGCAACTATACTTACTGGGGGCAACTATACTGGCTGGGGGCAACTATACTAGCTATACTGGCTGGGGGCAACTATACTAGCTATACTGGCTGGGGGCAACTATACTAGCTATACTGGCTGGGGGAAACTATACTAGCTATACTGGCTGGGGGAAACTATACTAGCTATACTGGCTGGGGGAAACTATACTAGCTATACTGGGGGCCACTATGCTAGCTATACTGGGGACCATTATACTACCTATACTGGGGCCCACTATACTGGGGACCACTATACTACCTATACTGGGGGCCACTATACTAGCTGTACTGGGGACTACTATACTACCTACACTGGCTCCTGGCACTACCTAA
Organism: Hyperolius riggenbachi; assembly: GCF_040937935.1. Taxonomy (NCBI): domain Eukaryota; kingdom Metazoa; phylum Chordata; class Amphibia; order Anura; family Hyperoliidae; genus Hyperolius; species Hyperolius riggenbachi. The sequence goes on from NC_090646.1 coordinate 547,727,358, forward strand.
ACTAGGGGGCACCTCTCACTACCTAAACTATCTAGGCCAGCCAGCCCAACATCACCACCAGCCAACCAGCCCAGAATCACTGGCAAAAAGGCCACAGCATCACCCCCAGTCAGGCCAGCATTTACTTCAACCAGCCAGGCACAGCCACAGCATCACCGCCAGCCAGGCACAGCCACAGCATCACAGCCAGCCAGCCCAGCCACAGCATCACCGCCAGCCAGCCCAGCCACAGCATCACCGCCAGCCAGCCCAGCCACAGCATCACCGCCAGCCAGCCCAGCCACAGCATCACCGCCAGCCAGCCCAGCCACAGCATCACCGCCAGTCAGGCCACAGCATCACCGTCAGCGAGGCCACAGCATCACTGCCAGGCCTTTCAGTCCACACATCATCCCCAATCCAGCCAAAAACAGTATTGCCAGCCAGGCACAGCAGCCAGTAGAGGAGAATTCAGAAGCCAAGTGAGAGATGTCTACCATATTAAGGGGGCATTCTGCCCATTTTTGTGAAATGCTGTCTATTTATGTGCCTTATGACTGCTGAATTTGTCTTGTCTAGTGGCCTCATGATTTCTGAATTTGTCTTGTTGGTGGCCTCATGATTGCTGAATTTGTCTTGTTGGGGGCCTCATGATTGCTAACTGTGAGACTATGGGAAAAGCTGAATCATAATCATATGAGACAATAGCCTTAAACCTACTTTTTTATCTTTTTAAAACAGAAAATTAAAACAATACATTTTTCAGGAATAGGATGGATGAAATGGTTTATCTTCACAGTTTATTTTCAACTTGGATTTTCCATAATGTTCATGTAACGATCCGCTCAGCTGCCTGCGCAGGCAGGCAGCCTTTTGACCATTGTTCAGGTCTGCATGCTGCAGGACTCTGGAAAGAAGAGCTTCTGTCAGTTTTGCAGCTTGTGCTTGCTGAGGAATTTGCATACGTTGTCATGCAAATTGCCTGGCCACATTCATTGGAGGCGTGTACTATAAGTAGTATGTGTGTCCCACAATGCTTCGCTGCTCATAGAGGTTTGTTCCTGCTGGACTCACCTGGAGTGTCAGCCACTGCTATCTTAGTATAGTTAATTCTTGGGGAGTGCTCCTTGCATTCCTAGTTAGTGCAGTCAGTTTGTGTATAATTTGTACTGCCTATTCTGTCTTGTCTTGTCTGTCGCGATTGCGCTGTCACCAGCGGCGGTTGATAGCGAATCGCTCTGTCTTGTTTGGATCGGACTAGCCTCTAGCGGTAGCGGCTGTGGATCCTTCTGATCTGAGTTCCTGGAGTGTAAGCTGGAGCAGCGGTTGCTACCGGCTACCTCATCTGATCTGTCTTGTTTAGATCGCACTGGCCGCTAGCGTTAGCGGCTGTGGATCTTTCTGATCTGTGTTCCTGCTTGGATCACACTTGCTCTGGCGGAAGAGCGGTGGATCCTTTCTGCCTAGTTCCTGTTTCTCGTCTGTCTGTCTTGTCTGATACGGGCGCTTGCTGTAGGCTCGGTGAGGTAACCGTTAAGCAAGCTTTCACGTTCGTTGTTTCGTGTTTGTCTGTTAATGGTTAGTTAGGCGTGCTTGTCTCTATTGTGCTTATCACGTGGAGACCGCGCATAACCGCGTGCACTGTTGAGAATGAGTGCGGTGTTCGCGGTTAGCTAGCGTTTGTTATTTTCCGTATCTCCTCTTTGTATGATTTGCTGTGCCTTTGCTATCCTCGTATTCTGTTCTGATCTGCCTTGTGTCACTTCTGGCAATCGCCGTTCTTGCAGTTGCGTTCCTGTTTCCCATCTGCTGTTGTGTGTGCGCGGTCGCGGGGTGGCGACTAGATTGGCGCACACACATACAACCTGTCCCTTTGCTCGTTCTCATTCGCAATCACTTCTCTTGCGATTGCGTTCTGCGCTTCGTACAATTCCTGTCTGGCATTTGTGGAGGTACAGAGGATTGGTTCCTCTGCACTCCCCAGCGCCATCTGCCGACAGGAATTTCCCTCTACTGGTGCTTGCACCAAAAGCTGGGTTCTAGTATCTTGACACGCTTGTGGAGGACCTCCGCAGTGTCAGCACACATCTTGGTGCGCTGAACACGGAGATATCCCACAATCGTTACAGTTCACATATGAGTTAAAATGTTTGTATTTAGTTTAAATTGCTGTTGGCGCTTTGCGATAGATAAGTGACTTTTGGGTTGTAGTTTGTGCACTCAGCCTCCAAAAGGTTCGCCACCACTGTCCTATTCTAATGTCCCACCATTGCTAAGTTCATGTAAATTTGTCTCCACCTGTGACCACACCCACATTTTGGTCCATGACCACACCCATTTTTCAGCGCAGCCGCACAATGTAGCCCCATTTTTCGGCTAAGCGCGCCGTACGTTGTCTTCCTGATTGGGGGGGGGGGGGGTGTCTGTGGATAATGAGCACCGGGTGCCAAATACCCTAGGTACGCCACTGGAACAACCCATTGATTTTTCATTACTGTGAGTTGGGCTGCGTTACAGGCTGCTCTAACGTGCGCCTGTAGCGTCCCACTGTGAAAGCAGAGGTTATACAAGCTGTACATACAATATAGAGCAATCCTGAAACCTCTCTCTACTGTCATACTTTGATTAGGGATCATCTCTTCTGGTGTACTGCACTTACTATAATATTTGACCAGAAAACAGAACTGAGTGGAATCTAACATTAACCCCCTTGGCGGTATGAAAAATACCGCCAGGGGGCAGCAAAACAGTTTTTAAAAAAAAAAAACCCAGGGCTCGCTACATGATAGCCGCTTCGGCGATCTCCGGTGAGGAAATCCCGTTCAAAGAACGGGATTTCCTGGAGGGCTTCCCCCGTCGCCATGGCGATGGGGCGGAATGACGTCACCGACGTCAGCGACGTCGGGACGTCATTGGGAGACCCGATCCACCCCTTGGCGCTGCCTGGCACTGATTGGCCAGGCAGCGCAGGGGTCTGGGGGGGGGGGGGGCGCGCGCCGCACCGGATAGCGGCGATCGGGCGCGCGGATATATATATATATATATATATATATATATATATATATATGCATATATATGCATATATATATATGCATATATATATATATATATATATATATATATGCATATATATATCTATATATATATATATGCATATATATATATATATATATATATATATATATATATATATATATATATATGCATATATATATATATGCATATATATATATATATATATATATGCATATGTGTTCCGCAGAGGATTTGGGTGGGGAAAGCTGCAGGAGGGGCAGCTGTCCGGGCTGGGAGTGTTGCAGGCTGGAGAGGTAGGTGGATAGCAGGCAGCCTCTTTCAGGCCCAGGGAGGGCACACACTACATGGCGGGCACAGGCTTCCGGAACAATGGAAATCAGACTTTGCATCTACTTCACCGTTAATAGCTTTATTCAAAAATAGAAAAACACAGTATACACACTAACACGTCCAGGCTTCCAGCAGCACATTGCAACCACCTTCATGTGGGACAGCTCGATACAGCCAGCGGGGTAAGACCTAACAGCAGCAGCCCTGCCGCACTTTGTGACACACTATACAGCTTACCGCACCATTAAACAGTGCAGTTCCGTGGCCTTCTAAGCAGACAACTGACATGTATTGCTGTGGCCATGGAGTCCAGCACTGGAAGGTGCCTCTGAGCCTGTCATCTAGGCTTAGTTCACACATGGGCACTTTTTGCCCGTGATTCGCTCTTTGCTGACAGCTGGTGATCAGCAAAGCGCAGCTGCACCAGTAATCCTATGGGATTACTCACACTGCAGCTCTTGCGGCATGTTATATGCTACATATAGCATTTTCCAGCCTTTGCATCGCGATTCTCATTCAACAGAAAGAGAATCGCTAAACGCAATTGCAAAAGGAATGTGAAACACCGCAATACAAAATCAGAAGGTGATCGCATTGCTGAGTGTAAACTAGTTGGGCTAGTTCACACTTAATGTGTTTTTCGCACGCACTAAAAAAAAAAATGACATTCTGCATGATAATTCTGCACATTTGTCAGTTTTCTGTATCAATTACAATAGCAGCTGGGAAAAAAGCGCACATAGAAACACACTTGGTGAAAAGAAAACATACGCAGAAAAACGCGCGCAGAAAACTGAAAGACAATGCTTTCTAATGCTGGGAATACACCATACAATTTTCTATTAGATTCTTCTGTAAAGGGGCCCATACACCTAACGATTTTCTCGCCGATATACAGCAGAAATCATTAGGCAAACGCTGACAGAACGCTCGATTTCCGTCCGAAATCAATCGCTCCCGTCGAGCCGTCCGTGCGGACGTTTTCCCTCGATCGCCGGTGGGTCGGGAGTGCGTTGATAGCGGCGTTTAAATGCCCAACGACCGATGCTAGTGGCAATACATTACCTGCTCAGTCCCCGCTCTCTCCGCTGTCTCTTCTCCGCTGGGTTCCGGCTGGCTATTTTCTGTCCCGGCAGGAAGTTTAAACAGTAGAGCGCCCTCTACTGTTTAAACTTCCCCGGATGTGAAGTGAAGCCAGCCGGTCCGGAACCTAGCGGAGAAGAGACAGCGGAGACCAGGGGACTCGCGCCGGCCGGATCAGGTAATGTATGTGGCCGGTCGGGCGGCGGCGGCTCCACAGATTGTGATTGGTTTCATAGTGAAATCGATTCACAATCTGTTTGCATTAAAGCCAGCCATATGATCTCTCTCTGATCAGATTCGATCAGAGAGGGATCTATCTGTTGGTCGATCTGATGGCAAATCGATCAGTGTATAGGTCCGTACACACGCCGGACTGGAGGCAACGACGGGTCCGTCGTCACCTCCCGCTGGGCGGCGTTCCAGCGACAGTCCGGCGTGTGTACAGTCTGTCTGCAGACTGATACGGCTGTTTCTGAGCGATCCGCTATATATAGCAGGGGCACAAAGGTCGGTAACAGGTCAGATGAGTGAAGATACAGAATCAGTAGGCAATATCAGAGTCGGGGTCGGCAACAATCAGATAGAGTCAAAGGTTCAGGCAAAGAGGCATACACAAATAATCAATACAATAATAATAATTACTATTACAATAATAATAATCCTAGTTATGTGTGAATCCCCGGGGTCCTGCCGGATCAAACACACTGGGAACTGACTAAGGTCTGAGAGCTTAAAGGTGGCCACTAACGGTCCAATTTCTAGAGAAAAATCGTTTGAGCGATCAGAAATTTTGATCGGATGGTTGTAAATATTCTCAGTTGGTGGACACAATGGATTATGAACGAGTGAAAAAAATGTCGTCCAAAATTTGGATTTTCTTGTTGGTTGTGATAGATAGGAAGCAAAGATTGGTTTGTTGATGGTGTAGTGAACGATGTATTACAATATTTCACTTCCGATCAGAATTCCTGATCGCTCGAATGATTTTTCACTAGAAATTGGACCGTTAGTGGCCAGCTTAACCGCAAAGTATCAGCAACAGCAGACAACGAGCTACTGACAGCTCAGGTTTTAAATACAGACAGGTAACCCCGCAGTTATGCCCAGCGTACATTAACCAATCAGGAGCGGTGATCGGTCCTGCACTGTCAGCTGACCTGTCTCCTCAAAGCATAAGGGTCCTGTCTCCTGGCGCGCGCGTGCACTGCCCTGCTCATATGCACCCTGGAGAGACCTGTCCTGCCCGACGGAGATGACTGAGAAGACGCGGCGAGATCCGTAGCCACGTCAGACGCGGAAGCGGCGGCCTCACCACTCCCTGCTGCTTAGGTAACTACCATACTCCTGTCACTTAGTCACTCAAATGCATAGCATGGGTGCACAGTAATGGAGGTGCATGATCAGGTAGGACACAAAAGGAGGCGAAGCCTGCCCAAAGGCTTACAATCTAGAGGGAGAGGTAGGCACTCGAAAGGTAGGGGACCAGAGTTCAGCTGCGGGTTTAGAGCACTTGTGAGGGGTGGTAGGCCAGAGTGAAAAGGTGAGTTTTGAGGGCCCTCTTGAAGATGTTGAAGGAGGGGGCTGCCCTAATGGGTGGAGGTAGGGAGTTCCATAGTGTTGGAGCAGCTCTTGAGAAGTCCTGGAGGCGTGCATGGGACTGGGTGATGCGGGGGGGGGGCAGTCAGACGAAGTTCATTCGAGGAGCGGAGTAAGCGTCTAGGTGTGTACCTCTGAGTAAGATCGGAAATGTAGGTTTAACAGGTTTTGTGGACAGATTTGTAAGTCAGGCACAGTATCTTGAATCTCATTTTGGACTGGATAGCAAGCCAGTGGAGGGATTCACGGAGGGGAGCCGCTGTGGTGGAGTGATGGGAGGAGTGGATAATTCTGGCTGCCGTATATCAAGCCTGAGTACCCCCTGGAACCATCAGAAGTACCCCATGGGGTACGCAAACCACACGTTAAGAACCTAGGTGCTAATTCATTCAAATTTTGACAACTGCGATAAAAGTGCAGTGTTTTACCAAAGCAAACTGTCGGTAATGAGAAGAGTTTTGTTACATTCTTGTTCTCTGTGCAGAGAGAGCATTAACCGCTTGCCAACCACGTCACGCCAATGGGCGTGGCTGCGGCGGCAGCCCCAGGACCGCCTAACGCCGATCAGCGTAAAAAGTCCTGGGGCAGCAGTTTGCAGGAGATCGCGCACAGGCTGCGCACGCATCTCCTGATTGGTGGGCAGAGCTGAGCTCTTCCTTCAGTCTCCGAGTGGCGAGACTGTTATACGGCGAAACCGCTGTGTATTTTCATGTACAGCGCTGCGATCAGCAGCAGCGCTGTACTGGGGACAGCCGTGTCCCCCTGGGGGACAAAAGAGCGATTGGCTCTCATAGGCACTGGTCACTCTGATCAAGCTGCTGCTCCACCCACTACTGTCATTTTATGAGATATGTACATTGCCTGCTTCTCCTGGACCTGACTTATGGGGGTGATGTTCACTCTGATTAAGCTGCTGCTCCACCCACTACTGTCATTTTATGTGATATGTACATTGCCTGCTTCTCCTGGACCTGACTTACGGGGGTGATGGTCACTCTGACCGAGCTGCTGCTCCCCCCACTACTGTCATTTTATGTGATATGTACACAGAGGCGTAGCTAGGGCTTTCAGCGCCCGGGGACAAAGACTATCAATGCGCCCCCTAAGGTGAAGGCTGCGCCGCGCCAAAAAGGGGTGTGGCCACATAATAAACATGGGGGTGGTTATGGGTGGAGCCAAATGTACATGGAGGTTAGCAGGCTCACGCTCACCCACCCTCCCTCAGTATGTACCTTCCAGCATGTTCCAAGACAAATTCAGCAATCATGAGCCCCCCCCATCAAGACAAATTCAGCAATCATGAGCAAATATGAGGCCCCCAACATGACCAACTCAGCAATCCTGAAGCCCCCAACAGGACAAATTTAGCAATCATGAGGCCCCCAACAAGACAAATTCAGCAATAATGAGGCCCCCAACAAGGCAAATTCAGCGATCTTGAGGCCCCCAACAAATCATGAGGCCTCCAACAAGACAAATTCAGTAACCATGAGGCCCCCAACAAGACAAATTCAGCAGTCATGAGGCACATAAATAGACAGCATTACACATAAATAGGCAGAATGCCCCCTTAATATGGTAGACACCTCTCACCTGGCAGCAGTTCCCCAAAATACACTCAATCTGACAGCAGTGGTTCCCCAAAAATAGGTAGCCCCAGGTCTATAGGTGTCCCCAGAATAGGTGGCCAGCAGTATAGATGTCCCCAGAATAGGTGGCCAGCGGTATAGATGTCCCCAGAACAGGTAGCCAGTGGTAGAGATGTCCACAGAACAGGTAGCCAGGGGTATATGTGCCCAGTATATGTAGGCAGGGGTATGTGTCCCCAGTATATGTAGCCAGAGGTATATGTGCCCAGTATATGTAGCCAGGGGTGTATATGTGCCCAGTATATGTAGTTAGGGGTATATGTGCCCAGTATATGTAGGCAGGTGTATATGTTCTCTCAGCATATGTAGTCAGGGGTATATGTCCCCAGAATATGTAGTCAGGGGTATATGTCCCCAGTATATGTTGTTAGGGGTATATGTCCCCAGTATATATAGTCAGGGGTATATGTGCTCAGTATATGTAGCCAGGGGTATATGTGCCCAGTATATGTAATCAGGGTTATATGTGCACAGTATATGTAGCCAGTTGTATATGTGCTCAGTATATGTAGTCAGGATTATATATGCACAGTATATGTAGCCAGTTGTATATGTGCCCAGTATATGTAGCCAGGGGTATATGTAGCCAGGGGTATATATGCCCAGTATATGTAGCCAGGGGTATAATATGCGCCCAGTATATGTAGCCAGGGGTATAATATGCGTCCAGTATATGTAGCCAGGGGTATATGTGCCCAGTATATGTAACCAGGGGTATATATGCCCAGTATATGTAGCCAGGGGTATATGTGCCCAGTATATATAGTCAGGGGTATATGTGCCCAGTATATGTAGTCAGGTGTATATGTGCCCAGTATATGTAGCCAGGGGTATATGTGCCCAGTATATGTAGTCAGGGTTATATGTCCCCAGAGTAGGTAGCCAGGTCCCCCCCCCCCCCCCCAGCAGGAGGGGAGCAGCTCAGAGAAGAGGGAGAGCTGAGCAGACGGTGGAGAAGGGGGCCATCTCCCCCCCCTTCCCTCACCTTAGGGTGCTCTCCCTCCCTAATGTCCGGGTGGCTGGCAGCGGCGGGCGGAACTTACCTCCGTCTCGTCGCAGCGCCGGATGGATTTGCCGCTACTCGGTCTGGTCCAGAGCAGCGGCTGCGGCACCTGAACTCCCGGCGCCGGAACGAGACGGAGGTGAGTTCCGCCCGCCGCTGCCAGCCACCCGGACAATAATGGAGGGGACAACGAGGGAGGGAGAGCACCCTATGGCCCCCTTCTCCACGGTCCACACAGCTCTTTCTCTTCTCTGCGCTGCTCCCCTCCCCAAAAGAAACAAAAAAAACAAAAACCGCAGCTCAGCCGGGCGCCCTTGGGGACCCGGCACCCGGGGGCACTTGTCCTACCCTGACCCCCCCTAGCTACGCCCCTGTATGTACACTGCCAGCTTCTCCTGACTCATGGAGGTGATAGTCACTCTGACTGAGCTGCTGCTCCCCTCTGCCTCTACTTTTTTCCTATCATAAATTTAAAGTTGATTTTCTCCAAAACTATAAGGTCTTTTTGAAAAATAATTTTTCCCCTTATACCCACTGTTCTCCTTATCATACTCTGCTAATTTGATGATTCTAGCTTGTAAGGGGGCTTTGCAATTTACCGTGGACATTAGGCGAAAATAAACGCTAAAATATTCGGGCGAATTTTCCCTTGTTGAAACAAAAATTGTACTTATTTCAGCGAAAATTCGGCTAAAAGAATATTTGCATTTTCGCTCATCACTGTTTTCCATTGCATTTTAGTAATGGGGCTTTTAGGACCATTGTAGACCCTTACACACTCCAGTGAGTTCTGGTTCACCATGAGCTTGCTGGTTAGTCTGTACTTATTGGAGTAGAAAAAAAAGTTCATGATTTTAATGTATTCATGTGAAATTAATATAAAAACAAGAGATGTTGTAGGATTAGTAAGATTATTTTAGGATAAACGTTCTAAATAAACAATGTGAACAAGTGGGGCTGACATGGAGCCTCACATTAACTGCATTTTTGTGTTTATACTGTTGAGTAAAAAAATATTTTGCACACACAGTCAGCAGAGGGCGCTCTCTGCTAATGTTTTCAGTATGCTCTTGCCATTCTTTGCTGTGTTATTCTGTGCTGAAGAAGTATTTATGGTCTCTTAGCAAAGTGTCTAAAAACAGGCACTTTTATTGCCTAGTAAATAGTATTCAAGCCATTAATGAGATCACTCTCAGGCCCCAAGACTATGGGGTCCAGATTTAAAGAGTATGCAAATCTTTTTTGATTTCACAGACTAGTAGGGAGTAATGTATAAGCCAGCAAAATGTTAGAAAACCCGATTAAGAACGTCATTGTGAAGCATTGTGAAGTACAAAGCTGGAGAAAATACTTGAAGTCAGGACATACAGTATATAAAGATGCTGTTTTTTACCCACTGAAAATCCTGGAGTATAAGAGCTACACAGATGTGGTGTCACTGAAGGTGTTATTGTTAGTAATCGGAAGGTAATTATTGATTGTTCCCATAAATGGGTCAATTAGGGGGTCTCTCTTTAGATAAGATCATAATATCCAAAATTCTGTATTCCAATTGACTATAGAATGGTTTCACGTTGATTTACTCCACATACTTTGTGATCTGTACAAAATTGTTCATAAAAACTTGATTGAATGATCACCTTTGAGGAAAATATTGTACCATTAATGGGCATCTTAAGATGTTGAGAAGGTCTTTGGCTCTGTTGAGTGGCCCCACCTGTGGAATATTCTAGAGAGACATGGGATAAAGGGGAACTTTCTAACCTGGATATAATTTTCATATGCACTCTCAAAAGCCAGGATAAAAATTGGCAATATAGTACCAGATAAGTTTAAATTGTCAAGGGGTACCAGAAAAGGGTGTTCCCTGCCGAAACAGGAAAAAAGCGCAGGAGCCCTTGCATAAAAAAGGGTGACGCCATAGGTAACCATTATAAAAACCTGCTTTGCTCAAATCCTGGCTTTGATGGCGTGGGTGTGGGTAGGTTAAGATTAGGAGGGGGGTTAAGTATTAGGCACCACCTGGTGATAGAGATGGCCCGAACGGTTCGACTGCGAACTTATTAGCGCGAACATCGCTGGTTCGCGTCCAAACGCGAACTTTATGGCGAGTTCAACCCGTCCCTATACTACATCATTAGGCTCAACTTTGACCCTCTACATCACAGTCAGCAAACACATGGTAGCCGATCAGGCTAAACTCCCTCCTGGAGCCCCCCCCCCCCTTTTTATATAAGGCAGCTGCGTCGGCCATTATCCTCACTCAGTGCGGCTGCAGTAATTAGAGAAGGGAGAGTTTGCTGCAAAGACATAGGGAAAGCTTAGTTAGGCTAAAGTTAGGCTTGTTAGCTTGCTAAAAAGCACCCCACAACAGCTCTTTTGAGAGCTAATGTTGTTCTTGTGATCTATATTTTTTTGTGTGTGGCCCACTGACACTTGCTTATACAGCCCTGTCAGTCAGTCGCAGCTGGCCCTTGCTAATTCCTATACTGTGCAAGGCCCAGCACATTCAGTGCCTACCTTTTCACTGCACGTGTGTGACAGCTGCACATTTGTAATACCAGTCCGACCGTGCATACCTGTTCACAGTACCTGTGCGGGTGACAGGCAGCTGCACATTGTATTGATACCAGTCACTGCATACCTGTTCAGTGCACCTGCGTGACAGCATGCAGTGTTATATTATATAGCAGTCACTGCATACCTGTTCACGGTACCTGTGTGTGTGACAGTTGCACATTTGTAATACTAGTCACTGCATACCTGTTCACGGTACCTGTGTGTGTGACAGCTGCACATTTGTAATACCAGGCACTGCATACCTGTTCACGGTTCCTGTGTATGTGACAGCTGCACATTGGGCTCGATTCACAAAGCGGTGATAACCCAGTTATCACGCCTAAAAGACTTTAGGTATGATAACCATTGCACCACACTGGTGAAAAGCCACTTATCACGCCTAAACTCAGTTTAGGTGTGACAAGTTTAGGTGTGATAAGTTTAGGCGTGATAAGTTTAGATAAGTTTAGATTGCACGCAAAGTCCTGTGCACAAAGCAGCGCCATTAAACTCTATGCAACGTTTCGCGCACCAGACTTTGCTAGTGAAAAACTTTTAATCAGCTGTGCACTGTGGTGCTAACTCAGTTAGTGCTATAGTTATCACGCCTAAACTTATCATGCCTTAACTGAGTTTAGGCATGATAATGGGCTTTTCACCAGCATGCTAACAGTTTGCACCGCTTTGTGAATCAAGCCCATTGTATTGATACCAGTCGTTGCATACCTGTTCACGGTACCTGTGTGTGTGTGACAGCTGCACATTGTATTGATACCAGTCACTGCATACCTGTTCACTGCACCTGTGTGACTGCACATTGTATTAGTCAAGTAATTGCATACCTTTCACTTCTTCCCTCCTAATATGGGCAAAACAGGCAGAGGCAGGCCACCCGGCAGGTCTGTCGAGGTCCTGCTGTCGTGATTTTGTGTGGCCCTGGACTAAATTACAGTATTCAGAAGGCACGTGTTATGAACCCCCAAGATTGTCAGGATGTAGTTGACTATGTAACACAGAACACCTCATATTCCTCAGCTTCCGCACGGAACCGTGACATATCTTCCTCCTCCTGCTCTGATTCTGGCACCCAACTTAACACTCAGTCGGCCGCCGCCACCACCAAAGTGCCATCATCCCAGGGCTCAGCGGTGTGGAAATTTTTTTGTGTGTCTGCCTCAGATGAGAGCAATGCCATCTGTACTCTCTGCCACCAAAAATTGAGCCGTAGAAAGACCAAGACCCGCGTGGGGACAACTTCCTTACGAAAGCACATGATGACAAAGCACAAACTGCAATGGGATGACCATCTGAGGAAAAGCAGCACACAAAAGCAAAGCCACACACCGCAGTGGAAGATACCAGGCTGCAATTATTTCTCAAAAAAGGTGATACCCAGTGGCGTAGCTAAGGAGCTGTGGGCCCCGATGCAAGTTTTACAATGGGCCCCCCAAGCACTCCATACATAACAATTGGTACAGCGCACCAAAACCTGCCAATGGCAACTACAATGTCAGAGGTGTAAGAAGGGGATGGGGAGAAGTTTGTTAATGATTAGCACTATTCAAAGTATCTATAGAAGTGATTATTATGAGGACAGGACCAATAGAGAGCTAATACTGTAATTGAGGGAGGGCCCTTCGGGGCCCCTTCGGCCCAAGGGCCCCGATGCGGTGGCTACCTCTGCACCCCCTATTGCTACGCCTCTGGTGATACCCAAACTCTACCGTGATGTTGAAAGGCAAGTGGTGTCATCTCTGGCACACAGCATTGGGTCAAGGGTCCATCTGACCACGTGGTCTGCAAAGCACGATCAGGCCTGCCCGAAGACTAAGTCAGTCCCCACACACAGCGTCTCTGCCTGCACGCCGTGTGACTGCCTGCCCCAAGACTAATTCGGTCCCCAGTCCCCACACAGCATCTCTGCCTGCCGGCCGCTTGACTGCCTTCTCCGCCACCAAGAACAGGGTCCAGGACTCCAGGTGGATTCCTGAATTTTTAAGGCCGCTGCTAGCAGCGCTTGCTATAATAATTTTTCTGGTGCGTGTACATGCCTGCCTCATTTTTCTGGCTGCACTAAAGCTGCAACAACAAAACAAAAGACATGTACATGTGTCAATACCCCTTCGTGATCGTTACCTTGTAGCGCTGATGGGGCTTGCGTATCACAAAGAAGCAATGACCGCCGGCTATATGAGTGTGTCGGGGGGGGGGGGGGGGGGGTTTGGACACCTGACCCAAGATAATAAGGTTGTTGCTTCATTGTGTACAAACCAAATTCGATCACTGTTGTTCTATCATTGAGCTACCACAGCCAGGCGACCATATGGGCTTAAAAACCGCCATGGCCTGCACTCTCTCACCAGTCCAGCAAGGTCGTCACTACACAAACAGCTGTTTGCGGTGCGTTACACAGTGAGTTTGGTGTGTCAGTGTGAAGCAGTACACTAATTACACTCCCTGATTGATGTATACACATGCAAGGTGTTTTAAAGCACTTTATGCCTCCAATTAAGCATTGCAATGTGATTTCTGCCGCACTGCTGTGCGTCAAATCCAGATTTTTCCCCGGGACTTTTGACGTGTATCCCACTCCGCCATGCAAAACTCCAGGTGTTAGACACCTTGAAACATCTTTTCCATCGCTTTTGTGGCCAGCATAAATGTTTGTCATTTTCAAAGTTCGCCTGCCCATTGAAGTCTATCGCGGTTCGAAAGTTCGCGTGAACCCAACTTTTTTCGCATGTTCGTGTTCGAGGTTCACGAATCTAAAATCGAAGGTTCGAGCCATCTCTACTGGGGAGGTTAAAGGATACCACAACTGACATGTGGCATAATGAGATAGACATGGGTATGTACAGTGCCTAGCACACAAATAACTAGACTGTGTTCCTTTTTTTCTTTCTCTGCCTGAAAGAGTTAAATATCAGGTATGTAAGTGGCTGACTCAGTCCTGACTCAGACAGGAAGTGACTACAGTGTGACCCTCACTGATAAGAATTTCCCCCTTTTTTATCTCTTTCTTGCTCTCAGAAGCCATTTTCTTCTTGGAAAGTGTTTCATAGTTGGAATTTCTTATCAGTAAAGGTCACACTGTAGTCACTTCCTGTCTGAGTCAGGACTGAGTCAGCCACTTACATACCTGATATTTACCTCTTTCAGGCAGAGAAAGAAAAAAAGGAACACAGCATAGTTATTTGTGTGCTAGGCACTGTACATACCCATGTCTATCTCATTATGCCACATGTCAGTTGTGGTATCCTTTAAGCATTAGCCATAAGTAGAGGAAGATAGGGAGGGTTAGGGTTAGGCATCGGTAGAGGGAGGGTTAGGGTTGGGCATCAGTAGAGGGAGGTGCGAGTAAGGTTAGGGTAAGACATAGTAAAATATTGTTAAAGATTACCAATATTTTACTATTGGAATTAAAGAGGACCTAAGCTCTTCCACAGAAGAGAAGGAAAACACAGAGGAACCCACTCTGTTTGTATGTAGAGATAACAGCCTGTCTAATTCTCCCTTTATCTAATAGTAATGAGACACTGTAATTTGAGTTGTCAGCTCTGTCTGATCTGTGCTGAGGTTTGTGCAGTTAAGCACAGGTCAACCCTGTATGTGCTTCCATGAAAACAAGAAGTAACTACAATTCAGCAACTTTGAGGAGCTTTATAAACTTTAACAAAGAAGTGTTTTTCTGTAAAGGTTGTTAAGCTGTTGCTTATTTTTTAGAGTAGAGAGGTCCTGGGTTTACAATACAATATTAACAAGCTGACACATCATTGCATTCCAGGGGTTCTGGGGGTGAGTCTAGCTATCAGGAACAATAAACAGATGATTTTCATATTCAGCAGTGATGCATTGTGGGACACCGCAAATGCTCACTCCAACCTGAATAATTGCAAATACTTTCTGTTTTACCAATGGTAGACAGACTTTATAAAAATGAGTAAGCGCTTCATCTAATGCTTGCATTTAACAATGGAGTCTTTCAACCTGAATAAGGTGCAACAAAACCCCCCCTTCAGGTGGGGACTCAACGAATGTGGCGGCTTTCAGGGCCCGTGATCGCTTCTGGGGTATAGGGCACCCCACAGCCTCACTGGCAATCCACCATCGGCGTTTCTGTAGTTGGAAAAATAATGAAAAAGCTCCACATCACGTGAAAGCGTAAGATATTTATTGTAAAAAATATAATAAAAAATTGTAATGTTACAATGGCAGCAGAATGCTAATAGCCAGCATAAACTATTCACAAAAAGACCGCTATAAAGCAGATTAGGGGATGCAATGGGCAAAACTGCACTGCGCTGTCACACTAGCCTAGCCCGCTTGGTGTGTATATGCAGCCGCCCGCCGGCAAAAAAGTGAAATCTCCCGCACGTAAATCCTGGCCACGTCCGAACGGCAACACGTGATGACGTCACTCTGTGGCTCCGCCCAACGTTTTCTTGCCTTAGCAACTCCTCAGGGCTATACAGAGCCACAGTAAGCGACATCTTAAATAGTAGTGGAAATAACAAAGATTGTCACTACAAAAAGAAAGCATTTCAAGCTTTCGGTTGCCTAATGAGTTTAAAAGTGCATTGTCTCCTGTCCCACCCTGACTACTTTTGATAGATCCCAACTGTCCCTATTTTGGAGAGACAGTCCCTCTTTGGGAACCCAGTCCCTCTGTCCCTCTTTCTTCTTCATTTGTCCCTCTTTCAGGACTTATGTACAGATCTATGTAAAAATATGTATTTTATCTACTGAATTATGTGTTTAATTGACTCTAATCTAATAAGACTTTAATTGACTCTCCCATCCTTTAAATTAATATATATCTTATTTTCAAATGCTAATATAAAGGACAATGAACCAGGATAGAAAGGACCAGTGTGGTTTGAATTAAAAAAAAACCAACAACAACATATTTTTGTTATGAAATCTTTATGGTATGCACAGGGCCGGTTCTAGACTTTTTGCCACCTGAGGCAAACTTGTGAAGTAGCTGGAGGGGGAGCGCAGATCAGGGGACCCAGGTTAGGGGGGGTCCAACCCTCCTCCCTCGCCACTGTGCCCAATACCCCCTTCCTGCCTGCTACCCCTCCAGCTTAGCAGCCCCACCCACGGCCAGGCGGGTGCCACCCCCTGACTTTGCCGCCTGAGGAACCCACCTCAACCCGCCTTATGGGCGGCCCGGCCCTGGGTATGCATGACCAGGGCCGGATTTCTGGCAAGGCCACATAGGCCATGGCCTAGGGCACCAGAAATTTAGGGGCGGCTCAGTGAGGGGCAGTAAAGATGTTCTGTGCAGCCATCCCTATCTACAAGGATATCTTTAACCCTATGTACTCTGTGTCCTGTACTTGTGTCGTCCCTGCAAAACCTGTAAGCTCTATCCTGCAGGTACACATCAGCCTAACTTTCATGGTGACAAAGTGGGTCCATCATTAACAAGATGGCAAACATAACATAAAAGTTCTTAAGGAAAACATAATTTATAATCTATACGCGTATTACTAAACTACCTATTGTCTGTGACATCCAATGATGGAAAGTAAGTAGAATTCTCATTGGGGCACACAGAGATAACAACCATACAGACAGTATAGTTGGCCTTGGGCGGTAAAAAGTACAAATCCGGCCCTGTGCATGACTAAGGGTGTGTCGGGGGCATGGCAAGGGAGTTGCTTAAGTGTCCCTCTTTCTTATCTCAATAAGTTGGGAGGTATGTACTTTCCTGAAAATTTGGGAGCTGTGAGTGAGGAACAAGGTGAACGATTCCACCAAGACATTGAAGAGATGTAAAGGCAATACCAGGGAAAGTGGAGCCTTACAATGATGGCAGACTACTGTTGGATGCTTCAGAGAAACATTCCAGATGATGCTCACAAGCGTAAATGCACCAAGAGGAGCCTCATAAGAAGAATCGGGTTTAGTGTGTGTAGGTGAACTCATTTCAGTTCAAATAACGATTTTCATGAAAAAAGTGTAATAAAAGTTTAATTTTATGTCTATTTCCATTTATTTTGAGGTATTACCTTAGTGTAAATATTTACATAAATTGTCAGGAAATGTGATGTCCTATGACAAAATGGAGGTCATTTTCAGATTCAGCTCACCAAAAAACATAAAGATTATGTGAATGACTAAAACAGCTCTCGAAAATAATTTTTTTGTAGACGTGTGCTATGAATACCAATCTTGGGTCTATGGCTGGTGCAAAATATATATTGTTGATGCTCTTCATACCTGATTGGTCCATAGCTTAACACATCCAATAAGGAACTTGATTTAAATTGGTGTGAGAATAACCCCTATTTGTGCATGGGCTGACTCTATGTGACTGATTTGTTCAAAAGACAGCAAGCAATGGGCAGCGCTCACCGGCTGCAAGTGAAGTGAAAGCTCTAGAGATATGCCCAGCCCCTTGGGGCTAAATACATACCTTGAATACAAATCAGATGCAAATTATGTGCTAACACTAATCTAAATTCTAAAATTTGAATGCAAGCTGACACCCCTGGAGGCAGCTAGCCTGAAGTATACTTATGTTTTGTACAGCAGAAGGAAATGGCAGCGCTTCCAAACAGACGCTGCACCTGAATTGACTACCTGCACAAGTATGCAGAGCTCGAATAACGGGCAGATTACACACCTTGCATTCAAAACAGGTACAGTTTAGTCTAATTTTGTTAGTTTAGTTTAAAGGGACTGGCTCCTCTCCAAGTCCCCGCTCCGGAATGGCTGACAGGCCGCAGCCCGGGCGACACTCGGCCGAGTGTCGGGCTGCTCCTTCCGCGTATGATGCGGCTGACGTCACTCGCCGGCCGCCTCGCGTCATCACGGCGGCCGGCGTGGCAGTACGGCGCATGCGCGCTTTAAACGCGCATGCTCAGTACTGCCACGACGGCCGCCGTGATGACGCGAGGTGGCCGGCGAGTGACGTCAGTCGCATCATACGCGGAAGGAGCAGCCCGACACTTGGCCGAGTGTCGCCCAGGCTGCGGCAGGTCAGCCATTCCGGAGCGGGGACTTGGAGAGGAGCCAGGACGCCGTCGTGGGACCTCCCGACCAGCTCTGGGCTGGAGAAAGCCCCAGGTTAGTACAACTTTCATTTTTTGGCTGAGCTCGGAGTCCCTTTAAATTAGTTCAGTAAGAATATATCACAGGAATATTGGAATCTTGTAATGTATAAGACATTCATAATGATGGGATCATATCTTGATTATTGGTTGTTTTGAATTAGAGTCTTGGATCTATATAGTGATGGTGTTGTAACATAAGTGAACCATGGAGATAGAACAGGGATGCGTCCTCTGGAGTCTCAGTAGGGAGGCTAGTTGATGCCCCCATTCTCCAGAGTTCTGTTCCTTGGGAAATCTCTATAGACAAGATCTTAACATTTACACCATTACAGGATCATTTCACACTAAGGTAGCATAAATTTAAGATATGATTAATATTTTTATATATATAATATTGGGTATAATAAAAAACCAAAGGGAAAATGTCTGATTTAGTTTAATTATAATTTTTTGACTAATTTATATTCAGATTATTCTTTTATTATTTATATAATCTTTTGTACAGGTTATTTTATATTATTTGTTTAAACAAAGAATGTTATTATGTATGAAGTGTATCTCTGTTTTTATACATGATATGTCAATGACATATTTGTTAAAAATTTGAAATTCCAATAAAAAATATTGAAAACCAAAACAGGTACAGTAAAGGAGGGCGTTAGCTTCAGTATAAGTTGTCCACAAATTATCCCTACTAGACTCTCCCACGGCAGTGACGGGCCCCCACGGGAGAGAACCTAACCACTAGTCTAACAGTGAAGCATATCAAATAGTGAAGCATGTTTAAACAGTGAAAATTATCCAATCAAAAGGTTAAAACCTCAAACTAATGTAACAGTGAAGCATATTCAACAGTGAAGCATATTCAACAGTGAACCCTAGCTAGTCTAAAATTAAAAACATAATCCTTACCTGATGCAGCTAGCCATAAATGGTATACACATTTGTTCAAAAGACAGCAAGCAATGGGCAGCGCTCACAGGCTGCAAGTGAAGTGAAAGCTCCAGAGATATGCCCAGCCCCTTGGGGCTAAATACACACCTTGAATACAAATCAAATGCAAATTATGTGCTAACACTAATCTAAATTCTAAAATTTGAATGCAAGCTGACACCCATGGAGGCAGCTAGCCTGAAGTATACTTATGTTTTGTACAGCAGAAGGAAATGGCAGCGCTTCCAAACAGACGCTGCACCTGAATTGACTACCTGCACAAGTATGCAGAGCTCGAATAATGGGCAGATTACACACCTTTCAAAACATGTTTTATTTCATGAGAAATACAATAAAAATGTGGATTGGCTAAGAATTAAAAGGCAGGAACATTTCTGAATTATGTACATTAAAAATAATAATTATACATCTTTATATATTAGAGGGAAATATTAGGAAACTAGACATCCTTGTTGGGTAAATAAATAATTATGCGTACTCATTGCTATAGTTTCTGCATTTGGGTTAATGTGTCTTCCTGTCTCAACCCCCCTGTTTCAGTAGAAATTCAGTATGACAACATGATGGCTCATGTTAGATTGTTAGTTCTGCTGACAAGTTTAGGAAAGAAATCACACAGTAATTAACACCCTCTTATTAGGTAAGTATCTCATTTTTTCCATTAGGTTCACCCTCTTGGGTACACGTTAAAGCAGACCAGTCATGGCTGGTAAAAAAAAAGCATCAGGGAGGGTCTGGGGCAAAGGTAACTAATGATGGGCTCACGAGTAGTTACGAGTAGTAGCCTACTCGAATTTGGGATTCAAATGAGGCTGAATTGCCTCAGCTGTGTGCATAGGAGACCGGGGGGGGGGGGGGGTGTTAATCACCCAGAATTCCGTCCGTCGGCTTCTATGCATCCCAAACATCTTGCACGCGGCCTGTGGGACACGTTGCAAGACTCAATATCGTGCACTTCCTCCTTCAAGCTGGAGGCTGACGGAATTCTGGGTAATTGACCCCCCCCCCATCTCCCATGCACACAGCTGAGGCAATTCAGCCTCATTAAAATCACAAATTCGAGTAGGGAACTACTCGTAACTACTTGTGAGCCCATCACTAAAGGTTACCTGGGGGTCCCCAACTTTCCCCCCTAGATGGCTACTGCATCACCCGGGGCCCACTAGATGGCTACTGCATCACCCGGGTGGTCTCCCCCAACTGCTCCCCAGAGCTCCTGCACGGTATGTGTGGCTGCACTGTGATAACTCACCTGTCCCAGCGCCCTGCTTTGTCTATGCTCAGTCTTCTTCCCTGCTGTCTGCCTCTTCTCCATGTGGCTCATGTTATATGTACCGTATTTCGCGCCGTATAAGACGCTCCGGAATATAAGACGCACCCAGGTTTAGAGGGCAAAATCCAGGGAAAAAAAAGATATAAACTAAACCTGGTGCGTCCATATTTCAGGAGCGTCTTGTACATGACCTCCCCCAAATGGTGTCCTCCTGTCTGCCCCCAGTGTCCTGCTGTCTGCCCCCATGTGTCCTGCTGTCTGCCCCCATGTGTCCTGCTGTCTGCCCCCATGTGTCCTGCTGTCTGCCTCCATGTGCCTGCTGTCTGCCCCCATGTGCCTGCTGTCTGCCCCATGTGCCTGCTGTCTGCCCCCATGTGCCTGCCCCCATGTGCCTGCTGTCTGCCCCCATGTGTTTGCCCCCATGTGCCTGCTGTCTGCCCCCATGTGCCTGCTGTCTGCCCCCAGGTGTCTGCCCCCCCAGGTGTCTGCCCCCCCAGGTGTCTGTCCCCCATGTGTCTGCCCCCAGGTTTCTGTCCCCCATGTGTCTGCCCCCAGCTGTCTGACCCCATGTGTCTGCCCCCAGGTTTCTGTCCCCCATGTGTCTGCCCCCAGGTTTCTGTCCCCAGCTGTCTGCCACCAGGTTTCTGTCCCCAGCTGTCTGCCCCCAGGTTTCTGTCCCCAACTGTCTGCCCCCATGTTTCTGTCCCCCGTGTGTCTGCCCCCAGGTTTCTGTCCCTCATGTGTGTCTGCCGCCGTGTTTCTGTCCCTCATGTGTGATCGCCGGGTCACCCCTGCTTGCCCCCCTCCTCGTGTCCCCCCTGTGTGTCCTCGCCGGGTCCCCCTCTAATTGAGAAGCGGCAGCTGCTTACCTCCTCCATCTTGCCCGCGGCGATTGAAGACATCCGGCTTCTGTCGGGCGGCTTCCTCTAGTGCCGGCTTGTAATGACGCGTCATCGATGACGCGTCATTACAAGCCGGCACTAGAGGACGCTGCCCACAGGAGCCGGATGTCTTCAATCGCCGCAGGCAAGATGGAGGAGGTAAGCAGCTGCCGCTTCTCAATTAGGGGGCCCGAGCGCACACATTGGGGACACGAGGAGGGGGGCAAGCAAGGAGGGGGAGGAGAGGCCACAGCAGGACGCACAGGCAGGGAATCCCCGACGGCGGGTCGCGGTTCGTATCGGCGGGCGTTCGTAAGTCGGGGATTCCCTGCCTTTGCCGTATAAGACGCAGGGACTTTTTCTCCCCATTTTTTGGGGAGAAAAAGTGCGTCTTATACGGCGAAAAGTACGGTAAATAACCTGCACTAGGTCATGGATGAGAGGCAGCTAGCGGGGATGAGGATGGAGCATGGGCAGAGCACAGGAAGTCGGGTTATTCAGGGTCTTCGGAACAGCTTAGAGGCACAAGGCAGCGCAGGTAACTATAACTTAACCACTTTAAGCTGGAGGTAGTTTGTAACTAGATGTATCCATTCGCTACTGGTAGTCACCACAAGCACTGACCACCAGCAATTTCCAATACACTGAGAATCAACAATCTGCTGCTCACGTTTTTCGGGTTTGCTATGGTGTTTTTGTTTATTTTGCCACAAACTTCACCCTTAACAGTAACCCCTTCCTGGTACCCAATCCACCACTATTGCGAAAATTGTAAAATTTAAAATACATATGTACACATACAAATAAGTACATTTCTTCCAGAGTAAAATGAGCCATAAATTACTTTGCTCCTATGTTGCTGTCACTTACAGTAAGTTTTAGAAATCTGACGGAACCGACAGGTTTTTGACTAGTCCATCTCCTCATGGGGGATTCTCAGGGTTTTCTTTATTTTGAAAAGCATTTTATGAATTGCAGTTGCTCTAGCCAACTGCCAAATCAGTGTGCAGCAAGCAGGGAGGCTGGCATCTTTGTATAAATCCTTTTCAGGGAGTGTCTTTATAAAAAAATGAAGGCTGTGCTGAGAATCCCCTATGGAGAGATGGACTAGTCCAAAACCTGTTGGTAATGTCAGATTTCTACTACATACTGTAAGTGACAGCAACATAGGAGCAAAGTAATTTCTGGCTTATTTAACTCTGGAAGAAATGTTCTTCTGTACACATGTATTTTAAATTTTACAATTTTCGCGATAGTGGTACTTTAACCCTTTCCTGACTGTAAACTCCAGCTGTAACAATCTTACCTGTCAGCGACGGGTCCCGCAATGTCCTCCGCGACAGGACTCGTTCGCGTGCAGGTACTTCCGCTCCGGCGTCTTCTGAGGGCATCCCCGGCATCCCTCTGACGTCTTCTGGGGGCATCCCCGGCATCCCTCCAGCAGTGGCATGCGCGCACAGACCCTCCAGTCAGCCGCGCATGCAGCAGAGAAGTCTTTATAGCCTTAGAAGGTGTGTCTGACGGAGGGGCTGTCATCCTGGGGGTGGGATCTCGTTCTGACTTCTGGGTATATTAGGCCAAGTCAGACAGTTGCTTACTGGTCTTGATACTAATCAGTTCGCTGATTCTAGGTCTAGCTAGTGATTTTGAGCTACATTGTTATATTGTGTAGACGCACAATATATATGTGGCGAGGAAAGGAACAGCGCTACTTAAAAACAGATTGCATCCTTATGACTACCTGCTTGATAAAATACACACCCAGCATTCAAATAAAATGCACCTGTCTACCTTTGGAGGATGTTGGTTTCCGTAATAGCTTGCATGCAACTTATTAAGTACTCGTCCCTCCCACTGCGAAGAAGTCATCCCCCATGGGAGGGGCCCCAACACTAACTAATCCTAAATGATTCATATGCATAGCCTGGGTGCGCTACCAAGTAAAAATTCAAAATTGCGCAAAGGTGGATCAGCGCATCACCAGACCGCCTACGAATGGCCACCAATCAGAGGTATGCTGAGCCCCGCCAAGAAACTACAAACGCACCTTGAAACCAAACACAATATACAGTGGCTTGCAAAAGTATTCGGCCCCCTTAAAGAGAACCCGAGGTGTGTTTAAAGAATGTTATCTGCATACAGAGGCTGGATCTGCCTATACAGCCCAGCCTCTGTTGCTATCCCAAACCCCACTAAGGTCCCCCTGCACTCTGCAATACCTCTGTATGCAGATAATATTCTTCAAACCCACCTCGGGTTCTCTTTAAAGTTTTCCACATTTTGTCACATTACTGCCACAAACATGAATCGATTGTATTGGAATTCCACGTGAAAGACCAATACAAAGTGGTGTACACGTGAGAAGTGGAAAGAAAATCATACATGATTCCAAACATTTTTTACAAATAAATAACTGCAAAGTGGGGTGTGCGTAATTATTCAGCCCCCTTTGGTCTGAGTGCAGTCAGTTGCCCATAGACATTGCCTGATGAGTGCTAGTGACTAAATAGAGTGCACCTGTGTGTAATCTAATGTCAGTACAAATACAGCTGCTCTGTGATGGCCTCAGAGGTTGTCTAAGAGAATATTGGGAGCATCAACATCATGAAGTCAAAAGAACACACCAGACAGGTCAGGGATAAAGTTATTGAGAAATTTAAAACAGGCTTAGGCTGCAAAAAGATTTCCAAAGCCTTGAACATCCCACGGAGCACTGTTAAGCGATCATTCAGAAATGGAAGGGGTATGGCACAACTGTAAACCTACCGAGACAAGGCCGTCCACCTAAACTCACAGGCCGAACAAGGAGAGCGCTGATCAGAAATACAGTCAAGAGGCCCATGGTGACTCTGGACGAACTGCAGAGATCTACAGCTCAGGTGGGGGAATCTGTCCATAGAACAACTATTAGTCGTGCACTGCACAAAGTTGGCTCTTATGGAAGAGTGATAAGAAGAAAGCCATTGTTAACAGAAAAGCATAAGAAGTCCCATTTGCAGTTTGCCACAAGCCATGTGGGGGACACAGCAACCATGTGGAAGAAGGTGCTCTGGTCAGATGAGACCAAAATGGAACTTCTTGGCCAAAATGCAAAACGCTATGTGTGGCGGAAAACTAACACTGCACATCACTCTGAACACCGTCCCCACTGTAAAATATGGTGGTGGCAGCATCATGCTCGGGGGGTGCTTCTCTTCAGCAGTAGGCACTGGAGTGACATATAGTAAATTGCTGAAAAATTATTTAGGATGCCCATTTTGCAATAAATTTCCTGTTTTCAAAATCAGAAACACTTCCTATATCTATAGATCGCTATCTGTGTATTGGAATGTAGCCCAACTCTCACATTGATGCCATGCTTAGCTTACACTTTTAAGCTATGTGGAATTCTCCTCCCAGAACTTTCTGGTAAACTGGGTATTATTTTCACTGGCTTCACTTAGTAAACAAACATTCTGCAGGGCTGCACCGGACAGGACTACAGATGTCGCCACCTGTGATGAATTTCAGAATGTAAATCAGGGTGTGGAAAGATTTTACAATGAGCAAACAACAACTACCTGTAAATCTTTTATAAATTCAAATTACAATCCGATGAGACTGGTGTGACGGATTGCGGGGAAACCGCCGCGCCTTCTGACAGTGAGGCGGCGGTGTCCGCGCACAGAGTGGCGGTTTCCCCGCAGCAACATGCGTCTGGTTTGGCTGGACCCAGTAGTGCACACAAATGGAGAGCTACGCGCGCGCCGCAAGACAGGCTCTTTATACCAATAGGAGAAGGATCAGCTGATCGAGGCGGTCAGCTGATCCCAGCTCAGTGGTTGATGGGAGCTGGGTGGCGCTGGAGAGCGCTCCACTATATATATCTCTTGCAGTTCAGTTGCTGGTTGTCTGGCGTTGCGAATACCTATGTGTTAGCACTCAGACTTAGTCAGATCTTTCAGTGTGGTGGAACCAGGAGGACCTGGGAATCCACACTTAGCCAGTTTACTGTGTATTATCTGTGTTATTCCTTAGACCAGTTCCAGGGTGTAGAGACCACGGACCTTACACCCCAGACTAGGAATACTGTGTATCATCTGTGTTATTCATTAGACCAGTTCCAGGGTGTAGAGACCACGGACCTCACACCCCAGACTAGGAATACTATGTATCATCATCTGTGTTATTCCTTAGACCAGTTCCAGGGTGTAGAGACCACGGACCTCACACCCCAGACTAGGAATACTGTGTATCATCTCTGTTATTCATTAGACCAGTTCCAGGGTGTAGAGACCACGGACCTCACACCCCAGACTAGGAATACTTTGTATCATCTGTGTTATTCCTTAGACCAGTTCCAGGGTGTAGAGACCACGGACCTCACACCCCAGACTCGGGAACTTGTGTTATCATCCTGTTATACATCAGACTAGTTCCAGGGTGTAGAGACCACGGACCTCACAACTAGACTAGGCATTGTTTGATATCTGTTATGATGTATTGTTTTCCTGACCACTCCTCTGATCTCTGATTTGGTACCTTGCACTTCTGATATTCCTTTGCCAAACCCTGCTTGCCTTGGTTACCGAATCAGCTTACCGTTTGTGTACTTTATCTGTCAGTGTGTTGCCGACCCAGCCTGCCCGACCTTTCTGGCTGTCACCCACCCCTTGGGTGTTTAGCCTCCCTGCAGGGCCCTCTGCTTCTCAGAGGGGGCACTGCTACTAAACCAGTCAGGGTCTCCTCCTGGAGTCCTTGACTGCAGTAGAGTCTGTCTCTACATATTGGACCACCTGCTACCCCGGTGGTCCAACTTCTACTGTTACACCAAACACTCACACACTTCAGGTGTCCAGAGGTTAGCAATATATCTGTATTATCGGTGATTCTGCAGATCATCAATAATCAGGTACATATATCTGTATTCTTGGTGATACTGCAGATCACCAATAATCTACGGCGATCAGAAGTAACAAGAAGGGCCGCGATGAGCGTCCCTTCTTGTTTTGCTTTCCTCGTCGCCATGGCGACGAGCGGAGTGACTTCATGGACGTCAGCCGCCTCCGATCCAGCCCTTAGCGCTGGCCGGAACTGTTTGGTCCGGCTGCGCTGGGCTCGGGCGGCTGGGGGGACCCTCTTTCGCCGCTGCACCGCGCTGCAGCAGCGATCAGGTAGCACACGTGGCTGGCAAAGTGCCAGCTGCGTGTGCTTCTTTTTATTTGATTGAAATCGGCCCAGCAGGGCCTGAGCGGCACCCTCCGGCGTCTCTGGACGAGCTCAGCTCGTCCAGAACGCTCAGGAGGTTAAAGCCCTAGTTTGGGCTAATATTTTTATGCATATCGGCCCTTAGGCATTTAAGGATTTCTTTGGGCCTGGTCCAATCGACCTTTTCTCCTAAGTTTTCTCCTAGGTGACCTTTCACTTATCAATAAAATGCACTGTAAGCCACCAGCAAGCAAGAAAATACTCAGAATAATTTTGGCAATACTTTTTCACCTGCTTTTTAGTACTTTTTCAATTACAGAGTGCTGAAAAGTTTTTTTAAACAGAAGATCAAAATGATCTAGGAAAAAACTTTGAAGAAAACATCACATCTGTGTATCAGAGGAACTCTAGCAGTACATCCTGGCTGCCATGCAGGTAGCACAGGAACCTGGGCTACACTTATATCAGTCAGTATTTTTGGCTGATCAGTGCATCACCTCTGAAAGCCAAACACTGAGATTAGTGCTGCTACACAAAGAACGGACTGGAAGGAGCCTGTCTACTCCAATGGCTTTGATCATGGTGGCTTTATTAACAGTCAAGAACAGGTTAACTCCAAGGGGTGTCCAGGACTCCATTAGTGCTACTTTTTAAAACCTACATTTTTATTTTGCTTCTTTGGTCTTATGGCACTGTTGCCAGATGCTTTTAAAATTACACTGGACCTGGAATATGAATTGAAAAAACAATCACTAGATCAGTCCCGATAAGGACACATATCCTCCATTAAGGTGAACTTTAGTGCCCCATTTCATGCCTTTTGAACAGTAAATTTCACTTCATAGTCTTCAAAGTATTCAGATTTCCAATTACCGGTAATTGAAAGTCTGTTTCAAAGAAAATTGAAGAAGTTCCTTAAGGGGCTGGTTCACACGGGCGTCTGCTGAGCTTTTGCTTGGCATTGTGTTCAAACGCCAGCGTTTAAACGCCAGCGTTTAAAAGCTAGCTTTTGAAAGCTTTTGAAAAGCGTTCAAGGCTAGCAGTTCTGGTCTCTGCTATTGTTTCCTCGCGTTTACTGCCTCTGAAAGCAACATGTTGCTTTTGAGACTAGACGCAACGCTGGGATCTACTGCCAGGCTTTCATGAAAGCCTGCAAAAGCCAGCTCTAAACGCTCCCATTCACTTGCATGGGATGGCAGTAGATCCCAAAAAACGCTGCGTCTGAAACGCTGCGTTAAACGCCACAAAAACGCCCGTCTGAACCAGCCCTTAAGGTGAAATATAAATGATATTTAGAATAGTTTAGAAACAATCTCAATGTGAACCTAAACGTTTCTGTAATGCTGCATAAGGGGTGAAGGGTCTAGATGCTCTGATGACAGTTCATGTAAAAGTAATAAAGACAAAAGTTTTATGTTGGCTGGAAGATTTCAGTTTTGCGGCTGGTTAACCTCTTTGTACGCTAACAATAGGTCCAACTATACTTGCCAAGCCATCCAATTACAATTCCACTTCAGCTGTGCATCAGTTTTAACACAAAGACCTTTTTATGCACTGTAATAATTAAGAATTTTTGTTCCTAGATAAAAAAAATCACAAAATGTATTAAGTTTTATCTCTCTCTGTGGAAGAAAAAAAAAAAAAGTTTTGCCTTCTTAAAACAGGAGGTATTTACGTTTATTAAGGTTGGAGTGAGCATATGATGTCTCCCATCATGCATCACTGCTAATCATGCAAACCATCCCTTTCTTATCCCTATAAGCCAAATACACCACCAGAACCACTGGAATTATGCAATGATCATGATGGGTCAGCTTGGTAATTGTGCAGCTCCACAACAATCCAACATGCATACAGACTGTTTCAGACTGGTTGGTCCTCATCAGTGCATGGCATTAAATAATGTGGCTCTATATAGTAGGACTTAAAACACCCAGAGTTAGGCTTTGTTCACATCTAATATCGCAATCGCTGAGGCCAGCGTTTTGCGATTTTGTGAGTGATTTCTTTTTCCCCCTCCCGGCACTTACCTTCGCGCTACAATTTTTTGTAAAGCGCTTTTGCAGAGCAATTTGTTTTTTCACTTCCTGACGCAAAACGCCCTCGGTGTGAACGAGCCTTTACAGATCGACCTGCAAGCTCATGATGAATTAGAACTCCTAGACGTGTGTAAGGGGTTAAATAGGACCAAAAAGCCATCTTACCAGAACGCTATGCAAAACAGAAGTTTGCCCTCTTAAAACAGAAGGTATTTTGGATTATTCAGGTTGGAGTGAGCATGAGGTGTCCCACAGCTGCAAATCAGAGCAGGATCATCCACAAGGCAGCCTAGGCAGGTGCTTGGGGCCTAGTGGGTATCAAGGGGCCCACCTGCCACCTTCTTTGACCTCTCTCCACTTCAGTTTACCAAAAGGACCACAAGGGGGCTCCAAATCTACTACCTTAGCTAGGGCCCATTACATCTTAATCCATCTCTGCTGCAAACAATTCCAAGTTAATGAAGGATTATGCAAATTTTGTATGCAAATGTATACGGTTTGAAAATGGACCAGTCATGCCCCACCAATGTAGAATTTGATTGGTCCATTGTAAAGCTGCATAATTCTACATCAACTTGGAATTATTTTCTCTTGTTGCCCATTCTTAATAACCAATATAGAATGCAAATTCCATTTCATTTATTGCACTGAGAGCTGAACATCTGTGACAAAGATGGAAGAAGTAAAAATGCAGGGGGAGGGGGGGGGGGATTATCATGTGGTATGCTTCACTACAAATGTTATTTCTGATTTAGCAAATCACAATGATTCACTTCACATTGCTCCTGTAGTGGCAACAACCATCTTGTGAAGTCAGTGTCATCAGTCACACAGGCAGGCCAGTCTACATGGCTAGTGACTGTGATGAGACTTGAATATATTATTATTAATATGGTGTATATGGGGCCCTCATTTTCTGTGGCCCTTTACAAAGTAAGAAACAAGTATGAGTGTAAGAAACAAGTATGAGTGTATAAATATCTTCTGAAAGGCTTACAAACTTGGTTTTTACAGATTTTAAAATTGAACCAAATGTAACTCCCTCGATGAAAAAGCTGTTAAAAGTTTTGCTGTAAGTCAAACAGACTATGGACTCTCTTGACATTTGGTCCCCTACCACTCCCCTAAGGGGTAATCCTAATTAACTGTTGTTTTCAACTAAACCAGATCTGATAATCTGGGCAAAACACAATATTATCCTGCTTAGCGTTAATCCCGAGACAGGCTCGGGACTGAGATCCGCTGCTCAGACTCAGAGCGGTAACTCCATGCCTGAGTGAGTTACTGTATGTGCAGGAGCTGCTGCAGATTTCTCTGCGGTATGTTTGTTTTCCTTGTTTTTAGGGTCCAAAAGCCTGTGAAAAAAAATTGCACGGCTTTTAGACCCTAAATCTGGAAATAATCATAACGCCAGGGAGGTTAAGACTCCCTCTCACAAGGAAGGTCGACTTACCACCTTTGATGAACTGAAGAATGAACACTCTCTTTCAAACAAAAGGTTTTTCAGATCCTTGCATTGAAACACGCCTTGCAAGCACAATGTTCCTCAGGCACAAAAAGGGTAGAGTGAGGAAAAATTTAAAATGTACTGGTCCAAGAAGATTTCCTAAAACCACTCTTGGTAGTTTATTCAATTTTGAAGCTGATGAGAAGCTGGAAGCTAGACAAATACAAACAGATATGGCAGGGCGAGCTTCCCTCTTTGAATGAAGAGGAGTGGGACGATATATTAGATGACTTCTATTAGGTGATAATAAAAAGGAATAATTAAATTACTATAAGGAACCTGCCTGTTAATGTAAATTTTTCCACCAAGACCCAGGCGGAATCCGCTGCTTCCGGGTCTCGGCGCTTGTTCCCCGCTGATGACGTAGCTTAGGGTGACCATATTTTGATTTCCAAAAAAGAGGACGATCACAACAGCATGTGGGCGTGGTCATGGGTGGGGCCAAATATACAAGACCTTAGCAGTGTGCTGTTCAACTTCGTGGGCATGGAGGGACGTTTTTTTTTTTCCAGACCACATGGTGGAGGGCCTGCCAACCACAAAATGCAATCAGATTCGCAGAAGAATTTTCCACAAAATGCAATGAGATTGGCAGATTTCCCCACAAATGTGCGGACAAGGTATATGTCCGCAGTATAGGTTAGATAGGAATATGGCCCCAGTATAGGTTAGATAGGAATATGGCCCCAGTATAGCTTAGAATCTCAGACCCTTATGCTCCCACAGGCTGGCCACACAGCAGCAGGGCCGGGCCGAGGCATAGGCTGGAGAGGCTCCAGCCTCAGGGCGCAGTGTAGGAGGGGGCGCAGAATTCATTCAGCTGTCATTCCTAATTGTGTTTGAAGCACAAAGAAATAAGAAAAGGGGATACATGGCAGTGACTGCAAGCCAGATAACTAGATATTAAGGTGTTGGGGAGATTGTGGGCCCTGTGGTGCCTCTTAGTCTAATAGCAATCAGTGTGTGATGGCTGGGGAGGCAGGAATGGAGGGGCGCACTTTGGTGTCTCAACCTTGGGTGCTGGAGGACCTTGTCCCGGCTCTGCACAGCAGTGACTTCACTGCTAACAACTCAGGCCCTTATGCTCCCACAGGATGCCCACACAGCACCAGCATGACTTTAATCAATTCACTGACACTGACAGACTGAACTCAGGGCTCAGGCTGTGCTGCTGAGCTGCTCCCACAGGTCACACACAAACAGCACCAATGATCAGCCCAGCGTGAGTCCCACTGAACTCAGGCTGTCTCTGGCTGTCTCCACCCCTCTGCTCTGCAATTTGCTCTGTCTCAGTGGATGGGGGCGGCTGGAGGTGGAGCAGAGCAGCAGGAAGGGATTGACACTCACTGCCTAGCCCGAGGAAGAGCCGTTTGAGTCAGGAGTCAGGAGCTGAAGGAGATGAGCCGAACACTGGGAGCCCAAGCTGCAGAAGAACAGCTTGCAGAGAGAGAAGATCCACTGAGGCTGAGATGAGCCAAACACTGTGAGCCAGCGACAGAAGAACCACTTGCAGAGATCCACTGAGGCTGAGATGAGCCAAACACTGCGAGCCCAAGCAGCAGAAGAACCGTTTGCAGAGAATCTCTGCAAATGGTTCTTCTGCCTTGGGCTCGCTGTATTCGGCTCATCTCAGCCTCAGTGGATCTCTGCAAGCAGTTCTTCTGTCACTGGCTCACAGTGTTCGGCTCATCTCAGCCTCAATGGATCTCTGCAAGCTGTTCTTCTGCCACTGACTCGCAGTGTTCGGCTCATCTCAGCCTCAATGAATCTCTGCAAGTGTGTTCGGCTCTCCGGACAGATCAAATATCCGGGAGGACAGCCCGGACAGGTCTGAAAAAGTGGACCTGTCCGGGCAAAAGAGGACACATGGTCAGCCTAACGTAGCTGCACATTCTAATGAGCGGAGGGCACGTTCCCAGAACGCCCGCCACAGATGTAAACAATAGTCAGCTGACTGCGGTCAGCTGACAGCGCGTTCAGCTGACAGCGAGGTCAGCTGACGCTACAGCTGACACCTAGGTATGTGTGTGATTGGATGTGCGGAGTGTGGCCGGCCACTGATTGGATGAAAGTTGTATTTAAGCCTAATGGTGGCCATACATGGTACAATGTTTTCATACAATCTTACCATTTCTATGTAGTATAAGGATAAATTAAGAGAATATACTGAAAGGATAATTTAGGCAGTTCCCCTATATTACATAGAAATGGTAAGATTGGATGAAAAAATTGTACCATGTATGGCCACCATAAGCATAGCTGTGGCTAGTTGCTGGGTGCGCATTCACATTGTCTGAATTACTGGAATTTGACTTTGGCTTGTATTTGACCATTCTTGTCTGCTGTTACTAATGCTTGCTTGATTCCTGATACTCTTGCCTGCTGCCTGGACCGACCTCTGCCTGTTACCTGGATACTCTTTCCTGCTGCCTGGGCCGACCTCTGCCTGTTACCTGGATACTCTTGCCTGCGGCCTGGACCGACCTCTGCTTGTTACCTGGATACTCTTGCCTGATGCCTGGTCCGACCTCTGTCTGTTACTTGGATACTCTTGTCTGCAGCCTGGACTGACCCTTGCTTGTTTACTGGACACTCTTGTTTATACCTGGACTAATCCTTGCCTATTGCTTGGATACTCTTGCATGCTGGCCTTGCATGAACTCTCTCATGTGCTGCTTGGATCATCCACTGCCTGTTTCCTGAACCATCTGTCATCACTGACAATCGACACTGAGGGCCTCATACTCCTAAATAAAAGTACTAGTCCTATGTGATACTAATGAACTATTGAACTGTTATACTTGCCTCAGTGGGGTTCTGGTGGGTCATTGTCCTCTCTACTGCAGTCTGTATGTCTTGCACGTTAACACCTGGGAGTAACCGTAGTCAGGAGACAAATAAAGTGTCCTGTTCACGCGGGGGCTTGTCTATAGGTAAGACCATGGGCCGGGCTCTAAATTGGGGCATAGAGACTGATTGGGGACATAACCTGTCAAGCCTTACAATTATTTTTTTTACATAGAATTTATTACATTACACCTGCACATTCATCTAATGGATGCCACTAAAGACAAACATGTTATGAAATGCCATCTTGCATAGAATTGTTGTAACATATAATGATAATGATAATAATTATAATGCTAACATTTGTATAGTGCTTCTCTCCTGTTGGACTTAATCACTTCAGAGCTGCAGCCACTAATGGCACATTAAACAAGTCAACCTGCAGTGTTAGGGAATCTTGCCTAAGGACTCCTTACTGAATAGGTACTTAACCAGTACACTATCCAGCCACACGTGATATGGGAATGTCCAGTGATTTCATATTTTGCTGTCAAATCCTTTAAATTATTAATGACCTGACAGCCATTTAGTTTCAGGTTTTGCCAAAGTTCCCTCTTCTGAATTTGATAGAACCCACAACCTCCAACATAGTGAATATTTTGGAATATTATACAAGATGTGAAATTTTAAAGTTGTCCAGATCCTTGGCCCCTTCTAAAGCATTTGAACATGGGCGGGATGTGGATAGTGACCATTATCAAAGCTCTTTATTTGTACAAATTAAATGATACTAATTGCAATTGCCCAGTGAAATTTAAAACAATTTGGATGCCGTGGCTGGAAGAGCTGGAAGATTCAATAGGTAATTAGGTAAGCACTGCGTAATATGTTGCCACTTTATAAATACAATAAATAAATAAATAAGACATTGGATAATCGGCAGGGTAAGAAGAAGGAGGATTCAGGCAACCTATTTTACTTTCTCTTTTTCACGCTTCTTTTCTACTCCTGCTTTCTCTTTATTTGTATATATAGAGTTCTGGACCCTCCAACTATGCTGAGATATAAATGAAAGATGTGCCCTCTCTGATTTGTGCAATGGTTGTGTATAATTAGTGTTGGTGCTCAAATTCTGGCATTCAGTACAAGTAAGTGAACTACCCGTGACTCTGTCCACTTGTTCGGGTGCTGAAGTGTGGTGTTTGGGAGAATTTGGGTTTCTGAATTCAACATTCTGAATTTGAACACCAACTCATGTGTAATACATAATGCATACCTCCCAACTGTTTGAGATGAGAAAGAGGGATACTTAAAGGGAAGGTTCAGGGTGGCTCTTAAAAAAAATAAAAATGCCCATCCACTTACCTGGGGCTTCCTCCAGCCGTGGGCAGCCAGGACGTGCCCTCGGCGCCGCTCCGCAGGCTCCCGTTCCCCCCCCGGTGGCCGACCCGACCTGGCCAGGCCGGCTGCCAGGTCGGGCTCTTCTGCGTTTCAAAATGCGCCTCACGGGGGCGCGCTGACGTCATCGGACGTCCGCCGGGCTGTACTGCGCAGGCGCAGAACTACTGGGCCTGCGCAGTACAGCCCGGAGGACGTCCGATGACGTCAGCGCGCCCCCGTGAGGCGCATTTTGAAACGCAGAAGAGCCCGACCTGGCAGCCGGCCTGGCCAGGTCGGGTCGGCCACCGGAGGGGACCGGGAGCCTGCGGAGCGGCGCCGAGGGCACGTCCTGGCTGCCCACGGCTGGAGGAAGCCCCAGGTAAGTGGATGGGCATTTTTATTTTTTTTAAGAGCCACCCTGAACCTTCCCTTTAAGCCATCCCTCTGCCACAGCCCTGATCACGCCTTCGGCATACCCCTAGTAATGAATACCATTAAAATTTCATAAGAAAAATATGTTGTTTTATAACTGAAACCACACTGGTCCTTTCTATCCTGGTTAATTTCCCTTCATATTAACTTTTGAAAATTATAAATATATCAATTTAAAGGATGGGGATAAGGTTTGAAAACAGAAGTACTGAGAACAGAATGAGTCCAAGTTGAAAAGAAATTCTACATGTCTAGTCAATATAACACTATCTATAGCACTATAACAATATCTGTAACCAGGGGCATAACAATAGACCCTGCAAGGGATGCATCCGCAGGGGGGCCCAGAAGCCACAGGGGGCCCTGTTCTTAGAGACTGACAATTAAGGGTAAGGAGAGAAAAAACTTTCTGCACAATTGTTCTGATGACTGCATCTGCTCAGCCACTGATAACGAATTATACACAGTTTTTGTAGACAAAGATTTGTAGACAGTCCCTACTCAGTGTGCATGGGGAGGGGGGCCCCATCCAAAGTTTTGCAGGGGGGCCCAGTGATTTCTAGTTACACCCCTGTCTGTAACCATTATCCTTGAACATGGTCGGTCGTAGGCAGAGTAGGAACCAATTCTAAGGAGAAAACATTGTGGTAAATTTGTCTACTACAAAATCAGTGCAGTCTATTTTGGAAGCTAAGATCCTCAATTTTGAAAACGGCATTGCCTTTATTATCCAATAAGGTTCCAGGTTGTTGTGAGCATGTGTTCTGAGTACAGACGGTTAATGATTGTTCAGATGTTGTGACTAGAGCAACTAATACATACTGTTATGATCATGTCTGCAGCGTTTACTGCTGGCTGCAGTGGTATTGTAACCCAAGCAGTTCTGATGTCATTACATGCATTTTCTTGCATAGTTTGGTTTGCACTTAAACTAGTTGCTGATTCCATCTGCAGTCGCTCTGAAGTTAATGACAGTTTAATATGCTTTTGTGTAAACAAACATTGTCTGCTGCAATGGAGGGGCAATCCCTTTCCTGCAGGCTGCATATCATTGTCTGCCTTTTCCTGCTGTCAGCCTGTGATTAATTACCATTCACTTGTGTGGGAATCTGCAGGTCTGCTCCCATTGGATGACCTCAGTATAAAGAACTGCTTCCTGCAATGCTTGATGGGCTACCATAGTCTCAGATTCTGTCTGTTACTCTGCTCGTGCCCCACCTCGTTCCTGGTCCGTGTGGACTGCGCTGACTCCTGCGAAGGGGTCCGCGAGTCCTCCTAGTTCTGCTCTTGTTCTAGAAGTTGTTACTTGCTTGTCTTGTGTCATATATTGGTTCATCGCCAATATATATGCATACTTGCGCATTTTGTTATTTTCCTTGTATTCGTGTTACGTTGATACATCAGTGTCGCTGATATATACGTACACGAACTGTTTATTTCCTGTGTTCAGTTAGTCAGCCTTCCAGCACGTTTTGGTAGTTTGCGCGTATCGTGAGCACCCGTGCTGAGCTAGTATCCTGCTCCTGGTCCTGTTTGCGGATTGCGTTCATCTCTGCGAGGAGATAACGAATCCTTCTGAATCCTGTCCTGTTACCGTTTGCGGATTGCGTTCATCTCTGCGAAGAGATAGCGAATCCTTCTGAGCCCTGTTCCCTGTATTGCTCCAGTGCTAGTCAGTGTTCCTGCTTATGTCATATATCGGTTCATTGCCGATATATACATATGTTAGTCAGACGTTACAAATAGTTTCATTGATAGCTGTAATTGTAATACGCTAGGAAAACATACTTATTGTATATTTGTCTGTGTTACGTTCATCTATCTTGATCCTGCTATTTCCTGACTATCTTGTCCTGTCTTTGTGAGGCACGCCATCGCTGCAAACGCATTGGCTGCCTCATTCCAGTCTGTCTTATTGTGGACGCTTGCTGTCACTAAGTAGTGGCTAGTTAAGCAGGCGTTCATTCTGTCTACCTGTCCTGATCTCCTCAGTCCTGGTTTATGCGCTCAGCGCTACTTTGCGCTGAGACGTTATTACGAAAGTGTTGTTTGTGGCTGTTCGGATCTGCACCGGCTCTGTGCACCACAATCTCCTATTGGAGTCAGTCCTCTCCTCCACTAAACTGGGGATATCCTGATCCCTTGTGCTGGTGTGTGTACCTCCTTCACGTCAGTTTATGTGTTGTATGCTGACTGTGGAGATTACACCTCCAAGCTTAACATTATGGTAGCCCCATTACCAATCCCTATTGTGGGGGGAATTTCCAGAAATTATGACACTGTTTGTCAGGGGTCCTGCTCCTTTAAAAAATTTGAAAAGCTTGGTCCTGAAGTTACAGACAAATTTATATCAGAATTGGTTAAAGTTCTGGCCAATCCCGACTTTCGGGCTTCTGCAATTTCTACCTGGTCTGATTGGATCGTTTGTGCTCTTTTTAAGGGCAAACTTTTTGATTGGGCAATCGATGTCTTAGATCACACTCAGTTTAGACAAAGTCCTTTGCAATTTATAGCTTTTGTAATTCACAATTGGTTGCGCATAGATCCATTGCCTTTTCCTCTTAATGAACTCCTGGCAGCAGGCCAATCAGCTGCTCCTTCAATTGCTTGCAAGAATGAGCAGCAAGCAGAAAGTGTTACTGATAATTTTCCTGCAGCTTTGAATAAATCACCAAAAACAGCAAGGTCAAAGGCAAAACGCAAACGTTCTAAGAAACGTGTCCAATCTGCAGAATCGTTATCTTTAGCGACTGCGCATCAGACCTGCAATGAGATTCTGCCATTAACAGATAATGAAATGCAATTGTCTTTCAGGGAAGTTAAATGGACTTATGAAACTACTAATGAACTTTCATCACTGGCTAGGGAAAATAAAGATTTTTGTTTAAAAGAATTATCTGAGTATGATTATGAGGATATATTACAGAGTATTGAACAAATCAATCTATTCGTGCAGCAAGAAAAATTTGCATACACTACAGTCCAACACTTGCTACAGGTATTGGAGATCCTTAGGAATAAGAAATCTGCCAATCGCCTGCTAAATAATCCAATGTATGTTTCTGCCAAAACCACATTTGCAAACTGTGATCTGCCTGTTAAGTATGCTTGGAATCCTCCATTTGAGAAAGGAGAGATGGAAGCTCTGGTCAATGAATGGAAGAATGATTCAAGTTCATTTTGTCAATTTTACAGTGCAAAAAGTGAATTAGTATTGAATGCATGCATTAAGTCTGCCTATAACCTAATAAAAACTGGTGTGTGTGGGTATGACCTTGTGGCTCCATTGATCGATGTGTGGAAAATGATTTTGGACGATTTTTATGCGATTCAATCAGTTGATACCAGGGAAGACACACTGTCAATTGGAGACTGTCCCACTTCTCCAGTTACTGAGTCCCTGCCATGTCTTGTGAATGTTCCTGTAACTCCACCCTGTACCATGGATAACTCAGTGTTACTTCCCAGTAAAACAGAAGCCACTGATACTTTCTTAACTTTGCCCTGCACAAATTTCTCAGCAGAGAATCCAGAGGTCCTGCTGACTTCTGAGTCCAGCCTAGCCAGTACTCATGAGTCTTTGTTCAGTGAAACAGACACCAGAAAAATCTTGCCTGTCTCTGCAAACACTTCTGCAGAAATTACCTGTGTTAAAAAAGTTCAACTCCTGTCTGATCCAGCAGATGCCAATAGATGCACTACATCAGTTTCCGAGTCCCAGCAATCCTGTCCAGAAACCTCAGAACCTCAGCATCTGAATTTTCCAATTTCACAATTAAATGGTGATTTAGATGCGCAATTATACACAGTTTTTGTAGACAAAGATTTGTAGACAGTCCCTACTCAGTGTGCATGGGGAGGGGGGCCCCATCCAAAGTTTTGCAGGGGGGCCCAGTGATTTCTAGTTACACCCCTGTCTGTAACCATTATCCTTGAACATGGTCGGTCGTAGGCAGAGTAGGAACCAATTCTAAGGAGAAAACATTGTGGTAAATTTGTCTACTACAAAATCAGTGCAGTCTATTTTGGAAGCTAAGATCCTCAATTTTGAAAACGGCATTGCCTTTATTATCCAATAAGGTTCCAGGTTGTTGTGAGCATGTGTTCTGAGTACAGACGGTTAATGATTGTTCAGATGTTGTGACTAGAGCAACTAATACATACTGTTATGATCATGTCTGCAGCGTTTACTGCTGGCTGCAGTGGTATTGTAACTCAAGCAGTTCTGATGTCATTACATGCATTTTCTTGCATAGTTTGGTTTGCACTTAAACTAGTTGCTGATTCCATCTGCAGTCGCTCTGAAGTTAATGACAGTTTAATATGCTTTTGTGTAAACAAACATTGTCTGCTGCAATGGAGGGGCAATCCCTTTCCTGCAGGCTGCATATCATTGTCTGCCTTTTCCTGCTGTCAGCCTGTGAATAATTACCATTCACTTGTGTGGGAATCTGCAGGTCTGCTCCCATTGGATGACCTCAGTATAAAGAACTGCTTCCTGCAATGCTTGATGGGCTACCATAGTCTCAGATTCTGTCTGTTACTCTGCTCGTGCCCCACCTCGTTCCTGGTCCGTGTGGACTGCGCTGACTCCTGCGAAGGGGTCCGCGAGTCCTCCTAGTTCTGCTCTTGTTCTAGAAGTTGTTACTTGCTTGTCTTGTGTCATATATTGGTTCATCGCCAATATATATGCATACTTGCGCATTTTGTTATTTTCCTTGTATTCGTGTTACGTTGATACATCAGTGTCGCTGATATATACGTACACAAACTGTTTATTTCCTGTGTTCAGTTAGTCAGCCTTCCAGCACGTTTTGGTAGTTTGCGCGTATCGTGAGCACCCGTGCTGAGCTAGTATCCTGCTCCTGGTCCTGTTTGCGGATTGCGTTCATCTCTGCGAGGAGATAACGAATCCTTCTGAATCCTGTCCTGTTACCGTTTGCGGATTGCGTTCATCTCTGCGAAGAGATAGCGAATCCTTCTGAGCCCTGTTCCCTGTATTGCTCCAGTGCTAGTCAGTGTTCCTGCTTATGTCATATATCGGTTCATTGCCGATATATACATATGTTAGTCAGACGTTACAAATAGTTTCATTGATAGCTGTAATTGTAATACGCTAGGAAAACATACTTATTGTATATTTGTCTGTGTTACGTTCATCTATCTTGATCCTGCTATTTCCTGACTATCTTGTCCTGTCTTTGTGAGGCACGCCATCGCTGCAAACGCATTGGCTGCCTCATTCCAGTCTGTCTTATTGTGGACGCTTGCTGTCACTAAGTAGTGGCTAGTTAAGCAGGCGTTCATTCTGTCTACCTGTCCTGATCTCCTCAGTCCTGGTTTATGCGCTCAGCGCTACTTTGCGCTGAGACGTTATTACGAAAGTGTTGTTTGTGGCTGTTCGGATCTGCACCGGCTCTGTGCACCACAATCTCCTATTGGAGTCAGTCCTCTCCTCCACTAAACTGGGGATATCCTGATCCCTTGTGCTGGTGTGTGTACCTCCTTCACGTCAGTTTATGTGTTGTATGCTGACTGTGGAGATTACACCTCCAAGCTTAACATTATGGTAGCCCCATTACCAATCCCTATTGTGGGGGGAATTTCCAGAAATTATGACACTGTTTGTCAGGGGTCCTGCTCCTTTAAAAAATTTGAAAAGCTTGGTCCTGAAGTTACAGACAAATTTATATCAGAATTGGTTAAAGTTCTGGCCAATCCCGACTTTCGGGCTTCTGCAATTTCTACCTGGTCTGATTGGATCGTTTGTGCTCTTTTTAAGGGCAAACTTTTTGATTGGGCAATCGATGTCTTAGATCACACTCAGTTTAGACAAAGTCCTTTGCAATTTATAGCTTTTGTAATTCACAATTGGTTGCGCATAGATCCATTGCCTTTTCCTCTTAATGAACTCCTGGCAGCAGGCCAATCAGCTGCTCCTTCAATTGCTTGCAAGAATGAGCAGCAAGCAGAAAGTGTTACTGATAATTTTCCTGCAGCTTTGAATAAATCACCAAAAACAGCAAGGTCAAAGGCAAAACGCAAACGTTCTAAGAAACGTGTCCAATCTGCAGAATCGTTATCTTTAGCGACTGCGCATCAGACCTGCAATGAGATTCTGCCATTAACAGATAATGAAATGCAATTGTCTTTCAGGGAAGTTAAATGGACTTATGAAACTACTAATGAACTTTCATCACTGGCTAGGGAAAATAAAGATTTTTGTTTAAAAGAATTATCTGAGTATGATTATGAGGATATATTACAGAGTATTGAACAAATCAATCTATTCGTGCAGCAAGAAAAATTTGCATACACTACAGTCCAACACTTGCTACAGGTATTGGAGATCCTTAGGAATAAGAAATCTGCCAATCGCCTGCTAAATAATCCAATGTATGTTTCTGCCAAAACCACATTTGCAAACTGTGATCTGCCTGTTAAGTATGCTTGGAATCCTCCATTTGAGAAAGGAGAGATGGAAGCTCTGGTCAATGAATGGAAGAATGATTCAAGTTCATTTTGTCAATTTTACAGTGCAAAAAGTGAATTAGTATTGAATGCATGCATTAAGTCTGCCTATAACCTAATAAAAACTGGTGTGTGTGGGTATGACCTTGTGGCTCCATTGATCGATGTGTGGAAAATGATTTTGGACGATTTTTATGCGATTCAATCAGTTGATACCAGGGAAGACACACTGTCAATTGGAGACTGTCCCACTTCTCCAGTTACTGAGTCCCTGCCATGTCTTGTGAATGTTCCTGTAACTCCACCCTGTACCATGGATAACTCAGTGTTACTTCCCAGTAAAACAGAAGCCACTGATACTTTCTTAACTTTGCCCTGCACAAATTTCTCAGCAGAGAATCCAGAGGTCCTGCTGACTTCTGAGTCCAGCCTAGCCAGTACTCATGAGTCTTTGTTCAGTGAAACAGACACCAGAAAAATCTTGCCTGTCTCTGCAAACACTTCTGCAGAAATTACCTGTGTTAATAAAGTTCAACTCCTGTCTGATCCAGCAGATGCCAATAGATGCACTACATCAGTTTCCGAGTCCCAGCAATCCTGTCCAGAAACCTCAGAACCTCAGCATCTGAATTTTCCAATTTCACAATTAAATGGTGATTTAGATGCGCAAACATTGTGTTTTGATCTTCCTGTTTCTACACCTCACTCTAGCTTAGTGAATAACTCAGAGCGTCTGCTATGTGAATCCGAAATCGCAGAATTATTACCGTGTTCAGAAAATGTTCCAGTAAATTTGCCCTGTACCATGAATTGTGCAGTAGATCTCTCCAATGAAACTCAGGTCACAGAATCATTATGCTGTCCAGCAGGTGCTTCCATGGTTTTGCCCTGCAATATGGACTGTTCAGTGATCCTGTCCAGTGAAGCTGTGGTCGCAGAGTCTTATGCTTCACCCAGTACTTTGGATACTTCAAACCCTCTAGCAGAGGAGTCTGAGGCACTGCTTACCTCAGTTGGTGTTGCAGTAATATTCACTTGTCTAGCAGCTGTTTTGGAATTACAGTCTGCTCTAATAAAACTTGATGAATTTCTGCCCAGCAAAGCAGAAGCCATTGAAATATTGTCCTCGTCAGCAAGTGTGTTAGATACCTTGCCCTGTACACAGTCTGATTTAACACATGTTGTTGAGTCCCTCTCCAGTGTTGTAACAGCCGAGGAACTCCAGCCCTGTCCTCTGAATGTTTCAAAAGTCTTGCCCTGTAACATGGATAATTCTGACTCGCTGGAAAAAATAATAGAAATCTCAGAATTTCAGTCCGGGTTAATGAGTGTTTCTGAAACCCAGCCCTGTATCCTGGAAAATTCTGGTTCTCTGGCCGGTGTGGCAGAAGTTCCAGAGTCCCCTTTCTGTCCAGTGAGTTACTCAGTTTTGCCTAGTTCAGTGGGGATTGCTGCACTACTGACTTGTTTTGCAGCCCTTCATGAGCTCTAATCTAGTGTATTTGATGAGTCTCTGTCTAGTCCAGAAGAAGTTATGGGAACCCTGTCTAGTTCGGTGCATACATCAGAAGATTTGTCCTGTCTTGTAAATGCCCCTGAACATGATTTGTTAATAACCTTGCTGGAATCAGAGACATCTAAGTCTGATCCTGCATTTTTTAGTGAGAATCCAGTAACTGTGAAGTCTAGTCATGATGATTTTTTTTTGCCCAGTCCTGGTTTCGGTCCTACCTTGACTGACTTTGAGGTTCGCAGTTCCTTGACATGCCCAGAAGTCTC
Organism: Hyperolius riggenbachi; assembly: GCF_040937935.1. Lineage (NCBI taxonomy): Eukaryota > Metazoa > Chordata > Amphibia > Anura > Hyperoliidae > Hyperolius > Hyperolius riggenbachi. The sequence continues at coordinate 547,770,347 of NC_090646.1, forward strand.
TCTTGTGCCGGTGTGCCCAGATGTGCTTCGTATGCCAGAGTGCCCAAGTGTGTCTGTGTTGGCGTGCTCACACGCTTCCCTAGTGGAGACATGTTCTGATGTTGCCGGTTGGCCTGCATGCCCGGAGATGGTTCTGGTCCCTAAAAGCCCTGATCTTGATGTTTGTCCTTGTGACCCTGACTCTAGAGTTGCCCTGGGTTCCATAGGGGTTCTTGATAGTTCTCCATATGAGCCTAAGGGGCGTTCTGACCTGTGGGGATCTCTTTGGAGCTTCCAAGTGTTCTGGGAGATCTCTGAGGAAACTTGTCCTGGTACCTTGGACTGGTTCAACGGTGGGTTTTGTGTTGGTAGGGACAGTTCCGGTGGGCATTGCAAAGGCTTTGGCATTTTTGGACAGTCCCTGGAAGGCGGTGGGTATCGCTCAGAGAGTTTCTGGGGGCTTTTTTCTGGAAGTCGTGGTTCTGATGGGTGTCACACTGAGGCTTGTAGTGCTGATGGGCATGGTTCTGTAGGTTCTGGTTCTGATGGGTCCAGTCTTGTGGGGACTGATTCTAGAATGTGGTCTTGCCGGGCTGTCCCGGTCATCATGAATTATCAGTCAGATTGTTTTGTTGGGAATTTCAGTTTTGAAAAGCGTCTGGTATCCGCTTTTAAGAGGGGGGGGGGGGGGGGTAATGTTATGATCATGTCTGCAGCGTTTACTGCTGGCTGCAGTGGTATTGTAACCCAAGCAGTTCTGATGTCATTACATGCATTTTCTTGCATAGTTTGGTTTGCACTTAAACTAGTTGCTGATTCCATCTGCAGTCGCTCTGAAGTTAATGACAGTTTAATATGCTTTTGTGTAAACAAACATTGTCTGCTGCAATGGAGAGGCAATCCCTTTCCTGCAGGCTGCATATCATTGTCTGCCTTTTCCTGCTGTCAGCCTGTGATTAATTACCATTCACTTGTGTGGGAATCTGCAGGTCTGCTCCCATTGGATGACCTCAGTATAAAGAACTGCTTCCTGCAATGCTTGATGGGCTACCATAGTCTCAGATTCTGTCTGTTACTCTGCTCGTGCCCCACCTCGTTCCTGGTCCGTGTGGACTGCGCTGACTCCTGCGAAGGGGTCAGCGAGTCCTCCTAGTTCTGCTCTTGTTCTAGAAGTTGTTACTTGCTTGTCTTGTGTCATATATTGGTTCATCGCCAATATATACCCATACTTGCGCATTTTGTTATTTTCCTTGTATTCGTGTTACGTTGATACATCAGTGTCGCTGATATATACGTACACGAACTGTTTATTTCCTGTGTTCAGTTAGTCAGCCTTCCAGCACGTTTTGGTAGTTTGCGCGTATCGTGAGCACCCGTGCTGAGCTAGTATCCTGCTCCTGGTCCTGTTTGTGGATTGCGTTCATCTCTGCGAGGAGATAACGAATCCTTCTGAATCCTGTCCTGTTACCGTTTGTGGATTGCGTTCATCTCTGCGAAGAGATAGCGAATCCTTCTGAGCCCTGTTCCCTGTATTGCTCCAGTGCTAGTCAGTGTTCCTGCTTATGTCATATATCGGTTCATTGCCGATATATATACATATGTTAGTCAGACGTTACAAATAGTTTCATTGATAGCTGTAATTGTAATACGCTAGGAAAACATACTTATTGTATATTTGTCTGTGTTACGTTCATCTATCTTGATCCTGCTATTTCCTGACTATCTTGTCCTGTCTTTGTGAGGCACGCCATCGCTGCAAACGCATTGGCTGCCTCATTCCAGTCTGTCTTATTGTGGACGCTTGCTGTCACTAAGTAGTGGCTAGCTAGCAAGCGTTCATTCTGTCTACCTGTCCTGATCTCCTCAGTTCTGGTTTGTGCGCTCAGCGCTACTTTGCGCTGAGACGTTATTACGAAAGTGTTGTTTGTGGCTGTTCGGATCTGCACCGGCTCTGTGCACCACAATCTCCTATTGGAGTCAGTCCTCTCCTCCACTAAACTGGGGATATCCTGATCCCTTGTGCTGGTGTGTGTACCTCCTTCACGTCAGCTTATGTGTTGTATGCTGACTGTGGAGATTACACCTCCAAGCTTAACACATACTTGCTGTATATAGGACCAGATAATCGCATGAGTAACTGTGCCTCATTTGCACAAGTGACATGGCTCATTATCCCACTATCCTGATAACAGTGCAGAAGCTCTCAGAGAATAATTTACCAGGGTAACCTTATCTTCAGGTAATACCTCAACCACCACAGCTAATGGTCTACCATGGGTAAGTGTAAGCTCTACACTGATTGACTGTTCAAAGTTTGCAGACACAACAACAACAATTAAACATTGTCAAAGCACTTTTCTCCTGTAGCATTTAAAGCATTGACTCAGTACATAGTGATTTGTACAGGGGGACAAAGTTATATGATCATAAATGCTAGACTAAACAGGTGGCTTTTCAGTTTTGATGTAAAGAAAACCTGTAACTACAAAAACCTTCCCTGGGGGGGTACTCACCTCGTTAGGTGGAAGCCTCCGGATCCGATCGAGGCCTCCCCCATCCTCCTTTGTCCCATCGCGGTCTCGCTGTGCCCCACCGAACAGCGGGTATGTAAATATTTATCTTCCTGGCTCGGAGATAGGCGGAAATAGCCGATCGCTGTCGGCCCGCTCTACTGCGCAGGTGCAAGTCTCCTGCGCCTGCGCAGTAGAGTTAACCCGACAGAGATTGGGTATTTCCGCCTATCTCCGTACGGTTTGCCACAACAGCGCCCCCGCTGGAGCCAGGAAAGGTAAATAAATCAGCGCTTATCAGCGCTTTGTCAGCCTTGTCGAGGGAGGATTCCGGGACACTTCGGGGGAGCCAGCGCTGGACTGCCTGCAGATACAGGGGAGGGGAAAGCCTCATTGGGACCCTGAGGCTTCCCCCTACCGAGGTGAGTACCCCCCAGGGGAACGTTATTTTTGTTACAAAGTCTCTTTAAACGTTGGAGCTGTCTTGATTAAGTTTGGCAAGGCATTCCACAGGGTAGGGGCAGCATGACAGAAAGCACTGGCTCAAAAGGTTTTTAGTTGGACTCTGGGGGTGGTCAAGTTATTGGATCCTTTTGATATGATGTTGTGGGTTGTGTGACACGGTTGCAACAAATCCTTCAGGTATCCATGGTCTAGGTTGTGTAGGGATTGGATTGTTAGCATGCCAATTTTAAAAAACATTTTATGGGTAGCCAGTGTAGTGAGCAAAGGATTGGTGCTATGTGCAGGGCCGGATTTGTACCACCCAAGGCCACTGTCACCAGCCGCCCCCTTCAGTATAGGTAGAGAGATGACCCCTCTCCCCTTCCCTCCCTTCTTCTAGTATCGGTAGCCTGATTACCGACCCCCCCCCCCCCCTCCCAGTATAGGTAGCCAGATGACTTCTTGAATCCCTCCTTTTTCTACCCCACTTTCAGTATAGGTAGCCAGCTCACATTCACACCACAGCAGCAATCAGTGTCACTCATTTTTCCACTCATCTCCAGGGCAAAAAGCTTCCTCTTCCTTTCCGTCTCCAATGCTGTCCGAGTCCATAGCCGCCGGCCAAAATGGAAATGTGCACAGAGAGCAAGGTGGCTGCTGCACAGGCGGCTAGCAGCAGAGTACCACGGTCAGGTGCTCGCCTGATTTCCCTACATTGCAGCATTTGCAAGCTTTCAAATGCATCAGTTTAGCCTGCTGCTTTGGTGCCCTTGCTCCTGTGGTGCCCTAGGCCATGGCCTAGGGGGCCTTGGCCTAAGTCCGGCCCTGGCTATGTGGCAATGGTGGGGTTGGATTGTTAACAGTCTTGCAGCAGCATTCTGTACTAGCTGCAGGTGGTATAGGTCTTTGTGGAAGGCCTGCATAGAGGGCATTGCAATAGTCCAGCCGTGATGTGATGAAAGCGTGAACTAGGGTTGTAAGATCCTCTGAGGGAATGATGTGCATAATTTTTGCAATATTCCTTAGGTGAAATTTGATTCCTAAAGTGTAATCTCCCATCAATCAGTAAACCCAAGCTGTGCACAGTGTTGGAGCTGGTAAGGTCTGAGTTCCATATCCTCAGTGGTGTTGACTGTCTGGAGCTGGTTTGCTGCTAGGTGCTGAACTCTGACGACAAGAACCTCAGTTTTGTCTGCATTAAGTTTTCATTCATCCACTCCTAAAGCTCAGCTAAGCATGTGTTTATTTTTGGAATGCGGTCTGATTGTAAGGGGTCAAAGTTGCTATTCATTGAGAGCCTGGGTTCAAGTTGGAGATATACAGCCTTCTCAATAACTTTTCCCAGAAAGGGGAGGTTGGAGACAGGTTGGTAGCTGCTCAGATAGAATATCTGAAACTGGGGATGGTTTCTTGAGTAGTGGGCTGATGATTGCTTCTTTCAGACCGGCAGAAAACTCCCCCGAGTGATCCCCCGCATCCCTTGGAGAGTACAGCGGCAGTGGAGCACACTCACCTGTCAGGCCGGTGCGCTCTGTCCTGTCTGTGTCTTCCTGTCCTCATACTTGCTTGCGTCAACTCTTCATGACCCACAGGTGTTTGCATATTCATTTACAAGGTGCCGGGTTATGGAGAGGGGGCAGCAGCGAGTATGCAGATAGGACAGAGACATGAAAGAGTGCATCGTCCGGATAGGTGAGTGCACTCCATTACCATGCAGGGGCCCTGGGGGAGCACTGTTAGCTTAGGTGGGGGGGGGGGGTGCAAAAACTTGGGGGAATTGCTCCAGAAGATGCCCCTGCACCCTATAGAGGCACCAGGTTTAGAATATTTTTATTTTCTAGTTTTCCTCCTCTAAACCTAGGTGGGTCTTTTGTAGCAAAAAATACAGTATCTGTTTACATCCTTATCCACATCAGCAGGCATTGGATTGCAGTGGTCGTATTAACTTTAATGTCAGTACAATATAACAATGTGAAGGGCCCCGTGTTCATTTTTGCCCAAGGCTCCACCTTACCTTAAATCATCCCTGGTCATTATATTGTTAACTGTCTTTTAGCCTCTGAAAGATGCAGCATTCAGCTATAAGCAGTGGCGTAGCAATACATAGGTAGCAAACGCACCAGGGCATGCGGACCAGAGGGGCCCTCCCACAACCGCTTTATTAGCTCTTTATTGGTGCTAAGCTGGTAATGATCAGATCACCTCTATATGTGCTTTGATTAGTAGTAACCATTAATAGACTGTTCTCCTCCACTTCTTACACCTGACACTGCAGCTGTCATCGGCAGGTTTTGGTGCTCCATCTCAATTGATATGTATAAAGTCAGGGCCGGAATAACCATAAGGCACTGTAGGCGCATGCCTACAGGCGCCTGATGATGGAGAGGCAGGTCACTTCCTTCCCCAAGTTCTTCCCTCCATCCTTCCCTATGCAGTGTCCCGAGCAAAGTGTAAATGTGAGGTTACTCACCTGGGTCACAGCATACCACTGACGAGATCTCCCTTGAGTCTGTGGCACCTCTAGTTACCTAATACTTGGAGGGCACCTCTAGCTACTTAATGCTGAGGATAGCTCTGGCTACCTAATACTAAGGGGCACCTTTAGCTACCTATGGGGTGCAGGGGGAGTAAGGGAGAAGTGACAGATAAGACATCCAGCACACTTGTGGAGCGGTTCAGCAGGGGTTTGTTGATTCATGAAGGGCAAAGTGTATTGTACCAGGACATCTGTGCTTATAGGCTTCTGTGATGTAAATCCGGGCCTGTACAGAGCACTTGAGGCCCAATGTAAAACTCACACTGGGGCCCAGAGCTCTTAATCTACGTTACTGGATGTAAGTGCACCTCAGCTGTTTTCTAAATATTTGCAGAATAAAACAAGCTGTCCTAGAATATTTGAATATCTGAGAAATGAGTCAGTAATTTATGTAATTCTGGGAATCCATTACAAAGCTCCAGCACTGTTTGAAGTCTGTGCATGTCACACAGCGTTCTCTCTGGTATTCAGTCCAGTCATGAGTGTTCTTCTCAGTTGCAGTATAACAAAATACACAGCTCACTTGCTTCTGCTTCTACTAACAGGCAAAGCAAACAATAATTGTGCAGCATAGACTGTTGCCAGAAAAGGCTGACAGAAGGCCTTGTTTGCTTCTTCGCTGGGCCAAGAGGTGGGGATTGTGAAGAGACCCAGGATGGGCTGGAAGGGTTAGAGGCTGCCAGTGAGGACTACATCACAACCTGAGAGAAAATAATAAACACTGTACCCCAAGTGAGCCTCACATTGCTTCTGTGTAATTGCATGGCCTCATTACAGTGTGCATGGAAGATACAATATACAAAAGATGTTTTATTTTAACTACAATATTATTGGTACTAACCAATATGTGCCTCTTGAATAAAGCACAGGTTATTAAAGGACAAAAAAGATGAAAAACTGTGGAATTTAAAAAAAACAAAAAATACATATACATATCTCCGAAAGTAAAATGCACTATCAATTATTTTCTCATATGTCTTTTGTCCCTATGTCTGCAGTTGTATGTTCAACTGCTACAATAGTATGCAAATGAGTAGGGTGGTTGGTTGGCATCTTTGTATAGATCTTTTCCAGGGAGTGCTTTGGTTATGGCTTGGTTAGAGGTTATATTGAGAATATCCCATGAGGAGATGGACTAGTCCAAAATCTGTCAGATCTGTCAGCTTTTCACTACCTACTGCAAGTGACAGCACATAGGAAAAAAGTATTTCGTAGTGAATTTTACTCTGGGAGAAACGTACATTTTATATGTATTTTTAATTGACACATTTTCGCGATAGTGGTCCTTTAACCTTTTCCCGACCGCGTCACGCCAATGGGCGTGGCCGCGGCGGCAGCCCCAGGACCAGCTAACGCCGATTGGCGTAAAGTCCTGGGGCTTGCATTTGCAGGAGATCGTGCACACGCTGCGCGCGCATCTCCTGCTTGGTGGGCGGAGCTGAGCTCCGCCTTCAGATTGCCGCTCGGGAGACTGTAACAGCGAAACCGCCGCTTGATTGTATTGTACAGCGCTGCGATCTGCAGCAGCGCTGTACTGGGGACAGCCGTGTGACACGGCTGTCCCCCTGGGGGACAAGAGAGCGATTGACTCTCATAGGCTGAAGCCTATGACAGCCGATCGCTGTTATTGGCTGCCTGGGGGGTGGGAGGGACAGAGGGAAAAAAATATGTAAAAAAAATACCAACATTTAATAAAAAAAAAGTAACATAACGATTTATATATATAAAAAAAAACACTGCCGGGGCGATCAGACCCCACCAATAGAGAGCTCTGTTGGTGGGGACAAAAGGGGGGGATCACTTGTGTGCTGTGTTTTGCGGTCCTGCAGCTTGGCCTTAAAGCTGCAGTGGCCCATTTAACACAAAATCACCTGGTCATTAGGGGGGTTTAACACTGAGGTCCTCAAGAGGTTAAGGTACTCCTGAACTGAACATTTTTTCTCTTTCTTTTAGTAATGGTTTATGTACGCTGCTGTGACATTTGGCAATCCAATAAGGGCGGCACCATGGCTATATGGCTTGATAAAGGGCATCAAGCTTGAAACAGCAGGCTGTCGCCATGGCCATTACTTTTTTTACTTTTATACTGACATAATGTCATTTTAATGAAGTTTCAATAAAGAGCTATATTTTCCTTTTTTTTTTGTGGTGCCGGCCTTATTGCATTGCTGATCGATTGGTCTCCTGGTACTGGGACCCGAAGGCCTGGGTACTCTGCAAGTCCTTTTTCTTGAGTGCTCCTCCACCTCTGTTTTTTGCCTGCTGTGACATTTGTCACAGCACCATCCTCACCCTCCAGGTGTACTTTAAGTGGGAAAGGGTAGGGCAGGCAGGTAATAGGGATTGTAAGATTGATGGCAATATGTGGTTAGGTGAAGGGATGGGGAATCTACAGAGAGTAAGAAAGGTAGGGCCTAATGCACTATATGCCGATAAAACTGCCATGCACAATTTTACCGGTACTAACGCTGCAAGAACACCACACGTTAACCCATTAGCACCAAGCACATTACTGAATTAGAGTGTGCGTTGCTATGGTAACGCATGTTACACCATAGCACCGCGTGTGTAGCTAATCTGTTATCAGGTGGTGTTCTTGTAGTATTACTACTGGTAAAATTGCCATGTGTTCCATGGACATGTCAACTTTACTGGCGTATAGTGCATCAGATCACTTGTGAGGCATGGAATATCAATGGGTAAGGGCAGCCATATATCATGCATTTTTCTATACATTTGAAGACAAGACACAGAACATTTATATTGCACTTTTCTCCTGGCGGACTCAAAGCGCCAGAGCTGCAGCCACTAGGACACGCTCTATAGGCAGTAGCAGTGTTATGGAGTCTTGCCCAAAGTCTCCTACTGAATAGGTGCTGGCTTACTGAACAGGAAGAGCCGAGATGTGAACCTGTGCCAGAGGCAGAGCCCTTATCTATTACGCTATCCACTATCCAGACATTACATTTCATAGAAAGATCAGTTGTAAATGTATTAAAAAGCAAGACTATTATGATGGATTTTTTGCGTTATTGATTAAATATTCAGGCAGTTTTTAGGTAAATCAAGCATGGCAGGTCTACATTTGCATAGCTTTGTACCGCAGCAAGCTAGCTACCAGAAGTGGTGTTCTGACAGACATTACTGAGTATTTGTTTGTGCTGAGTGCATTACAGGCATATAGTCATAATACTGTCTTTCAGAAGGAGATTACAATCTACATCTTTCCACAGTCATAGTCTAATTTTCCTAATATAGTCTATAGAGATAGCAATTGACCCATCTGTATGTTTTTTGAATGTGGGAGGAAACAGGAGTGCCCAGAGGGGTTCTTCACAGTAAGTGCGGTGAAAATGTGGAAGTTAAAATGTGGAGTATCATACCACAGGAAGTTCTTTACCTGCATTTAAAGGTAGCGTCAAAGCTTTCATTGCATTGAAAGACATCCATGGCTATTATTACTAGCAGACTTGATCCAGGGAGTTTATCTAATCGCCATCTAGATTCTGGAAGGAATGTTGTTCCCTTTTAGAGTTAATTGGTCCGAAAAGGCATGGAGGTAAATGGGGGGGGGGGGGGGGGGGCAGTGGGTGTACATTCCTGGAGTCTTCATTTGTACCAAGGAGTTCACCTCAGGTATCCTTTAAGAACTTCTTCAAATGACACCTGAACTATGAGGTATATGGAGGCTGCCACATTTATTTCCTTTTAAGCAATACCAGTTGCCTGACTGTCCTGCTGATCTTCTGCCTCTAATACTTTTAGCCATAGCCCCAGAACAAGCATGCAGCAGATCGGGTGTTTCTGACATTTTTGTCAGCTCTGACTAGATTAGCTGCATGCTTGTTTCTGGTGTGATTCAGGCACTACTGCAGCCAAATAGATCAGCAGGACTGCCAGGCAACTGGTGTTGTTTAATAGGAAATACATATGGCAGACTCCATATTCATCTCATTTCAGTTATCCTTTAACTTTTCATGACATTCTTTAGGGATTGTGGTCCATATATGACAGTATCTACTGCCAATTTTGTTGGCTGCACATCCATGATGCGAATCTCCCTTTCCGCCACATCCTTTTGGATGAAGATCATAAGACGGTGAAGGTCATTGTGGTAGAGTGAACTCATTATCATGTCTAATAAACCAGTCTGAGATGATATGATGAGTAGGAAAATGTCCCTGGCGGGCCCCTGTTTGTAGATTCAAATTGGACCAATTAAAAATAACCAAAATTTGCATCAAGTCTGAAAAATGTGTAACTCATCTATCTACTAATAAATTAAAATGATGAAAAGTCTCAAAATTAGACTTCAGAATAGATGAGATGTTGAGAAAATTAACGATCCTTTATACTAAAAGAGTGCTGAGATGGAATTGGGAGGAAAATGATCAAAATGTTAGGAGAATGTGTTTATGAATATACCCCACTCTCTGCAAATGATGGTGTAATGAATAGCGGAGATGCCGCCGCGCGGTCTGACGGTGGGGCGGCTGTCTCCGCGTTCAGACCGGCGGTTTCCGCACAGCAGCATGCGTCTGGTTTGCCTGGGCCTTCTAGTGCACACAGATGGAGAGCTACGTGCGCGCCAGAAGACAGGCCAGCAGGAGAGGTATCAGCTGATCAGGACGATCAGCTGATCCCAGTGGAACTCCTGATTGGCTAGATCTTGCTTGTCATTTGCTGGTTGTCTGCCGTTGCGAATACTTGCGTGTGAGCACTCAGACCTCAGTCAGATCCTACAGTGTGTTAGAACCAGTTGGAACTGGGAATTCACACTTAGCCAGATTCCGCTCTTGATGTTTACTTTGTCATCACTGTGTTATACTTTAGATCAGTTCCAGGGTGTTGAGACCAAGGATCTCACACCCAAGCATAGGATTACTGTGTCATTACTGTGTTATATTTTATACCAGTTCCAGGGTGTTGAGACCAAGGACCTCACACCCAAGCATAGGATACTGTGTTATTCTTTAGTCTAGTTCCCGGGTGTCGAGACCAAGGAACTCACACCACAGACTAGGATTGTGCTTGATATCTGTTATGACCTCTGGCTCTGTTGATCTCTCTCTTGCTTTCTGATTCGGTACCTCTGCCTATCTGTCTACCAGTTGCCAACCTTGCCTGTACCCGGTTACCGAATCAGCCTTCTGTCTCTGTACCTTATCTGCTCGTGTGTTGCCGACCTGGCCTGTCTGACCCTTCTGACTGACTGTCACTCATCCCTCGAGTGATCAGTCTGTCTGTACTACCCGTGACACTAATCCACCAGGTGTCAGTTAGCTGCAAGGACCTCCTGCTCCTCAGAGAGTCCTTCCTGCAGTTCAGCCAGTGGCCTCTACCCCATAGGAGTCCACTGGCTGCAGTACAGTCTGATTCCCAATCCATCTGGGAATCCTTGGCTGCAGTACAGTCTGATTTCCAGTCCATCAGGGAATCACTGGCTGCAAGATTATCTCTATCTCCTCCTCTTAAAAAGAGATAGTCCCTGCACAGCCAGAGGCCACCTGCTCCTCAGGTGGTCACTGGCTGTAGAAGTATCTGTGTCTCTCGCTCCACGGGAGATAGCCTTACAGTTGCACCAAGCACTTACACTTCATTAGGTGTCCAGAGGTTAGTCATACTTGTATTATTGGTGATTCTGCAGATCATCCATAATCAGGTATACATTTGTATTGTTGGTGATACTGCAGATCATCAATAATCAGGTATACATCTGTATTGTTGGTGATACTGCAGATCATCAATAATCAGATACTCTCTGTGTGCTGACACCAATCGTTACAGAACGGCAGACCTAAAAAACAAAATGGATGCACTCAACAGCCGTATTGATGGACTAACCACCTCGGTGGAGAATTTCATCAGGGTGTTGGATGGCCAACAGACCCAGATCACCGCTTTATCTGGGTCCATACAAGTCCTCCAAACGGCTGTGTATGCAGTGCGATATCCTCCTGTTACTGACTTGCGTATGTCTGTACCCGAAAGGTTTTCTGGGCATAGATCTGACTTTCAGAACTTTAGAAATCGAGTATTGTCTTATTTTGAGTTAAGACCTAGTTTATCGGGAACTGAGGCACAGAGAATTACTTTTATTAAGACCCTTTTGTCAGGGGACTCACAAACATGGCCATATAGCCTCCAGGCAGGGCATGAGGCTTTGTCATCAGTTGAGGAATTTTTTAAGGCTATGGCCATAATTTATGATGATCCGGACATTGCTTCCACCGCTGAGCGGAAGCTTAAGACTTTGCGTCAGGGTAAAGATCCGGTAGAAGTTTACGCAGCTGAATTCAGGAAGTGGGCTGTGTCAGCTAGGTGGGGGACATTTGCATTGTTAGACTGCTTTTTGTCAGGTTTATCAGATGTAGTTTCTGATTTGATGTTGGGATATCCTGAACCGAAATCTATTGATGAGGCAATCTCTTTAGCAGTACGGGTTGATCGCCGTTTACGCTATCATCATTCAAAATTGACACAGGTGGAAAAGAATCGCAGGAAAACAGAACAACTCTGTTTGTACTGTGCAGAGGAGGGTCATAAGGTACAGAATTGTCCTAAAAAGTCGGGAAACGCTGCCGCCTAGGTGTAGTCAGAGGTAATACCCTAGGCGCGCAGACATTACCTCTAAACAGTAATCGTCTGCTCCTTCCCTGCTCTATCACATGGGAGGGTGACCGTGAGACTGTTCCCACCGAAGCTTTTCTAGACTCTGGTTCAGCGGCTAACTTTATAGACTACGAGTTTGCAAAGAATTTGGGGATTCCCTTACTCCCGTTAGACCAACAGCTTTTGGTCACTGCTGTAGATGACTCTCCTCTGCAAAGTAGACAAACCCTTTCTCGAACCCCTGAGTTGATTTGTAATGTTGGGGTACTACACAAAGAGAGTTTACAGTTTCTGGTCCTGCGTATGACAACCTCCACCATTATTCTTGGCATGCCATGGTTACAACTTCACTCCCCTCAGATTGACTGGGCTTCAGGTCAGCTAACGAGCTGGTCTACCCATTGTCATCATCATTGTTTAGCGAAAGTAACCGTAGGAAACACCAAGATTCAGGTTAAAGGTGTGCCAACTCAGTATGCAGAATTTGCTGATGTATTCTGTCCTAAATCAGCAGATAAACTTCCCCCTCACCGTACCTTCGACTGTCCCATCAATTTAAGATCTGGTTGTATGCCTCCAAGGGGTCACCTCTATAATCTATCTGGGCCTGAGAAAGTGGCAATGCAGGAATATATCAAAGAGAACTTGGCCAAGGGTTTCATCCGTCCCTCTCATTCACCAGCAGGGGCAGGATTCTTTTTTGTAAAAAAAAAGGATGGAGGCCTGCGTCCCTGCATTGATTATCGAGGTTTGAACAAGATTACAGTGAAAAATCGTTATCCATTGCCTCTGATTGATGATTTTTTCACTCAGGTTACCAACGCCAAGATTTTCTCTAAACTAGATTTAAGAGGCGCATACAACCTAGTGCGAATTAGAGATGGTGACGAATGGAAGACGGCCTTCAACACACCCGATGGGCACTACGAGTATCTGGTGATTCCCTTCGGGTTGTGTAACGCTCTGGCCGTCTTCCAGGAGTTGATAAATGAGGTATTCAGGGAGGTGTTGGGGAAGTTCGTCTTAGTATATCTGGACGACATACTGATCTCCTGTGACACTCTTTAGGTATAGGAGACCAATACGCTGAGAACAGCAACCCTTGAGCCTCACTGACTGGATACCCTGGAAGTGAGACAGGGAATTCCAGTAAGCAAGGGGCAGGAGTGCTTGTGAAACCAGTGGTGAGACTCCTTTGGAAACACAGCACTCCCGCAGGCTGAGTCTGGTACTGCAATGACTCAGACGCCAGGTAAGTTCAGAAGCAGACACCAGATCGAAGATGAGGCTGGGTTTGAGACAGGCAGAAGTCGGCAACGGTGCAGGTACTCGTACAGGCCGGGGTCTGGCAACGAATCGGGTTCTCAGGCAAGCAAGGGTCGGCAGCAAATCGGGTAGTCGTCCAAAGCCAAGGTCAGCAGGGAATCGGGTAGTCAGGCAAGCCAAGGTCAACATCCAGGAAGTCAGAAACGGGCAGAGCAGGAACTCACGCACGGGAGTGCAACACACACAAAGCTGCAATACTACAGTACCGAGGTGTAGCACTCTCCAGACTTAAATAGGCTGTTTGGCGCGAATAGCGCAACGCGTCATGCGCACACGCATGCGCAGACGCGCGCAGCCACACGTGCACGCACACGCGCGCAACATGCGCGCATGCGCACACGCCGCAACAACAATCAGTCATGCATAAACAGACCATCCCTCACGCGCGAGCGTACGCGGCACTCACGCCAACGCCTTGCAGCGCCACCGCTTACGCCGCGCCACGCAACGCAAGGCGTGTGGGCAAGCACCGACAGACCGCCACGTAGGGAAGCCCCACCGAGACCTACCAGGATGGCTGCCAGCATCCGTATGTGCCAGCCGCCTCGTCTGGACAGGTAACTGACCGTGACATCTTCTCTTCCAATCTGTTGGAACATCGAAGACATGTCAAATTTGTGTTAGTGAAATTAAAACAGAATTCACTTTACGCTAAACTGGAAAAATGCCTCTTCGAGGTAACCTCCGTTGCTTTCCTGGGGTACATTATCTCTACATCTGGCCTCTCCATGGATCCAGGAAAAGTCTCTGCTGTTTTGGAGTGGCCTCAGCCTGTGTGATTGACGGCACTCCAAAGATTTTTGGGCTTTGCCAACTACTACAGGAGATTTATAAAGGGGTACTCCACAGTGGTCTCACCTCTCACCAAGAAGGGTGCTGATACTTACCACTGGTCAGCAGAGGCACATTCTGCTTTCTCTACACTGAAAAAAACGTTCTGTTCTGCACCCATTTTAAGACATGTGGATGTCACCTTCCCCTTTATTGTGGAGGTCGATGCCTCAGAGGTTGGGGTGGGGGCTGTATTGTCTCAGCGCTCTGGTTTGCAGGGCAAACTTCATCCATGCGCTTACTTTTCTCGTAGGTTTTCACCCGCAGAGAAAAACTACGATATTGGCATTACGAATTAGCTTTTAGCTATTAAATTAGCTTTTGAAGAATGGCGACATTGGCTAGAAGGTGCAGAGCATACTATCACAGTTTATACAGATCATAAAAACCTGGAGTAAATAGAGGGCGCCAAGAGACTTAGCCCTCGTCAGGCCTGGTGGTCTTTGTTCTTTTCAAGATTCAGATTTGTTATAACGTATACTCCAGGTAGTAAAAACATCAAAGCTGACGCCTTGTCCAGGTATTTCGAGCCAGAGACAGTACAGCCTCAGCCCCTGAGACCATTCTACCTCAGAGGGTAGTCCTGGCAGCTACCGAGACCTGGAAAGATTGGACAGTCACTCTGAGTCCTTACCAACAGGATGTTCTAGAGGGGAAGCCTGAGGGGGTGATGTTTGTACCACTACCTTTTCGTCTGCAACTCTTACATCTGTTTCATTCCCATAAGAATGCAGGTCATCCCGGGGCCACCAGAACTCAGGATTTGCTGGCCAGATGCGCTTGGTGGCCTACATTAGCAACAGATTGTAAGGAGTTTGTGAGGTAATGTGCAGTATGTGCTAGGAGTAAGCCTTCTCGCCAGGCACCCGTGGGTACGTTACAATCCTTACCAGTGCCAAGTGAACCATGGACTCATCTGTCCATGGATTTTGTAGGAGAACTCCCCAGGTCTGAGGACAAGACAGTCATTTGGGTGGTAGTGGACAGGGGGGGGGGTGTACTGTAATGAATAGCGGAGATGCTGCCGTGCGGTCTGGCGGCGGGGTGGCTGTCTCCGCGTTCAGACCGGCGGTTTTCGCACAGTGACATGTCTGGTTTGCCTGGGCCTTCTAGTGCACACAGATGGAGAGCTACGCGCGCGCGCCAGTAGACAGGACCTTTATGCCAGCAGGAGAGGTATCAGCTGATCAGGACGATCAGCTGATCCCAGCGGAACTCCTGATTGGCTGAGTGGCTGGGGGCGGCGCTGCGGAGCGCTGTAGTATATATAGATCTTGCTTGTCAGTTGCTGGTTGTCTGCCATTGCGAATACTTACGTGTGAGCACTCAGACCTCAGTCAGATCCTACAGTGTGTTAGAACCAGTTGGAACTGGGAATTCACACTTAGCCAGATTCCGCTCTTGATGTTTACTTTGTCATCACTGTGTTATACTTTAGATCAGTTCCAGGGTGTTGAGACCAAGGACCTCACACCCAAGCATAGGATACTGTGTTATTCTTTAGTCTAGTTCCCGGGTGTCGAGACCAAGGACCTCACACCTCAGACTAGGATTGTGCTTGATATCTGTTATGACTTCTGGCTCTGTTGACCTCTCTCTTGCTTTCTGATTCGGTACCTCTGCCTATCTGTCTACCAGTTGCCAACCTTGCCTGTACCCGGTTACCGAATCAGCCTTCTGTCTCTGTACCTTATCTGCTCGTGTGTTGCCGACCTGGCCTGTCTGACCCTTCTGACTGTCACTCATCTCTCGAGTGACCAGTCTGTCTGTACTACCCGTGACACTAATCCACCAGGTGTCAGTTAGCTGCAAGGACCTCCTGCTCCTCAGAGAATCCTTCCTGCAGTTCAGCCAGTGGCCTCTACTCCATAGGAGTCCACTGGCTGCAGTACAGTCTGATTCCCAATTCATCTGGGAATCCTTGGCTGCAGTACAGTCTGATTTCCAGTCCATCAGGGAATCACTGGCTGCAAGATTATCTCTATCTCCTCCTCTTAAAGAGATAGTCCCTGCACAGCCAGAGGCCACCTGCTCCTCAGGTGGTCACTGGCTGTAGTAGTATCTGTGTCTCTCGCTCCACGGGAGATAGCCTTACAGTTGCACCAAGCACTTACACTTCATTAGGTGTCCAAAGGTTAGTCATACTTGTATTATTGGTGATTCTGAAGATCATCCATAATCAGGTATACATTTGTATTGTTGGTGATACTGCAGATCATCAATAATCAGATACTCTCTGTGTGCTGACACCAATCGTTACAGTTGGACTCATAACTATACAGCCCCTCTAAGGGACAGTTAGTGACAAGACTATATACTCTGTAAGATACTGCAGATTAAAAGCACTATGTTAATACTAATTTAAATTTAAAAAAGCTGCACAGCTCTATGAAGACATTGACATCTATATAAAGTCTACAAAATAGTGTGTAACCTGGGACTGTAAGTCAGTAGCCATTCTTGGGTTAAAATTCAAGAAGTAAAGAATACCACTGAAATTGCAGAACTAAACTTGTAAACCTTCTTAAAGGAATACTGTAGGGGGGTGGGGGGAAAATAAGTTGAACTTACCCGGGGCTTCTAAGGGTCCTCCGCAGACATCCTGTTCCCGCGCAGCTACTCACCAATGCTCCGGCCCCGCCTCCGGTTCACTTCTGGAATTTCAGACTTTAAAGAGACTCTGTAACAATATTTTCATCCTTATTTCTTCTATACTATAAGTTCCTATACCTGTTTTAATGTGCTCTGTCTAACTGCAGCCTTTCCTAGTTGCAGGGTGGCTGTATTATCTCTGTTATATGATCTAATCCTCTCTCCTCTGTAGGGTCTCTTGCGCTCAGGCAGTCAAGCTGGAATGTGCTGTGCTGCTTGTGATTGGATAAAAGCTATACACACCCTCTCCAGGCCCCCTGCACACTCTGTATGACTCACCACACACTGAGCTCCTCTCAGCCTATCACTTGCTATGTCTTTTGTTTGTAAACACTGCATAAAAATGGCAATAACAAGCCAGGATTGCAGCAGGGAGTGGCAGAAACAGCGCAGAGGGGCCCAGGAGAACATAATGAATAGAATGGTATGCTTTTTATTGTAAGAATTTTAGAGTACAGATTATCTTTAAAGTCTGAAAACCACTGCGCCTGTGTTGCCGTGTCCTCGCTCCCACTGATATCACCAGGAGCGCCCTGCGCAGGCCCAGTATGGTCTGTGCCTGCGCAGTACGCTCCTGTTGACATAAGCGGGAGCGAGGACACAGCAATGCAGGCTCAGTGGTTTTCAGACTTTAACCAGTTCAGCCTATCTGGACGAGGATGTTCGTCCACATAGGCTCTGCCGCTGCTGCTGCGCGGTGCGCACGATCGGGCGCGCTCCCCCCACCTGCCGCTAGCCCTCCGATCAGTGAATGGGAATACAGTTCCCATTCACCGATCTAAGTGTTCCGCAGAAAAACCGACGATCTCTCATCAGAGACCACCGTCTTTCTGCCAAAAAAACAGTTCCCCGTCCACTTTCTAGTTCCTGGATGCGAGATCGTTTGCATCCAGGACTTTTTTGATTGTGGCCATCTTGTGGCCAAATAGTAAACTACACCCACATACATTTTTTATTCAACAATTACATTATTTTACATTTAAAATTAGCTGTTTCCCTCCCACACCAAAAATGACCCAAATACATTTTTTAATTAAAAAAAAAAATTACAATTAAAAAAAACAAAAACAACATAAATAGTTACCTAAGGGTCTGAACTTTTTAAATATGCATGTGAAGAGAGTATATTATTATATTATTTTAAATTATAAGCTTGTAAATAGTGATGGACGCAAATTGAAAAAAATGCACCTTTATTTCTAAATAAAAATCTCCATAAATTGTGATAGGGACATCATTTAAACGGTGTAATAACCGGGACAGATGGGCAAATAAAATACATGAGTTTTAATTACGGTAGCGTATATTAATTTCAAACTATAATGGCCAAAAACTGAGAAATAAGGATTTTTTTTCATTTCTTTCTTAATCTTCCTGTTAAAATGGATTTAGAAAAAAATAATTCTTAGCAAAATGTACCACCCAAAGAAAGCCTAATTGGTGGCAGAAAAAACGAGATATAGATCAATTCATTGTGATAAGTAGTGATGAAAGTCAAATTAATGGGAGGTGAACGTTGCTCGGATGCATGAGGTTTTCGACACTGTAGGGCTGAACCGGTTAAAGTCTGAAATTCCAGAAGTGAACCGGAGGCGGGTCCGGAGCATCGGTGAGTGGCTGTGCGGGCACAGGATGTCTGTGGGGAACCATTAGAAGCCCCGGGTAAGTTCAACTCATTTTCCCCCGACCCTCTTACAGTATTCCTTTAAAGGGATCCCGATATGAGAGGGATATGGAGGCTAACATATTTATTTACATGTAAACAATACCAGTTGCCTGGCAGCCTTGTTGATCTTCTGGCATAAGTAGTGTCTGAGTCTAAACCCTGGAACAAGCATATGGCTAATCCACCAAACCCTAAGTCAGAGTATCTGATCTGCTGCATGCTTGTTTAGGGTCTATGGCTAAAAGTATTGGAATCACAGGATCAGGACAGCCAGGCAACTGGTATTGTTTAAAAGGAACTAAATATGGCAGCTTCCATATCCCTCTCACCTCAGGTTCCCTTTAAAGACATTTACTTTTTGAAGTCAGATCACAAAATGAATAATCACATGGTTGGATATGTGTAGGTACCTGAACAGACATGTGACATGGAGAGATAAACATGGAGACATACTGTATAGTACTAGTTCTACTAAGATACTGTATGCCCTTTCTGTTTTCCTGCATTGCTAGTATTATAAAACTAGTGCTGTTATTTATACAAATGAGGCAGTCAAAGTGTAATATGCACTGCTGAGAAAACCGCAGCAGCAGGAATTTTTTTAATCGCATCAAAATTTGGAATCGGAATAGCATGTAAAATCGCATAGAAATTGGAATTGATGTAGTGTAAAAGAGCCCTGAAGTAGATTTCACATCAGGCTGTAATGGCTGCTGTTTAGAATTCAGACTTAAAGGTAACCTGAGACAAAGGACCTAAAAGAATTGATACTTTCCTGGGGCTTCCTGCAGCCCCACGACTACTGTTGCCTCCATCACTGTCCTCCTGGGTGGCTCCGTTCTATACTACTGGTCCTGGTAATTTACTTTCAGTCGCAGCAGTCAGGCTCTTTTGCGCATGCGCGGCCTGCACACCCGTAGTGTTCACATTGCAGTACTACCTGCACAGACGCAGAATACTCCCGGCAGCATCAATGCGACACGGCAGATTACAGTAAGGGCTCGTTTCCACTATAGCGAATCCGCATGCGGGCACTGCATGCGGATTCGCATACTCAATGTTAGTGGATAGGGCTGTTTCCACGTGTGCGGCGGTGGCGGCATTTTTCGGTGCGGGAAAAATCTGCACGACAGGGACGTCAGATTTCGCATACGGCAGGAATGCGGGCGAATCGCCGCTAATGCATTCAATAGGGAAATCGCATGCGGCTTTGTCATGCGGATTTCCCCGCGATTTCGCATGCGATTTCGCATGAAAGGCAATGGAACTTTACACAGGCAGTGACATGGTTAATTTCGCCTGGCTCCTTGCCATGCGAAATCGCATGCGAAATCGCGGGTAAATCCGCATGGGGAAACGCAGCCGCATGCGATTTCTTCAGCGGTGGAATCCAGGCGATTCCGCACCGCTACAGTGGAAACGAGCCCTTAAAGGAATTCTATTGGGTGCCATTGTGAGTGGAACTGTCCGGAAAGTATATTTAATTGCATGTCAGAACCCCCTCCCTCCCCCATTCCCACTGCATCACCTGGGGGTGGGAGGGGTGGGGAGTACGGATGATCAATTAGATGCGAATAATTCCAAGTTGATTTACATTTTATTCTAATTTTATGCAAATTGACATAGCTTGGCAGTGGACCAATCAAATGCAGCATTTGATCACTCCTGCATTTAACTCAAATGTCCTGTAACTGTGAATACTTCCCAAACGTGGTGGGCATTTAACCAGCTGGCTGAACATTCAAGACAGAGTTTTCCAGAATGTGGATGATATAACCAGAAGGGAAAACAGTGACTGTAAGACATAACCATTACATAAGCCTGGGACGGAATCACATTCTGGGAAACCAAAAACAACTTAATGTCTTATGCACAGATTTACCATCGTCCTGAGAAACCCAGCCAGGGAAATAGAGGCTATACTACAAATATTCTGATCTGTTCCCAACCCAGTCTGTTTTTTAGAAGGAAATAATAAAAGACTTGGCATTAATGGATGGAAATGCATTATGGAAGTTTTACTGATGACTATTTTCCAGATATTTACTGAAGAATGAGCATTTGTATTAACCTCCTCAGTCCAAACCTGCTCTGCCCCCTTAAAGGACACCTGAAGTGAGAGGGATATGGAGGCTGCCATATTTATTTCCATTCAACCTCCCCGGTTGTTTAATTTCCCTGCAGTTTTTGTACCAAAAGCGGTACAATTTTTTCAAGCATTTCTTTATATTGTAAGCATTTTTGCGGATTGCTTGCAAGTTGCTGTCTTGCAAGCTGTCCACAAGCATGCGCACAATATAAAAAAAACAGCATTTTTTCTTTTTTACTTTTATCAAAAGAAGTTTTTTTCACTTTATTATGTGCTGCTATGGGCAGTAGTGCTGCCTATAGCTTTTTTTTTTCTTACACTAAGAATTTTTTTTATTGGATCCAATACAAAAAAATTTAATTTTCCGCCTGATGTAATGATGCTGCATGCACCCGACACCAGATGGAGCACTTAGCGTTATCAGAGGGACACACCGGGGGACGTGATCATTGGGGGACAGGAAGCAGAAGAAGAAGGGAGAAGGGGAGACCGTTGTCAGAGACCGCTAAGAAGACAGGAATCCGCTTACAAGGAAGCCCCGAGGTGCCTGTGAGTGATCGAGCGACGCCGCAGGTGAGTAATAGTAACTGGACAAGCCTGACTCGTCCTTACCGATTCCAGCTATTTTTTTTTGTACGAATCAAGCTCGTCCATAACAATGCAATTTGCCTGGCTGACCTGCTGATCATCAGCCTCTAATATTTTTAGCTATAGACCCTCAGCAAGCATGCAGATCAGATGTTTGACTCAAATCTGACTGCATGCTTATTTCAGGTGTGTGAGACAGATACTACGGATGCATGAAACATCAGCAGGACACCAGGTGACTGGTATTGTTTAACCAGTTTCTGCAAACTGGATGTATGTGTGCGTCCAGTTTGCAGTCTGTTGCTGCAAACAGGAGGTACAGGCGTGTCCTCTTAATCAGCAGTGGCTGCGCACGTGCACGCGCTCCCGCAGAAATAATGTCTGGAGCTGTTCCAAGTACACAGGATAAAATGTGTGGGAACATCTAGTGGTAAAAAAACGAAAATTACATACTCTATACAAACTAAACCTACACTATACATATTAAATACACTACTAACACTACAAAAATCACATTAAAAAGACATTAACCTCGCCTGCCCTCTCCTCCACCCCCATAGTTGTAAACAAAAACAAAAAAAAGAGCCAAAGTGACAGCATTTAAAAAAAAAAAAAACATAAATATTTACCTAAGGGGCTTTTTTTTAATATATATGTCATAAGGGTATATTACTGCTATCTTTGCAAACAAAGGTTTGTAATTATTGATAGAGTACAGTAAGAAAACAAAAAACGCACAACCCTTGTTTTTTACCTTTAAAATTAATAGAAAATAATTACTGAAAATAAGTATCACCCACAAACAGCATAATTTGTGGCAAAAAACACAAGATATAGATCATTTAGGTGTGATAAGCGGTGATGATCAAATTAATGGGAGGAGTGCTGAAAGGTGAAAATGGCTTATGGCGGGAAGGGAAAAGGCTGTGGCATAAAGCGGTTAAAAGTAAATAATTATGGCAGCCTAGATATGCCTCTCACTTCAGGTGTCCTTTAAGACCTTTGACTGTGAGTGTTATAATGACATTGGATTTCACACCTCCTTGCACCTCTTGTGCTCCACTGCTAATGCAGGAAGATGGATGTCAGCAACGTCTTCCAATGATGAGCATTCCCCGATCCATTATCCTGTTGGCTGGTATACGCGATGGCACACGACGAGAGAGAATGGGAAGTCAAGTGATCGCGGTATTTTGAGTCATTGGTAATCTCAAAGTTCCGATCCACCGTGACGGTCATTATCGTTGTTTGCATAATCACGCATGTGTATCTAGGTCACGAGATCGCTCAAAAAGTCGCCGGTTGTCGGAAAAATTATTGTAGAAATCACATAATGGGTACGGGTCTGTAGATTACCAGTGTCCGGAGTGAGGAGTCTGAGTATGTTGGAAAAGGAGAACAGTCACATGACTGCTGCTATCACTGCAAACTTTAGAGACATATTTTTTGTTTATTTACTGGTGTCCTAGGACCGGAGCATTTTTTTAAATTCTCACCCTGTGATTACTGTGATGGGCTCACAGTAACTCAGCTGTCACAAGACAATACAGTAGTTAAATATATGTTGTGTCAGCATTAAACCTCCATAGACACAGCATAGGCAGGATTATAACAATAGACCCTGCAAGGGATGCAGCCGCAGGGGGGCCCAGAAGCCACAGTGAGCCTGTCCTGAGAGACTGACAATGAAGGGCAAGGAGAGAAAAAAAATGTCTGCTGTCTGCACAATTGTTCTAATGACAGCATCTGCTCGGCCACTGATAACAAATTATACAAAGGCTTGGAGCACTCTTGTCTGTCGGTTTTGTGTATGCATTTTCTGCACATCATGTGTCTTTGTATGTGTGAAAACATGCACGTTTTATCACAGAGGCTAATGTAGTTGATAGAGAACATGTGTGCTGTGCTTTATACTGTCTGTTTTTATCTGCATGGGGAAAACACATTCAAGTGTGCACTAGCCGACTGAATAACATTTGTTCTCAGTTTACCTGTGCAGAAAGTAAGGGGGGGGGGGGGGGTAGCCCATCAAAAGTTTTGCTGGGGGGCCCAGCGATTTCTAGTTACGCCCCTGAGCATAGGTGTTACTGCCTGCTTTCCTGAAACAGTTTACCGGAGTATCCATTTTATCATTATTATCAGCCTTAGACCCGGTTAACATTAGCGTTGAGCAGAACGGAAGCTGAATGTATACTGTACAAACGGTCCGGTATGCGAACGGATCCAATGTTAAACCAATGGTTCTGTTCACATCCATCCGCTTGTTCAGATCCGTTGTCCATTCCGCTCAGTGGACAAAAAATGGACCGTTGTGCCCAGCGGAACGGATATGGAAAGTTTTGCAGCTGCATAGGAACAAATAGAAAACTAACAGTTTACAGCACACCGGCTGTAAAAACGGACAGTTTTTACCTGATGCTTATGGCCGGCTCTGCAAAACAAACGATGTGAACCGGGCCTTACTGGTCAGAGACAGCTTATTACCCTATAATGTAAAGGTTACCTGAAGCCAGAGGCGTAGCTATGGGGCTATGGGCCCTGGTGCGAGTTTTACATTGGGCCCCCCCAAGCACTCTATATGTAACACTTGAAACAGCAAAACAAAACCTGTCCACAGTGTCAGAAGTGCAAGAAGGGGATGGGAAACAGTTTGTTAATGATTATTATCATTCAAAGCATCGATAGAAGTGATTATTTCCACCACAGGACCAATAAACAGCTAATAATTTGGTTGAGGAAGGGCCCCGATGCGGTGGCTATCTCTGCAACCCCTATTGCTACACCACTGCCCGAAGCCTAAAAAATGAGACACCTCAGTATGTAAGTATCGATGTTTCTCCACTGTGATCCACTGAAAATATTCAACATGAATGTGAAATATTGTGCTCATGGTCGCATTCTCCTCCATATAGGAGCGTGGCTGCACTGTGCAGATGCAATGTTTGGCCTGTGCCTGCGCAGTAGCATGGAGCGGCTCATGCATTGCTCTTTCCTCTGTGCATGAGCGGCACCGTGCTACTGCACAGCCACAGACCCTACTGGAAATCATTTTTTTCTCCCATACTGTTTGATGTGGACACTAACAAAGGCATGTGTAATGAGGAACCTGTTTCAAACTTCAGGCTTTGAATTGTATAACTCAAACCACTTAGATTAGATTAGAATCAATTAGATTCTAGTTGCTGACATGTTTCCTCATTACAACCATCAGTTTCAGTTATCTTACTAATATTATAAATGTGAATGTTTGGATGTATGTTACTTAATCACACAACAATGGCTAAATGGATTTGAATGCAATTTGGCACACACAGAGTACATCACCTGGAATAACAAATAGGATACTTTTTATCCCCATAACCAAAAAGTGGGCAGAGACAAATACAAAGTTCACTGGCAAAATGTAAACTGCAGCCATTCTTACACTGTTAATGGCAGGGTCCAAGCTTTGCACAGTTGGTCACTAGGTGACTGGGATTATTATTCAGAAAGGTGGATGGAGCCTACAAAAGCCAATCAAAATTCACCTATTGATTTTCAAGGGGAATATTTAATTGCTGACATTCTTGCACTGTTAATGGCACAAGTCTCAAACTTGGTACAGCTGGTCATTGGGTGACTGGGATTTAAATTCAGAAAAGGGGGTGGAGCCACAGCATCAGATTTGTTTCATTTCAATGCAAATTATTGATGCCAAAGACCGCAAAGCTCACAAACTTGGTCACTGAGTAATTGAGTAATTGTGTGTTTGAGTTGGAAAAAGTGGGCGGACCAGCCAAATACATACCCAGGCAACGCCAGGCTATCAGCTAGTACAGTATATATATATATATATATATATATATATATATATATATATATATATATATATACATATACAGTATTTTTTAATAGAATAGATAAGAACAGGAAGGCTGCTGTAACGATTGGTGTCAGCACGCAGAGAGAATCTGATTATTGGTGATCTGCAGTATCACTAAGAATACAGATATATACCCGATTATTGATGATCTGCAGAATCACCGATAATACAGATATATTACTAACCTCTGGACACCTATACAGTGTGAGTGTTTGGTGCAACAGTAATAACTTTGAGTGAGGACCACCCGAGGAGCAGGTGGTCCTTGGCAGTATGAGAAATACTTTCCTTTGGAAGTGCAGCAGCCTGAGACCTCCAAGGGGCGGAGTCTCAGGCTGAATAGCAAGAAGACCCGGTGACTAGTGACCCCTGGAAGATGGGCGTCACAAGCAGGTCTGGAGAATAACACAAATGATAACACAGTTCCCTAGTCTTGGGTGCGAGGTCCGTAGTCTCAGCACCCTGGAACTAGTCTGGAGTATAACACAAATGATAATACAGTTGCCTAGTCTTGGGTGCGAGGTCCGTGGTCTCAGCACCCTGGAACTAGTCTGGAATATAACACAAATGATAATACAGTTCCCTAGTCTTGGGTGCGAGGTCCGTGGTCTCAGCGCCCTGGAACTAGTCTGGAATATAACACAAAGACAATACAGTTCCCTAGTCTTGGGTGTGAGGTCTTTGGTCTCCACACCCTGGAACTAGTCTGAACAATAACACAATAATAAACAGAAGTAATCTGGCTCAGTGTGAATTCCCAGGTCCTCCTGGTTCTAACACACTGTAGGATCTGACTATGGTCTGAATGCTTCCACGTAAGTGTTCACAATGGCAGACAACCAGCAACTGGCAAGCAAGGTATATATATAGTTGCAGGACTCTGCCGCCCTGCCCGAGCCACTCAGCCAATCAGGAGTCCAGCAGGAATCAGCTGATCGTCCTGATCAGCTGATCTATCTCCTGCTGGTATAAAGGTCCTGACTTCTGGCTCGCGCGCGTAGTTCTCCATCCAGGTGCACTAACAGACCCAGCCACACCAGACGCACGCTGCTGCGTGCAAACCGCCGCGTTGGACGCGGAAACAACCGCCTTGCTGCCAGTACATGCGGCGGTTTTTCCGCGATCTATCATATTATCAGACACATGCTGCTGTGTACAAACCGCTGCGCTGGACACGGAGCCAGCCGCCTTGCTATCAATACACGCGGCGGCTTTTCCGCGTTTTCTCACAGTACCCCCCCTCTGAGGAGTAGACTCCGGACACTCTCCACCAGGTCTTTCAGAATGTGGGTCTAGAATATTTTCGGTCTCACATTCTGATTGTTCTTTTACCATCACAGGGAGGGAGGGAGGGGAATCCACGTGCACTGCTGGCTTCAACAGAGACACATGGACTGATCTTACACCTCCCATACTGGCTGAAAGATCGACAGCATAGGTGACAAAATTAACTCTCCTGATCACTGGGAATGGTCCTATGAATGTAGGACCCAGTTTGGTTGATAATCGCTTCAGGGCTCCATGCCGAGAGGATACGTACACCATGTCCCCTGGGGAAAACTCCCACTCTACAGACTTTCTCTTACTAGTCTGATTTTTCAGAGTCCGGGGTTTTCTTGACACTGGTAAATATTGTAATGTACCCGGTGAAGTCTGACGAGATGTTTTACCCCTAGAATGTCTCGCTGGCAAGGGCCCAGACTAGGCATCCAGTCATCCACCGTCTCCGCAGGTGCCCTGACCACCCTTCGAGGTAGACCGGTCTCAGGCTTAGCATCTTTAACTACAGCTTCTGCTTTAACCTGCACTGCCACTCCTCCAACCTGTATCTTGGTAGCATGAACAGCCACTCTGCCCAAACAATGCTGATGGCAATAGGCTGAGCATTCCAGCAGCTGACCTGAAGCCCAGTCAATCTGTGGGGAGTGGAGTTGCAACCAGGGCATACCAAGAATAATGGTGGAGGTTGCCATGGGCATAACCAGGAACTGTAATCTCTCTTCATGTGACGCCCCTAAACAACAGGACAACAAGGGGGTTTGAAAAAGAGATTGACTACTCTGCAGCAGCGAGTCATCCACTGCAGTGACCAGAGTCTGCTTGTTAAGTGGGGACAAAGGTATCCCCAATTTTTTAACAAAATCGTAATCAATGAGGTTTGCCGCAGAACCGGAGTCCACAATGGCTTCTGCGGACCTAGTCTGACCCTCCCATGTAATAGAGCAGGGAAGGAGCAGACGATCATTGTTTAGAAGAAACGACTGCTCAACTATGGTGTTGACCAACCCCAGACGGCAGCATTCTCCTGGCCCCTTATCATCTAGATTGCGTTCTCTTGGCCCTCTGTGACTCTTTTTCTCCTGACTTAACCCTGAACACCCGATTTGCATCGGCTCGTCTGCGGGTGATGGAGATCGAGAAGAATCGTGTAAGACAGACCTTCTAGCATTCCTACCACGAACCTGTCTCTGGTAGCGCAATCGGTGATCTATCTGCACGGCCAATGAAATGGCCTAGTCTACAGATTTGGGCTCAGGATGTCCAATCATCACATCATAAACTGTATCTGACAACCCTGCCAAAAAAAAGTCCAACAGTGCAAATGAGTCCCATCTCGCAGATACTGCCCATTTCCTGAACTCAGCTGCGTAATTTTCAAATGGATCCTTGCCTTGCCGCAACATCTTGAGCTTCCGCAATATACGGATCATCATAAATTATAGCCATAGCTTTAAAAAATTCCTCAACCGAGGCCAAAGCCCCATCTCCTGGCTGGAGATTATATGCCCAAATCTGGGAATCCCCTGACAACAGAGTCTTAATAAACGTAATTCTCTGTGCCACAGTTCCAGATTAATTAGGCCTCAACTCAAAGTATGATAACACTCTATTTCTAAAGTTCTGAAAGTCAGATCTGTGACCAGAAAACCTTTCGGGTACAGGCATACGTATGTCTGTGCTAGGAGGAGATCGCACTGAGTTAAAAGCTGATTGAAGTTCCTGAATAGCCCCAAATAGCTGGCTAATCTGAGTCTGTTGGTTCAAAGTTACCCCGGAAAGATTGTTTACTGCGGTAGTCAGGACTTCAACATGCCTATACAGTGCGTCCATTTGGTTTGGGTCTGCCATTCTGTAACGATTGGTGTCAGCACGCAGAGAGAATCTGATTATTGGTGATCTGCAGTATCACCAAGAATACAGATATATACCCGATTATTGATGATCTGCAGAATCACCGATAATACAGATATATTACTAACCTCTGGACACCTATACAGCGTGAGTGTTTGGTGCAACAGTAATAACTTTGAGTGAGGACCACCCGAGGAGCAGGTGGTCCTTGGCAGTATGAGAAATACTTCCCTTTGGAAGTGCAGCAGCCTGAGACCTCCAAGGGGCAGAGTCTCAGGCTGAATAGCAAGAAGACCCGGTGACTAGTGACCCCTGGAAGATGGGCGTCACAAGCAGGTCTGGAGAATAACACAAATGATAACACAGTTCCCTACTCTTGGGTGCGAGGTCTGTAGTCTCAGCACCCTGGAACTAGTCTGGAGTATAACACAAATGATAATACAGTTCCCTAGTCTTGGGTGTGAGGTCCGTGGTCTCAGCACCCTGGAACTAGTCTGGAGTATAACACAAATGATAATACAGTTCCCTAGTCTTGGGTGCGAGGTCTGTGGTCTCAGCACCCTGGAACTAGTGTGGAGTATAACACAAATGATAATAAAGTTCCCTAGTCTTGGGTGCGAGGTCCGTGGGCTCAGCACCCTGGAACTAGTCTGGAATATAACACAAATGATAATACAGTTCCCTAGTCTTGGGTGCGAGGTCCGTGGTCTCAGTGCCCTGGAACTAGTCTGGCATATAACACAAAGACAATACAGTTCCCTAGTCTTGGGTGTGAGGTCCTTGGCTCTACACCCTGGAACTAGTCTGAACAATAACACAATAATAAACAGAAGTAATCTGGCTCAGTGTGAATTCCCAGGTCCTCCTGGTTCTAACGCACTGTAGGATCTAACTATGGTCTGAATGCTTCCACGTAAGTGTTCGCAATGGCAGACAACCAGCAACTGGCAAGCAAGGTATATATATAGTTGCAGGACTCTGCCGTCCCGCCCGAGCCACTCAGCCAATCAGGAGTCCAGCAGGAATCAGCTGATCGTCCTGATCAGCTGATCCATCTCCTGCTGGCATAAAGGTCCTGACTTCTGGCTCGCGCGCGTAGTTCTCCATCCAGGTGCACTAACAGACCCAGCCACACCAGACGCACGCTGCTGCGTGCAAACCGCCGCGTTGGACGCGGAAACAACCGCCTTGCTGCCAGTACATGCGGCGGTTTTTCCGCGATCTATCATATTATCAGACACATGCTGCTGCGTACAAACCGCCGCGCTGGACGCGGAGCCAGCCGCCTTGCTATCAATACACGCGGCGGCTTTTCCGCGTTTTCTCACAGCTGCCAGTTTTGTACTGCTAGCTCTGTCCACATTGAGAACATTTTTATTTTTGTCCGGTTGAACACAACAAGAAATGTGGACCTACTGCATTTTTCCTCTTTGTGTATTGGTGTAGAGAGGGATTAGAAGTTTCCATGCCAACACATTTTTTTACTCGTCACACACACAAGAGAATGCTGGATGTCAGGTGGGCACTGGATAGGCACTCCATATACTCTGCATTGTAGAGAAAATCAAAGACATGGGGCCATATGCAATTCACTTTTTCACCTGAGTTTTCTCCTAGGTGATATTTTTAAACTTGTCAATAAAATGCCTTTTAAGCTACCAGAAAGAAGAAAATACACAAAATAATTTTGTTAGTACTATTTTACCTACTTTCGGGTACTTTTTTTTTAGTTGAAAAGTGCTGAAAATTATTTTAAATTGAGAATGAAAAATTATCTCCTGGGGGAAAAGTCAGGTGAAAAAAAGAATTGCATATGGCCCAGGATGTCTTGAGGGTGATTCCATGGGTACCAAGCTCTAGAAACGTGACTGTGGTGAATAGCTGGCAGACCTTTAACTGTCAGGGTAATAATGACACAGGATTCCTCACCTCCCTGCCTGTAAGAGGGGAATAGCCCTTTCACACTACGTCTGATGCATTACAGAATAATTGTGCATGCCAACTGTGTTGTGTGACTGATCACTTTATTCTAACTCGCTGCATGCAGGCTTTGTATTAAAGTACCCCTGAAACTGTGAAATAAAGCCCATGGTGGCCTAGATTACCTGATACTGAATGTGCTTCTGCTGCTCGTTGTTATTGGGGGACCCCCCACCCCATCCCTGGTCCTCTATAAACTCCGCAGCTGCCCAGAAGTTCTTCCAAGTGGTGCAGAATCCATGAATGAACTGTGCAGGCACGAGTTAACAAGCTCTTCGCTTTCACTGTGCTTGATCGATTCGGAACTGTACCTGGGCTGTTCTCAATCAAACAAGGCTATATTGGGAAGCAGTTTCTTGACTTTAACTGAAGATTCCATTGAAGAAGAAGACGGACAGGGCAGGGGTGGTGGGGTGATTCCCGGATGACATTGAGCAATGGCAGCACATTCAGCATCAGGTAATCTAGCCCCCATGGGCTTATTGCACAATTTTTTATGTCAGTTCAGGAGTACTTAAAGTCTATATCCAGTCTCCATTGCCAGTGTCCAGGAGTGTGCTCAAGATTGCCTGACAGTCTGGGTGTGTCTGAAAAGGAGAACAAACTGCAAACTTTAGGTATCTTTTTTTTTTTTTAATTCATACCATACAAGTATTTCTCTTTTTGATGGTTTCCTAGCTAGAAACAAATTTCCAGTATTTCTAGGTTACAGCTTTTTTTATATAAATGGACCAATAACTTGATAATCTCAGTGGATGGACAGTGCAGCACTGGCTGACATATGCCAGTGCATATGAAGCAGTGCACACTGACAGAGGCCATACTATTATATCAAACGCACAGGAGACCATACATAGGGGGTGTGGCATCAGCTGGAAATGGTGAAAGATTGTTACTAGTTAATGATTTGCTAGGCAGCATTGAAAAACGGTTTGCAGAACCATTTCAACAATTTTCCAGACTTCTGTTTTCTAATAGTACATTCCGTTTGAAGATCACAAAGTACTTAATGTGGAAAATATGATATAGAGGGGATTCAGAAAGGGAGCAAATAGTTTTTCAGATCATTTCAAATTTAAAAACAGTGTGACTGCCACTTGACTCACTGGGCAATATCTTTTAAGAGAAGGTAGCGCCTGCACAACCGAAACCTCTGATTATATATGCAAAAGGAGCAAGTGAGAGTCCCGATTTTTATTTCCCTATGGTTGTATGGTGACAGTCCAACTTCTGTGATCTCTTCACTATGAAATTCACCACCACACCACAAGGGACCAGACTCACCAGACAGTAGGACCTATACTAGGCCAGATCGCGCATCAGGACACTTAGGGCCGTCCTCCACTTCCTCTGGATCATCCACTTGCTAGGGGCCAGTTACTCATGTGCTTGCCATCATGCATCACAGAAGTATTCCTCAAAGGGAAAAAGACTCCACATAGTGTAAAACCGTATGCGTAAGCTTTTGCACTTACAAAAAGTAGACTTGTAAAAGGGCGTAGAGTTTTAGGACGGGCTCTCCCCCGTTAGGCTGGGCTCCGGCTGCCATTTTTTTGTCCCCCATTTTTTTGTCCTGCTCAGAGTGGTATCCGTGCACGCTGCGGTCACCGCCCCCCGTCAGGACGCCGTTCCGTATGCCCACGCCTAGTGTATCTTGTTGCGACTCTCCCTTCTGTGCCTAGGCCCCGCCCGACATGTTTCGTCACAAGGACTCATCAGAGCTCCTGATGAGTCCTTGTCAAAAAGGTTGAGAAAGGCTGATCCAGAGGCTTCCCTCCCATTAGGTAAATATGTGACTTTTCACCAGAGCTATGACTCTTATTGCCTTTGTTTATCCATATAAAATTATTTATACAATAATAATCATAATAATAGAAACAACCAAAACATTCTTTATTTAAAAAGTATAATCAAAAACAATATCAGCGCAGCCAAGCAAGTCCTAATATGTGGAACACTCCATGCACCGCAGCCAAAGTCCAACTCCTCAGTAAAACGTCTTCAATCAACATACAATAATATACTTCAGCGCAAGTTCACTTGTGTCCACCACCGAAAAACACCATAAAAACTGATGCGCTTACCAGATTCTTACAGACCTAAACTACAGGGTTAAAAGCCCCTGATGAAACTTGGATAGTGAAACCGGTCGGGTGAGGCGGACGTGTGGCTGGACGGCGTCCTATGATTTAAGTGCTGTTTTTCCTTGTGGGTCCCTGTCATAAAAGCCCAGATGTGAGTGACATTTTTTTTTTTTAATGAATTCTTTTTATTGAAAAGAGTTTTCTCAATACAAACATACTAACATAGAACACCAAGAAACAAAATCCCCCAAACTCCATCACTCGCAGGTGAGGAGAAGAAAAGAACAAAAAAAAAAAAAAAAAAGACCAGCCTTTCAGCTACAAGATTGCTAGGAATTACAATAATTGCAGCAAACATAAACAGCATATATTACACGTAATTTTAACGTTATTAGAACCAATTTGTATGTTAAACACATCATATTCTTGTGCCAGCTATGACACCTTATTTTATATAGCTTACCCCACTATCGTGAGCCTTAGAGGGTGACTCAGAGGTTACACTGTGTACCCACCAGAGAGAGGTCAATAGTTATCACACTGTGTCTTTGCTTGCCGTCCAGGGCCCCCACACTTTCTTAAACTTGGGGGCACATCCCCTTGCAATATAGGCAGCTTTGTATAAGTGCAACGAGCTGTTTATCAGTTTTTTCCAACTCTGTATTGAGGGCGGTAGAGGTTGCTTCCAATTTAGAGCTATTTCTTTTCTGTAGTAAAAGAGCAATAGGCCTATCAGGCTCCTCTGTGCTCTAGTAGGGGCAAGGGTATGAACATTACCCAGTAGACAATGCATGGGCTCAGGTGCTATGTGTATTTTAGTGACCGACCCCACAATTTGGCAGACATTTTTCCATTGTTCAAGTATCTCAGGACATTCCCAAAATATGTGGTCGAAGTCAGCTGAGGCAGCGCCACATCTCCAGCAGAGGCCGGGGCTTGTGCGGTCAAATTTGAGTATTTTTGCCGGGGTCAAATATGCCCGATGAAGAATTTTAAACTGTATCAGTCTGTCCTTAGTAGAGATCAGGTATTCGAAGGGTCTGATCCAGACATCCTCCCAATCCTCATCATCGAGATTTGGCATGAGTTTGAGCCAGGGGCGCTTGTAAGCAGTGATGTGAGGCTCAGTGATCAGGATTATGTTTCGGTATATATTCGAAACAGCTTTAGAGAGGTTTTCATTACAAATTACTTCCTCTATATCAGTGGGGGTCAATTTAACCCCTTCTCGACCAAACTGCGCCGCGAACGCATGCCTCAGCTGAAAGTATCTGAAAAAGTATTTATTGGACAGTGAAAACGTTGTTTTAAGGGAGTCAAATTCGGTCAGATCTCTGGAGGTGATTATATGTTCTATGTGCGTTATTCCTTTTTTGATCCAGATAATCGGGTCCGGTATCATATAGAAATGAGGAAGAGAGGGATTATTCCATAGTGGGAGTCTCGGAGAAAGCGTGTTTGGAGAGGGAGAGTGCCAAGCCTGTACTACTCTCCAAGCTTGCAGGACCACTTTCATATTTATTGTTAGGGGGTATGGTGCCTTGATCCCCCGGTATATTATTTGGGCAAGTGCCTAATATGAACCTAGCACCGCAGCCTCCAGCACCACTGCCGAGTTGGATTTATCCTGTACAACCCACCAGTGGGCCGTGACAAGCTGGGAGGCTATGAAATATTTATAAAGGTCTGGAAAGGCAAGGCCCCCCTCCGTCCAAGGTCGTTGCAATTTTTTAAGACTGATCCTAGCAGTCTTGTTGTGCCAGATGAAGCTAGAGAGCATTGAGTTAAGTTGTTTGAAGAAATTTTTGTGTACCCAAATAGGGCAATTTCGAAATAGATATAAATATTTGGGGAGTAGCTTCATTTTAATGAGGTTAATTCTGCCTATTAGGGACAGAGGGAGGCCCCGCCAGCCCAGAAGCTTCTGTTTGGTGAGCTGAATTAACGGAAGTAGATTATCTGAGAAGTAGTCCGCTGAGTTACCTGAGACTATAATCCCTAAATATTTTGTTTTGGGAACTATCTCCAACGGGGTGGATGGCAGTAGAACCCGATTCAGAGGAAGCAGCTTCGATTTCTCCCAGTTCACATTAAGGCCCGTGAACGGGGAGAAGAGTTTAAAGGTCTCTAGCACACCCCCAACAGATAGTTCAGGGAGCTCCAGGTATACCACTAAGTCGTCAGCATATAGTGACACCCTCTCCTCCAGCCCCCCAATGCGAAAGCCACGGATTTTTGGGTGTTGGCGTAAAGCCGTAGCTATTGGTTCCATGGCGATCGCGAAGAGGGCCGGAGAGAGAGGGCACCCCTGCCTGGTACCCCTGCCCAGCTGTATATTATCCGAAATTCTCTGTCCAATTTTGATTTTAGTGCCTGGGTGTTTGTAAATGGTTTTCAGCCAAGAGATAAAACTGGGGCCGAGCCCAAATTTGTGCAGCGTAGCCCACAGGTATTCCCACTCCACAGAATCAAACGCCTTTTGTATATCCAAAAAGGCCAGGGCGCGCGGAGTAGTGGTGTTTTCTGAGAGTTGGATATGAGAGTATACGCGTCTAAGGTTGATATCTGTAGTTTTGTGAGGCATAAAGCCTGTCTGATCCGGTTCTATCAGGTCTGAAATGTGTTTATTTATGCGGGTGGTTAAGATTTTGGTCAAAATTTTTAAATCATTATTGAGGAGGGAGATGGGTCTGTATGATCCGCACTCCAGGGGGTCCTTGTCCTGTTTTGGGATGAGAATGACATGTGCTTGGTAAAAACTAGGTGGGAGTTCCCCAGACATCAAGCAACTATTGTATGTTGATTTTAGATATGGGGCTATTATTCTCATGTGGCGTTTATAAAATTCTATAGGGATCCCATCAGGACCTGGGGACTTATGGGGCGGGAAAGAGATGATAGAGTCTAATATTTCCTCCTCCGTTATTTCCGTATCTAGGCTAATAGAGACCTCCTCATCTAAGGAGGGCAGCGGCACAGTTGCCAGCAGTTCATGGAGGTCAGCGATATCGCCTTTGAACTGGGAGGTATAAAGATTGCTATAGTATTGTTGGAATCTGTTGAGGATATCTGTAGGGGATGATATGACTTCCCCAGTGTCGCTCTTAATTTCTGGAATGTTAGAGTGTTCTAGAGGGTCCCTTGCTATGTTGGCAAGTAATTTGCCGTTTTTGTCCCCCTTCTCAAATGTGGTTTGTTGCCACTCCACAAGGGATGTTTTAGTGAGGTCTGTCATATGTAAATTGAGGGATCTTTTGGCTTGCATCATTGCCCCGTACGTGTCCTCATTGGGGGTATCAGAGAAGCACTGTGTGTTTTTTTCCTCCTGTTCTTCCAGTGTACCTAACGTGGCGCTATATTCCTTTTTACATCTGCTTATTTGGTTTATGTATTCGCCCCTGATTGTAGCCTTAAAGGCATCCCATGTTATCTGGGTAGTGGCAGTATTCTCGTTAGTTTCCCAGTATCGATCAATAGCTACTGTGATATTTTTAGCAATGTCTTCCTCTTCAACCCACTTAGGGTTAAGCCTCCACAGTGTATGGTTGAAGGAAGTGGGGAGTGCACATATAATTTCTAGTGGAGCATGGTCTGATAGGCCACTAGGGAGATAGGAGGCTGCAGACATAGAGGAGAGCCAGTCAATGTTACCAAAGGCCAGGTCAATTCTCGAGGCAGATTTGTGTGTGGCTGAAAAGTGTGAAAAGGCTAGCCTTTGTGAATTTTTCCACCTCCAAAGTTCTGTAAGAGACAGGGAGTCTGCCCAAGCATTTAGGTCCACGTTAGCTATACGAGATTTATTGGTGGTATCGAGGTGTGATGAAAGGATATCATTAAAATCTCCGATTATGAGGAGTTTAGCAGGTAGGTATTTCTGTATCTTAGTCGTTATTTCTGCTAGCAGGCTCTGTTGAAGGGGAGGAGGAGCGTAAACCCCCACAATGCAATAAATGTTACCGTAAATGGACATATGGAGAATAATGTACCTACCCTCAGAGTCTGGAAGTGCGTGTAGCAATTTGTATGTGAGAGATTTATTAATCAACACTGTAACCCCCCGAGAGAAAGTAGAGTACATGGAGTGGAAACACCTGTGGACCCACGGCTTGCTTAGAGATCCTGTCAATGCCCCATCCAGATGCGTTTCCTGGAGTATTAGAATGTGGGGCCGGTGTTTGGAGATATACTGGAACATTAGCGACCTCTTAAAGGGAGAGCGTATGCCTCTGATATTCCAAGAGATTAGCTTTAGGGAGGTTCCCATGTCTGAGCATGGCAAATTTTAGCAGAGTTGAATCTAGGGGTAGCTAAGGGACAGTAACAGGCATAATAGAAAAGGCTTGTCCAGTGCAATAGTAATAATACATTCAGTACAGTTAAAATTGATTGTCTTGTAGCTGAAAAGAAGAAAATGAACAAAAAACCCTGCTGCAGCAGCATAAACATTTAACACCGAAAACTTACCGCAGCGTGTATCCCAACTTTAGTTACTAGGCCTGAGTCTCCTATAGAACTCAGACAATTTTGTCAGTGTAGAGCGGTCCCTACTTGGGGGGCGGCGGTACCAGAGAGAAAATAGGTGGGTCCGCTGCCCAGCTACACCCAGATATTGGGAGGAAACAACTTTAACCGTTATGGTCAGAAGAATCGTCATACCGTTTCTGTATGCACCTGATGTCAAATAGGCACTTACGCTATTTATGGAGTATGTATGGCACCTACAATTAACCCTTTCTGAGGTGATATGTGGGAGGCACCGGGCCATAGGACCTTTATGGAGAAAGCTTAGCGCTAGCAAGAGCAGTTAGGTAAATACATATCAGTGCATTAATCCACCCAGGGAAGGTGTATGCACAGCATACAACTTTTAGTGTGGCTTTCACTATGAAAGATAAATTATCCTAGCAGGGGAGTACGTGGGCCATACTGTTTGTATTTTGAGCTCGCTACCACATATAGCAGTGAGAGTTAATCAGGCAGGGCTTAATCAAGTATACTGCCGTAGGGAGTTAACTTATGGTATCCATTGCCAGCCTACCCCATTAGAGGGGAGTTGCAGGTAGACAGTGTCACCCCTTGAGTGTTGCTTGCATAATTATGAAGCATTAAGTCTCAGAGAAGATTCGATGTATTGCTAGGGAAAAGCTTTGTGCAGGTAAGTATTGCAGCACTATCTTCTAACGCAGACTGTGTGATATATATACGGTGGAGTGCCGCTGCAAAACAAATATGCTTGTAAGAGTCACAGAAAGTTAGCTAGTAGTGCCCTCTGATGTCTAATTTTAGCAATTGGATATCCCCTCTTCTAACGGCAAATTTGGTTAGATTCGCAGCACCTCCCCCATAAACACCTCGTTATAAGCCCACATAGCCAGCCCTACATCCCCCCACTGGCTCGCCTTCATTAGGTGCCATACCATTTACTTGCATCCTAGTGTTCTATAGCACATCAGTTATCTTAGCCCAGGTGTACATTTCCAACCATTATATTTCAACACACAACCAAACCAACTTAGTTTAACTGTTAGTAGTTTAACTGTTAAGCATGTCATGTGTCACTTAATGTGACGGCAATGAGATTTGTGCAGCATTACATCAATCACCCCCCCTCCCTCATCCCAGACCCACGCCAGGTACCCAGCCCGGGCCTCCCTTCACTCCTGCAGGCCTGGCAGTGTTCGCCATTTACTATTTTAGGTAAGTGTACATGTTAGCATCTGCCTCTTCTCCACACGATCAGTGCAGGCAGCTGGTTAGCATATAAGAGTTTTGCTTAGGCTTGAGCGGAGTTCACATTCCACATGTTCCTCACCACCCCTCCCTCCCCTCCCAGCTCACGGATCCGATGTATTGAGGTAACTAGCGACAGGGAGAGAGGCGACCCGTGAGAGGCGGCAGTTCGTTTGTATGGCCACAGAGTGTATGTAGTACTGCGTCACCATTTCCCCACAGGGCGCCCCGGATCACAGGTAGAGCACACAGAGAGGGGGAGGCCAGTAGGAGCCCGTAGTTCACAGCAAGCCGCATCCTAGGGGCGGGGTCTCTCATTCCCGGGCAAGAGAGAGCTAGTGAAGAAGGGCGGTACCTAGAGGGCACTCAGTTGCGTGGCAGAGGACCGCCATATTGTACAGCGTGGCAGGAACAGGCCCGATACTCATTTTCATGTATATACACACACCCATCTTCTAAAATGTCCCACCAAACCATCTTCTTTTGTAGCTAATAAAGATTAACCGTGGTTAGGATCATTAGAGTGGAGAGGCAATATTATCACGGCCCAGTATGGGGAGGAGGCGGGAAGGACAATGCAGCCACACAGTACTCAGATAAAATAAGGGTACCTTAGGTTTTGGGCAGAGACTCGATCCATGTTAGAGCCTCTGCTGGTGTGTCAAAAAAAAGGACCTTGTCTCCATCTTGGACTCGGAGTCTGGCCGGGAATAGCATAGCGTAAACAATTTGTTTATCCCGCAGCTTGTTCTTAACGTGCTGGAAGGAGCTCCGCTGCTTCTGTGTTTCCACAGTATAGTCCGGGAAGATCATAAGCTTAGAATTTTGGAAATGTAACTCACCGGCTTTCCTGGAGGCAGATAGGATAGCGTCTCTGTCTTTAAAATTTAAGATCTTGAGAATTACCGGTCTCGGGAGGGCCCCAGGGAGCTTCTTTCTGGTGGTCATCCGGTGAGCACGCTCGATCACAAAAAATGGGGAGAACGTGGATTCAGGTAGGAGCTGCTTGAGTAAGCTCTCGATGAAGGAAGCCATGTCTGTACCCTCCGCTCCCTCAGGAATCCCCAGGATGCGGAGGTTGTTCCTGCGGTTTCTGTTTTCCGCGTCTACCGCACGGTTCTCAAGTTGGGATATTCGTTGCTGCATGCCTGGGATGGCCACTCGGTGAGCCTGGGCAGTGTCCTCCAGATCCGAGGTGCGTTGCTCCAGCTCTCTGGTCCTATCTCTGATCTTGCCCACATCATTGCGTAGATAGCCTATGTTCACTTCCATGCTATCTATTTTCTTAGTGAGCGCTGACTGGCATGTCTTAATGGCGTCAAGTAACTCTGCAGGATTTGGCATGGGAGGCTCGTCATCTTCATGGTCCGCCATGCTGTCGGTGTCTTTTGCCTGCCTTCCTTTCGGCGGTGGCCGTTGCTGGGCCGAGGTGCCTGCAGGGTCCTCCGAGGGATCCTTGTGTTCCTCCTTATCTTTAGTTCTCGATCCTTTAGGAGGCATAGCAGAGTATGGGTGAAATCTGTGTTGCGATTTTTGAGAGCGTTCAGGTCTCTCCGGCTCGGTCCAGCATGAGGCAGCAGCCCCCGGCTCCAGATCAGCTTCACTCCCGCTCTCCAGCGGCGGCTTGTAACCGGTCTCCAGCTTGCGGGTATGAGTCTAGGAGGTAAGGCACTGTGTTTTTGTCGGTCTGGAGGTGTGCATATATCGGCAGTATATTATAGGGCTAAGGCTGGGCAGCGGAGCATCAGGAAAGACCTCTTCTCACTTCGCCATCTTGGCCACGCCCCCATGTGAGTGACATTTTAAAACTTTTTTATGTCATTTTATTGAGCTATTAAAATCGCTGTAGATACGCTTAGATGTGCATTGTCTCTTTGCATGCATCATTTCTGGTGAAATACTGCAATTGAGGATTTGATTGTTCGGCTTGTCTGGAGAGGAGGCCGGCTGCGAAGACACCTGCTGCTGACCTCATAAAGCCATATTGCAGACCCTGTAGTTAAGGTCTGTAAGAATCTGGTAAGCGCATCAGTTTTTATGGTGTTTTTCGGTGGTGGACACAAGTGAACTTGCGCTGAAGTATATTATTGTATGTTTATTTAAAAAGTACCTACCGTACATATTACACAACTCTCTCTGCACTGTAAATTTTCGGATGTGTAGATTACAAAGACAGGATTAACAAAAGCATAACACAGGAGGAGGAGGTGGGCCTGGCATCATCAGGCCAACAGTCTAAAGGTAGTCATTACCAGGACAATTTTCGGTTCTGATCGACCCACCAATCAGATAATAGTGATCGTAAGGAAACAATCATAACTCATTGATTGCCCCATAAAGAAGATTAAAAAAATATAACCAATATGATCATTATTATCAGATTATATCGATCCTCAGAACAGATCAACAATCCTATTAATAATATGATCTTTTGTTGTCGATCAGCAACATCAACACCCTCTAATTTCTGCCAATCCGATTGCAATTATCAGAATGGAAAGTTGATTGTTTCTGGAACCATAAGTAAATGAGTGCATGAAGGTTTTGGCTGTTGATATAGCATAGATAGATAGAAAGTAGAATAGGAAGGCAATTTTAAAGTCTTGTTTAAATGTGTTAAAATGTTAATTCCTCTTTGCATCTAAATTGGTACCAACCGCTCGACTGTGCCTCTTACTTGTCACTTTCCAATTAAGCAATATGGTGTTTTTCACAATGAACGATGCCATACCCACCACAATCTCCCAGTCAGAGTGTAAATGGGTCCTTATAGCCTGAGGAGGAGAGATTCTGCAGCACCATTCAAAGAGGTAGAAGAGGAAAACATAGAAAGTGAATACTGCAGTGGTCTCAGGAAGATGATGAGGACTTGCTCAAAGGCTTTTCAGGTCTTCTGAGTTAAAGGACAACTGAAGCGAGAGGGCAGGGCAGTTTCTAGGCTAAATTTCACCCAGGGCGAGGGTGTAAAAATCCCCCCCCCCCACCATGGAGCCAGGTATAGGTGCCCACAGTTTAGGTTAGCTATGTATTAGATAGGTAGGTGCCCGCAGTATAGGTTAGATAGGTAGGTGCCTGCAGTACAGGTTTGGTAGGTAGGTGCCTGCAGTATAGGTTAGGTAGGTAGGTGCCTGCAGTATAGGTTAGTTAGGTAGGTGCCAGCAGTATAGGTTAGTTAGGTAGGTGCCTGCAGTATAGCTTAGATAGGTAGGTGACTGCAGTATAGCTTAGATAGGTAGGTGACAGTATAGGTTAGATAGGTAGGTAGGTGACTGCAGTATATGTTAGATAGGTAGGTGCCTGCTGTATAGGTTAGATAGGTAAGTGCTTGCAGTATAGGTTAGGTAGGTAGGTGCCTGCAGTATAGATTAGACAGGTAGGTGCCTGCAGTATAGGTTTGGTAGGTAGGTGCCTGCAGTATAGGTTAGATAGGTAGGTGACTGCAGTATAGCTTAGGTAGGTGACTGCAGTATAGCTTAGATAAGTAGGTGCCAGTATAGTATAGATAGGTAGGTGACTGCAGTATAGGTTAGATAGGTAGGTGCCTGCTGTATAGGTTAGATAGGTAAGTGCTTGCAGTATATGTTAGGTAGGTGACTGCAGTATAGCTTAGATAAGTAGGTGCCAGTATAGGATAGATAGGTAGGTGACTGCAGTATAGCTTAGGTAGGTAACTGCAATATAGCTTAGATAAGTAGGTGCCAGTATAGGTTAGATAGGTAGGTGACTGCAGTACAGGTTAGATAGGTAGGTGCCTGCTGTATAGGTTAGATAGGTAAGTGCTTGCAGTATAGGTTAGGAAGGTAGGTGCCTGCAGTATAGCTTAGGTAGGTGACTGCAGTATAGCTTAGATAAGTGCCAGAATAGGATAGATATGTAGGTGACTGCAGTATAGGATAGATAGGTAGGTGACTGCAGTATAGGTTAGGTAGGTGCTGCAGTATAGATTAGGTAGGTAGGTAGGTGCTGCAGTATAGATTAGGTAGGTAGGTAGGTGCTGCAGTGTAGATTAGGTAGGTGCCTGCAGTATAGATTAGGTAGGTAGGTGCTGCAGCATAGATTAGGTAGGTAGGTGCTGCAGTATAGATTAGGTAGATAGGTGCTGCAGTATAGATTAGGTAGGTAGGTGCTGCAGTATAGATTAGGTAGGTAGGTAGGTGCTGCAGTATAGATTAGGTAGGTGCCTGCAGTATAGATTAGGTAGGTAGGTAGGTGCTGCAGTATAGATTAGGTAGGTGCCTGCAGTATAGATTAGGTAGGTAGGTGCTGCAGTATAGATTAGGTAGGTAGGTAGGTGCCGCAGTATAGATTAGGTAGGTAGGTGACTGCAGTATATGTTAGGTAGGTGACTATAGTATAGCTTAGATAGGTAGGTGCTGCAGCGGTGTTGTGAGCGGGCATAATAGTAATAACTCACCTTTCTTCATCTTCAACCGAATAGTCGATCTCCTGCAGCTTCAATGTCTTTCCTGTCCCGGCATCTGTCTCAGTAACAGCGCCCCTTGTGATGACATGCGGTACGTCATCATAGGGGGCGCTGTTACTGAGACAGATGCCGGGACAGGAAAGACATTGAAGCTGCGGGAGATCGGCTATTCGGCTGAAGATGAAGAAAGGTGAGTTATTGCTATTATGCCCGCTCACAACACCACAGCGCCCCCTCCGGCCGCAACAATCCAGCGACCCGGGCGATTGCACGCATCGCACGCCCATAGAAACGGGGCTGCAAGAGGGAGTCTGACAAGACTAGCTGCATGCTTGTTTCTGGTGTTATTCAGACACTACTGCAGGGAAATAGACCAGCAGGGCTGCCAGGCAACTGGTATTGATTAAAAGGAAATAAATATGGCAGCCTCCGTATACCTCTTACTTCAGTTCCCCTTTAAGACGGGATTCATTTTTTGTGTTTGCAATTTGTTTTCAGAAGCAGTGCCTAATCAATAAAATTTATTTTTACACTAATCCTTTTCTCAATAAAGCATCAGCATTCTTACATAGTGTTTACTGTGAAATGTATTTGTGACCCGGTCAGCCAATATCTCATATAGCTGCCACGTACATGTTGTCTGCATAACATGAGTTTTGCTAATTGTATAACTTTACCTGTGCTATCAGAATGCAGTGAAATTGGCCCATTGTATCTATTTAGTCTATTATCATACTCATACTATATTTACCCAAGTGAACTATTTGTCTGAATAACATTATTAAAGTTAATTCATATTACTAAGTATTAAAATACCATATATACTGGAGTCTAAGCCCATCTGAATATAAGCCAAGCTACCTAGTTTTACTGAATAGCCAGATGTGCCCCGAGTATTAGGTAGCTACCCAACCCAGCATACATAGCCAGATGTGCCAACGGTATCAAGCAGTCCCCTTCCCCAATATAGTTAGCCAGATGTGCGCCTAGTATAATATGGCCTCCCCCGCATATGCAGAACAGAACATGCTTGTAGCTGTGACTCAAGAGTTGGCGCTTCTGGGATCTCTCTTCAGCCCTGTCTGTCGCAGGGTCTCATGTCTATGACTCCCCCAGCATTGCATGTAATGAAAGATGCCACATAGACATGACAAGATATAGAAGATGATTGATTAGCACCAGTTGCTGGCTGACAGCTGACTCTATGTAGTCGCTCCTGTTGGTGGTTGTGCTCACAGTCCAGAGGTTACATCCACAGATAGTAGAAAGAAACAATATGGAGCACCAACTCTTGCTATTCAGGTTTATTGCGTGTACATAGGCGTACAGGTATACCAGTAGGTTAGGGTGGAGGTACCGGCCTGACAGCCGTTTCGCGGCACCTGCCGCTTTCTCAAAGGCACAAAAGGTATCAAGTCTTACAGGACAATGTGGTCAATAAATACATTATGTTAACACTCACCACACCCATCCGTCCCTGCATCATGGATTGGTAACGCGCCGCTCCTTCTAGCGTCCGCGTACGCTTCCGGGTAGCCACCCGCCCATTTCCGGGGTCATGTGACTTACCAACCAATCAGCGCTCAGGAACGACGGCCCTATCCAGAGCTTAGGAAGGGGGGGCAGTCCGGCGCTGCGTTCAGTCTACGTCACGACGAGCGTTTCTAGTTACTATAGCAACCCCAATCCTGATGCAGAGACTTGATAGGAGCGTGTCCCTGCAA
Organism: Hyperolius riggenbachi; assembly: GCF_040937935.1. Lineage (NCBI taxonomy): Eukaryota > Metazoa > Chordata > Amphibia > Anura > Hyperoliidae > Hyperolius > Hyperolius riggenbachi. The sequence goes on from NC_090646.1 coordinate 547,814,515, forward strand.
CAGAGATGAAAACAAAGATTAAGAATTAAAAGGCTACCTGTAATTACAAATGTAAAAACATTTAAGAACATATATAGAAGCAGGCTGAATTTGAAACATTTATAACTCTAATATGCGTCTAGAAAGCAATGCAATTCATTACGTTCATTAAGTCCTTGTGCATAGCAGGCATCTGTCAATGAGATAATTTTTGCTTCCTCCTGTAAAAGAATTTGCTTACGATTACCACCTCTATGGGGGATCGGTATTTGTTTCAGGCCTGTGAATTTTAGGCCCCCTGATCTCCCATTATGACACTCTCTCATATGTAGTATAAATCTACCTGCTCCAACCCCCGTACGTATAGAATTAACGTGTTGCTGGAAACGGGTGGCCAATTGCTGCTCAGTCTTACCAACATAGAACCTTTTACAGGGACATATAATTGCATACGTAAGTGGACCTACAGTGTATATAGTCTCTAATAACAATGTTAGTACCCCCTAATTGTACATTCTTACCGGGTAAAAATTGGTCACAATGATTACAAGTTCTACATCTGAAATTGCCTTTGGGGTAGAGATTCTGTAGCCAGTTATCCTTTTTCGGTTTTCTTAGTTCACTAGAGGTGACAATGTCACCCACTGTTTGAGCCCTCCTAAAGGTAATTAGAGGTTTCTCTTTTGTAATGCAGTTTAAAGTGGGATCGCATTGCAAGATAGACCAGTGTTTCAAGATACTGGTTTTTATCTGTGCAGCCATTGGAGAGTAGTCGAAAACCATTGCTACACGACTACCTTTAGAGCAAGATTTCTGTCTGTTCTTTCTTTCTCTCAGAATGAGATCCAGACGATCCCTATTTTTTGCTTTTATATAAGATTTGGTCACTAACTCCACAGGATATCCCTTGGCTAGGAACCGCATACCCAGTTCATAACTTTGCGACTCAAAGTCCTCTTCAAGACTATTATTCCTTTTGAGCCGCAGGAACTGCCCGTATGGGATCCCCCCAAGGGTATGCCTAGGGTGATAGCTGTTATATCTTAGGAGGGAGTTGGTAGCTGTGTTTTTTCGATATCCTCTTGTTAGAATTGCTTCTTCCTTGATAAACAGCTGTAAATCAAGGAATTCCACTTTATCTCCCCCCCACACTCCTGTAAATTGCATATTGAAGGTATTTATGTTGATGTATTTCACAAATTCTTTGAATCCATTATGGTCACCCTTCCAGACGATTAGGACATCGTCCACAAATCGATACCAGCAGGCGACCAGGTCGCGAAAGGGATTAGAATCATTATGAATAATCAAGGTAGCCTTTTAATTCTTAATCTTTGTTTTCATCTCTGTTGCAGGGACACGCTCCTATCAAGTCTCTGCATCAGGATTGGGGTTGCTATAGTAACTAGAAACGCTCGTCGTGACGTAGACTGAACGCAGCGCCGGACTGCCCCCCCTTCCTAAGCTCTGGATAGGGCCGTCGTTCCTGAGCGCCGATTGGTTGGTAAGTCACATGACCCCGGAAATGGGCGGGTGGCTACCCGGAAGCGTACGCGGACGCTAGAAGGAGCGGCGCGTTACCAATCCATGATGCAGGGACGGATGGGTGTGGTGAGTGTTAACATAATGTATTTATTGACCACATTGTCCTGTAAGACTTGATACCTTTTGTGCCTTTGAGAAAGCGGCAGGTGCCGCGAAACGGCTGTCAGGCCGGTACCTCCACCCTAACCTACTGGTATACCTGTAAGCCTATGTACACGCAATAAACCTGAATAGCAAGAGTTGGTGCTCCATATTGTTTCTTTCTACTATCTGTCCACATAGACATGAGACGCTGTGACGGACAGGGCTGAAGAGGTATCCCGGCGGCAGGTGGGTCGCCGCAACAAGTATGCTCCACTCTGCAAATAGCCGGCTGTGAGGAAGGGGGGGCACAGGCACATCCTCAGGCTCTGCACCCAGAAGTTGGTGCCTCCTGTGCCTCGGCCTGGCCCTGGGGAGGATTTTTAGATGGTTGCATCTTAAAATCCTGAGTGGTTATGAGGTCTTCTATTGGGAAGGACCTCTCACGCAGGTAAAGGGTCGCATTTTGGTAGGGCGAATTGAGTATAAGCCGAGACAGATTTTTTTTCATCAGCACATTTTCGGTGCTAAAAAACACAGCTTATACATGAGTATATATGGCACATACTTAGTTGGTTAGTTGAAAAAGACATCTATACATCAGATCCAATCAGGAGAAGAAAAATAAAAGCAAATACATTAGTTAAAGTGGACCCAAATTAAAAATACAAGATTTCAGAAATAAAATCTATTTTCTAAATTATAATAATAAATAGCAGCCTTTTTTCAGCTGCATGATGACAAATATAAAATATTTGACATTTATTGGAGGAACCCCTCCCTTCCTTTCAAATTGCCGGGATTTTTCCGGCAAACTGGTGGAGTAGAAGGTGTCTGGCAAAGGAGAAATTGCTAATGGCTGCCACCTGTATAACCCTAGTTATGAAAAGAGAAGGGTGAAAAGCATGCACTGAAATGATCATAGGTTTGAAGGAGTGTTTAATTATCTTTGTAAGTGTCAGAGTGGTGCAACTAAATATTTTTAATAAAAAAAAAATGTTTGGTTTGGGTCCGCTTTAATATTAGGTATATTTATGTCCTGCACCCACACATATATCAGATGATCCAGCAGAAGACACAAAAGCCTTAAAATGCTTTGGCCAAGCCACCTAGCTAATTGTACAAGCTGTTAGTCAGTATTTCTCCTGTCTGGCTTCTTGGGGAAATTGCTGATGTTGCTGAAACCCAAGAGAAGCTGAAGACGTGTCTGACACTTCCGCTGCCGGCGGTTCAACTGTATACACATCACCATGGCAACAGGGACGTGAGCCCTATTGTCCCAGTTTGAAACATATTGTATGGCTCTCACGGAATTACATTTTAAAATATGTAACATTTATGTCTCTCTCAGACAAAAAGGTTACTGACCCCTGTGTTATGGCAACGTTTATAGAAATCACTCGAACAATAAATATAAGTATGTAGTCTTTGTGAATAATGCATGCAAATACTAATAGAACAGACAGCAAAAGCAAAAAAGTGTATACAAATTACAAGTTTTAAATTACAAAAGTAATTAGCAACACAAAGACAGAGACCACAAGTAGTTACAGAAACAAAAGCCAAAATACATTATTATTTTTCATTTATATACCACCAACATCTTCTGTAGCGCTGTACATAGTGCAAAACAAATATTGGGGGACATATACAGTATATATGAGACGTTCAAGACACTGTGTCATGACATCCAGTAATACAAGTACAAATACATACATAAATACATACGTAGTTAATGTGTGGATTGAGATATCACTAAAGTTGTTACACGTTCATATGGTAAACTACAACAAAATAAGAAGCGATACGAGGAGGTCCCTGCCCTTGCAAGCTTACAATCTAGAGGGTAGTGGGGTGGAAACAATAGGGAAGGAAACACTGGGGTTAGTGGATGAGACAGTGAACTTCCTATGCTACTTATAGCAACTTATAGTCTTGTCTGAACAGGTGTGTTTTTAAAGGACGTTTGAAGATTACCAGCCTCGGAGCATGATGGACAGGCTGTGGGAGAGAGTTCCAAAGTGAGAGGGGCCCCGTGAGAAATCCTGGATGCGAGAGTGAGAGGAATAGTCCAAACTAGAGGACAAAAGGGTCTCCTGAGAGGAATGGTGGTTCTGGGTGGAGAGGTATCTGGATATTAATGAGGAAATGTATGGAGGTGACTGATTGTGTAGAGCTTTGTATGCTAGTGTGAGGAGTTTAAACTAGATCCTTTGGGTAATTGACAACCAATGGAGAGATTGGCAGAAGAGAAAGAGGAGAGGTGGATGAGGTGGGCAGCAGAGTTTAGTAGGCACTGTAGAGGTGCCAGTCTGCTTTTTGGTAAACCACAGAGTAGGGTATTAAAGTAGTCAAGACGGGATATGATTAGATTAGAGCACGTACAAGCATTTTGGTTGCCTCCTGTGAAAGAAAAGGATGGATTCTGGAAATATTTTTGAGATGGAATTAACAAGAGGTAGTTAATGTATTACTATATGATGTAAATGAGAGCTCAGCGTACAGAATCACCCCCAGACAGCAAACTTTAGGAGTTGAGGTTATTGGGATGTTGTCTACATTGATGGTGATTATGAGAGGTGGAACAGAGAGCGAGGTTCGAAAAATCACAATCTCTGTTTTGTTCATGTTAAGATTAAGGAAATGGGAAGACATGAATGTAGATACAGCAGATAGACAGTCGGGGACTTTAGATAGTGGTGAGGAGAGGTCGGAGGCAGAAAAATAAATTTGGGTGCCATCAGCATAGAGGTGATATTGAAAAAAAATTGAGTGTAAATGGACAAGAGGAGGGGTCCAAGGATGGACAGACTCATAAATCAAAGGCATTTTGCTCCCTTAGCTTTTGTACCATTATGTAAACTCTCATCCAAAGAAAGGACAAGGTGTCAATTCTCAAGTGTGCCTATGCAGGTGGCCCCATGAAAATGTTACTATGGTGTGTCATGATTTTTTGTTAAACTTCTGGTGCCACTTGGTTTTAGTGCTATTTTTCTTGTTGCAGCATTAGGGAATTATCACCATGACGTCACCCTCTATAGCAGGGGTCTCAAACTCAATTTACCTGGGGGCCGCAGGAGGCAAAGTCAGGATGAGGCTGGGCCGCATAAGGAATTTCACAATCGCGGCGCATCGCCGCCTCTGCCCGTCCCTCTCACTCTTCCTTCACAGAGAGGGGCGGGGAGAGGCGGCGTTCCGTGCGGCGTTCCGTGCGGCGATTGACGTCAGGAGGGGCAGAGCTGAAGCTGAAAGCTCTGCCCCTTCCAGGAAATGCCGGCGGATTGCCCCCGGGCGATTTGGGGCTCTGCAGCCCTCGTTTAGCGGCGGGGATGCGGCGGATTACTTGGGAGCACTGAAGCGAACTATAAGGAAGCTTTTGCCGGCGAGGGCCACAAAATATTGTATCGAGGGCCGCAAATGGCCCGCGAGCCGCGAGTTTGAGACCCCTGCTCTATAACTAGTAGAAAGTCTAGTGGTACAGTTGTGGTGCACCGGTGTAGTTGTGAAGGCTGTGTTTGGAAGTTAATGTGACACTGGTTAGGGCTGATACCTTTTTGTTTAGGACAAATCCAGACATTGGCCTCAATTCACTAAGCATTGCTGCATTTGGTAATGCTAAAAACAGCTGATTTTACCAATCACCTTCCCAGATTCCAATTCACTAAACCTATTACTGCACACAAAATTACAATTACCGACTAGTGAGGTAAATTACCGACTTGTGCGATAAATACCTCAAGAAATGTCAAGAAATTGCACTTCAAAGTTTTACACATTCGGTTAATCAGGCAAAAGTGTTCGATGTTTTTCTCCAGCTCTGACCAGCCGATAACTTACTCTTTTCATGCTCTTTCCATGTGATAACATTGACAGACAGCCAATAGGGAGAGCCAGTCAACCAATAGGGAAAGCCACACAGACATGCTTCTCATCCTGATTTGGTCCGACACCCTGGAAGGCAGGACTTCACTGTAGCAGAGCAGGGGAAGGAGACTTTTTACAAGGCTTTTCTGCATCCCTTTATATGTGAGAATATGTGTATTGTTATAAGAAAGAGCTCTCCCCCTGGTGGCTGCAACACATCTAAAGGGATGTCAGGAATGCAGTGGACAGAAAACTCCAACACATACACAGAGCTTCCTGCCTCACCGCTGACCTGCTCCACAGCTTAACGACCAGGGCTTAGTGAATTGTAGCATGTTTGTTTGGTAAATTACATGACTTCTAACTTTAGTGATCTTAAAAAAAAAGGTGTACGATACAGAATGCAGTATTTTACCAACCTAAATGATTTTACCGAACTGAGTTTAGTGAATTGAGGCCATTGAAGGGACACACTGTAGAAAGCAGAGTTAATGAGAAATGTAATCTGGGGAAAGGTTAGCATGGTTTATGCTGATGACAAAGCATTTGAGCAAGTGACCAGTGTTGTTCTGGTCTGATCTGGACTGACTTGGACACCAGACAGAAAACTCATCTGTCAGAGGGATCAGGAATTGGTTTGTCCACTGAGGTCATAACAGAGATACAATGTTTTATTCTGAATCATACTTCTTCATCTTTTGCCCACGTTAATCTCAGTACAGCAAGGACATGAGACTGTAAATTGCTTTGAACTGGGATCATGCAATTTTCCGATCGAGAAAATGATTGGATAATAAAATATACAGTCTACTGACTGCCAGCGAACAATCCCAGCTCAAGATCGGTTTCTTTCTCGATCAGAACCAATCAGACATGCTAAAAAATATTGATGGAACTTCTAGCTATCGTTCCATGTATATGTCCTTTCCAATTGGATTGGTATTCATTTGGAAATCTAATTGGAAATCTGACCAAAATGTAAAAAAAAACTAGTATACACGTGTATACTAGCTTTCTTCTATATCCGATCAATGTTAGATCTGGATATTGATCTGATTGCTAAAATCGGATCTGAAGTCAAAATTGCATGGTGTGTACCCCGCATGAGGATCAGGGTGGGACTGATTTAGTAAGTCTGTGTTCTCTGATAAATGTGTGACATTGGCCTCCATTCTCAATGAGTTACCAAATTCTGTAACGAAATGTCGGTAAATCATCAACTGCGACATGACCATGTTAAAATTCACATTTCTGCCCAAAATTACCGTTTGCAGAAAAAATTTAGAAAAAGTGTGGTAAATGTGCTATAGCATATTAATAAAAGTGCTTTAAAAAATTGTTATTTTACAGCATACATGTCAAACTCCAGCCCACGGGCCAAATCTGGCCCTCAGAGCGATTAACTTTGGCCCTGAAGTGGTTTCCCCACTTTGCATTATATTTGGCCCACTCTAGACCACCAGGGAAGCTACCGTATATTGAAGGTGAAGCCCTAGAACACCAGGGAAGTCATATGGGGGAGGTTGGAGAAAGCACTAGGGAACTGTATAGGGGAGCATGGGGAGCCACTAGACACCAGGTAACTGTGTAGGGGTTGGAGGGGGACCATTAGACACCAGGGAACTTTATAAGGTGGCCAATAGACATTGAGGTTGGCTCGCCACTAGGTCCCAGTGTAAAGTTTCGGCCCACTTTGTATTTGAGTTTGACACCCCTGTTTTAGAGGTACTTACTGCAAAAAATGAAAATGAAAAATGAGGGCATTTTTTGATTGTTAATTACCAATTTTTTTATATCCTGTAAGTACCTGGCGCAATTCTTCCCATCATATACAATCAGATGCAGTTTAGAGCTGTGTTTGCTGGACTTTGGAATTTTTCCTCAAAAAACAATATTTTGCGCACATATTCCGCATTTTTACCAAACATTTAACATTTTTTTTTTCACTTTTAACGTAATGTTACCGCACTCTTTTAACAAACATTATTTGCACCCTGTAAAATTTACATACATTTGGAAAAAACTGTATTTACCGCTGGAAAGTAACTCACAATAAGTTACAGCATTCAATAACCAAATGTTGGAAAATTATTGACTGCAGTATTACCATGTTCACATTCACAATGTTTTCCATCTGAAATAACCATTTGCAAGAAAAGTGCGGTAAAAAGGTGATAAAAGTGCAGTAAATTATTTTTTTCCAAACTTCTTCTGTATTTTTACTACTACTTTTTTAACTCCTTTTTTTACTATTACCGCCATGTTACCGCACTATTTTACCGATTTTTGCTCACACTGTTGTGAATATGGGGGGAAAACGGTAATTACCGCTGCTGGTAATTTTTGGTTACAAATGTCTTTACGGCACATGGTATTGTAAATCTATGACAGTGGGCTCTATTTACAATGATGTACCGCATGCAGTAAACAAAAGTCGTAAAATAAGACCATGTTGACTTTCACAACGTTTTCCGTATGGTTTCCACGTGATTTTTACGCATGCGGAGAAAGTGCATCAAAAAATTTGTCAATGCATAACATTGTTGGTAAAAAAATACTTAAATAATTTTTTTTGTGCAAAAAAAAAAAAGAAATTCAATATGAAAATGGGGTGCATTATTTATGCCCTAAAGACCTCTAGCACACTACATGCGATTGCGATTTTGATGCGATGTTACATGTGATTCCGAATTGGGATTTTGAATTGGTCCTGCATGCCGTGTTTTTTCTGCATTTTTCTTCTTTTGTTGATAGCATCCAGAGAAAATATGAATCGCAAATTGGAATTGGAAATCGCACTTGCGATTTGCAGTGTACAAGCAGCCATATACTGATTTTATTTTATCACCTGCTAGTACAGGGTGATATTTTTCACTTCCCACTAAATTAAATGGAGTCTAGAGGCTTTTTAAGTGCTGTGTTTGCTGGACTTTAAAAAATTTATTTTGATTTTTTTTCCTGCATTTTTTTCTGCATGTTTACCGACTGTTTTACACTGTTTCCAACATGTTTCAGCACTTTTTTTTTTCACCATTTACTCACATTTTTAGTGAATATGGAAAAAAATAGAAAATTACCAATAGCGGTAATTTTGCGGTAAAATTTATTTTACCGCACGTGGGATGGTGAATACATGTGTAAGCACTAAATGTATATAACTAACATATATATATACCCATGAAACAGATGATATAGAACAGCCTCTCTCAACCTTTCTACCATGGAGGAACCCTGCAAATAAACTTTTGGATCTCAAGGAACCCCTGCAAACAATTTTTTGGTTTCGAGGAACCCCTGCATTTATTTTGCAGGAGGCATGGTCTTTAAAAGTATGTGTGGCTGTTTATTTCACTACCCCCATTACACTGCCACTCATTATACCGTCTCCTGATGCCCCAATTTAGTGCTTCTTGTTACAGTACCACCTATTATAGTGTGCTCTATTATACTTCCCCCACGATGGGGGAAAATGCCAAGGAACCCCTGCAGAGTCCTCAAGGAACCCTGGGGTTCCAGGGAACCCTGGTTGAGAAAGCCTGATATAGAAACTAATGAAAAATACAGATCAGTGTGGTGTTTTTTTATTGCCAAGGATACTCTTCTATCATCGATCATTCTACAACTCCAGCCCTACAGAAACATGTCATGGAACTTCCTTCAGCCCTGATGTATGGAGAAGAGAGGGTGGTTGGTGGGAGGAAAGGGACAGAATTTAAGGTATATTTTTCTGCTCACACAGATTATTCTGCATTCCATTCCTGTGTAACTTGCATGACTTCAGCTTTTTAAGGAAGAATGCATTTTCCCCATCTGCAAACGTTTAAAACAACACATGAGTGACAGTGCTGGGGGGCTTCTATGGCTGCTGGCTTCATTTCATAGAAACCACCCCCTACAAGCCCCTTATTTGAAAGTTCAGCAAGCCCAGAGGCAGCAGGTCTTGTGCAGCATGGTGGGAAAGGTGATCTCCTTGCACTCAGTGTCCAGCGTCATTGATGGGAAGCTATTGAAAGTTCCTGTTTATCAGGGCTAGGTAATTACCTGCTAATTAAGCTGCATCCTTATCAGCACATCCGAAAAGAGGAGGGGAAAGTTTCACAAACATCAGCTGTTTGTTCCCCTTCCTCCCCTCAGGAACTTGGTACATCCCTCTGCAAGTAGGAGAGTTTAAATAGAGAAGAAAGTCAGCAGTCCTGCTCTGTTGTGTGAGTGAGTTGCTGTTGTTGCTGCTGCCACTCTCCTCCTCTCTCAGTAGTAGTCATTCCAGCTCTGACATTGTAGTATGGATCACACAGAAGTGCTGAAGCCACAGACACTGGACGAGCTCATCCAGATCCTGCACCAGATCTTTGCCAGCGACAAGGTCAATGTGGAGGAAGTGCAGAACATAGTGGAGTCCTATGAGAGCAATCCGCTGGAGTGGATGCAATATGCCAAGTTTGACCAATACAGGTAACTACATAGAGATAGTGAAGCATGCAAAAGTATGTTAATCATTTTAGATTGCATTTTATCTGTATTGATGAAATCATTGGAATGTGACATATGGAATATTGGAATGTAGCAGCTGTGTATATAATGATAGTGTTTTCTTCAATTATTCCACAATATACACACATTTTAGAAAACCCAACATAGGATGTGGATGATGAGTTCTTATACTGATGCAGGGCTGCCAATTGGCGATGCCTGGCACGTCCAGGGGAAGCTGGCATTGTGTGGGAGATTATGGGAAATCAAGTGCATTGCATTAACTGTGCTTCCATTGTAATCTCCTGAATGGGGTTTATGGGGATCTAATTAAGACATTTGCATACATCTTCATTTATGATTATATTTTGTTTGTTTCCCCCTTGAGTGCATGTTTTACCTATCCATTGGTTGATTTGTGTACAACCGAATGCATTCCTAAAATAACGTATTTTGGTGGTATTAGCATTTGGATATGGATTATGCACAAATCGCCCTTCACTTTCTGTGGATGTAGAAGATAACCATATGCAGTGCATGCCACGCAGATGGAGCAGAGTAGGGAGATCTGGCTGGGAGTGAAGAGGGTGTGAGCCCGCGAGCCAATCGTATGTCATTAAGTTTGACACAACTTCTTGCTGCTGCCAGATCAGCCCTGTAGCAGTGCATGCAGTGAGCAGTCTGCTTTTCCAGATAGAACCTGATTACTTCCCCTCCCTCCCTGTATTTAGCAACGCAAGGCCACCTGGTTTGGCGTTTTGAAGGTTTTGGTTTTTTCCTTTCTGATTCGTCTTTCATGGGAGGCCATGGAGTGCTTGTGCAGCTATTTTGTATCCAATGTATTTGCAGTCATAAATGTAACCAAATGATCACAAAACGCTCAACAAATCGGGTGTTACATAAAGTTGTATCTGTATATTTGCAGTTTGTTCAGCAGTGATCTGGCACAGATTTCAGCAGATGGAGAAGTGTACTGAGAGTTCTCTTGAAAAATGCATGCCTTTCTTCCTTTCATAAATATGTAGTGCTAAGCAGTGCTGAAAGCATGCATTTTGCATTTCTACATATATTATAATTTTTAAATAGTTTCCCTTTATTTTACTCAAAAATATTGTGCATCAGGTGTAGCTATAGCAGCTGTTATGGGGTCCTGGAGCATAGGTGGCCCAGGTGCTACTTAATGTTTTCATTAAAGTGGACCCAAATTAAAAAAAATAAATTCAGAAATCTATTTTCTAACTTATGATAAATAGCAGTCTTTTTTTTTTTCAGCTGCATGATGACAAATATAAAATATTTTACATTTATTGGAGGAACCCCTCCCTTTCTTTCATATTGCCGGGACAGACTCCAGCAAACTGGTGGAGGAGATAAAACACAAAAACAAAACACAGGCTGCTACTGATGTCACAGGGGAGATGATTTCAGCTTGTGTGAGAGTTCACATAGAAGATGCCCCTGTGAGGGAGGGTAGCTGATGAAAAACACACCCATGATCTAAAACCTCCTACTAAGCTCAGAAGTAATGGCTGCCACCTGTATAACCCTAGTTATGAAAAGAGAAGGGTGAAAAGCATGCACTGAAATGCTCATAGGCTTGAAGGAGTGTTTATCTTTGTATGTGATAGAGTGGTGCAACTAAATATTTTGAATTAAAAAAAATGTTTGGTTTGGGTCCGCTTTAACTTTCATGTGTTCCTCCACCCTAAAATTCTGTGCCCATGAACTATGTGCAGTGTTGACTGCATGAGAATGTAACTTGCCCAATTCATATCCATAAGGTAGGGGCAGGTCACATTGCTTAAAGAGACTCTGAAGTTCCTGAAAATGAGGTTTTTATTTTAAAAACCTCATTACCATTATTTTCCCTCTTAAAACGCTGCGCTCTGTCTTCCTTCACTAAGAGGGGCGGGGGAGAGATGCACGCTGATTGACGCGCATAGAGGCGGCAGCAAAATCCACGACCAAGAATGTTGTGGCTTTTGCCTGCCGTGTACTCCCGTGAGTTTGGGGTGATTGAGGGGGTTTTCAGACACGGTTCTGCAGAGATTCAAGAGGGAAAAATGTTAATGAGGTTTTTAAGGCTACTTTCACACCAAGACGTTGCGTTTTAGGGGACGTTAAGGTTGCATAACGTGCCCCTAACGCAACGCGTGGTGTTAAAGTTGGAAGCCAGATTGAGCCGTGTTATGCGGCTCTCAAAGCAGCCGCCCCAGGATAGTGATGGGAAGTCCGGATCTTTTTAAGGATTCGGATCATTTGAATCTGATCATTGAAAAGATCCGGATCTTTGAACCAAATCATTTTACTAGGTTAGCAGATTGGGTGAAATTACTTGCAGGACAGGACTTTCCCTGCACTGTAAATTCTGTATGTTCCTGTTTCTTCCAGACAGACATCCACTGTGAACTGAATCTTTTGTGAGTCGAATCATCCGGATCAAATGAACGATTCGTTCATGACCTGGACAACACTACGAGTCCCACCACGAGTCACCACAGTGCAGTGAATATTAATTAGCCATGTGGCTAGTCACTGAGCATGTTCAAATCTAACGCAACTCTAGTAGGGTATAACGTACAGCATGCTGCACTTTCATTTAACGGGCAGCGTTATACCCTAACGCAACATGTGCACTGTGAACAGCACATTCATTTTACAGTGCTGTGAGTTAGGCTGCGTTACTGGCTGCTGTAACGTGGGACTTTAACGTCCCACTGTGAAACCAGCCTACAATACAAACCTCATTTTCAGGAGAATTCAGAGTCTCTTTAAGGGCCCTTTTCCACTAGAACGATTGCTAAATCGCTAGTGATTTTTAAATCGCTAGGGTTGTTATGCAAATGAAAATCGCATAACAGAATTAATGAAAAATCGCAATTGCTGGAGTTTGATTCGATTGCTCATGGAAAAGGGCCCTTAGAATGGCTATATCTGAGGAACCTATGAAAGTTCTATGGGGCCCGATGACCTGTAGCTAGGCCACTGATTGGCATCCAAATAAAACATGTAAACAGTGCCCTCTGTGTCTCCATTGAAATACAGTGAGCTTTTTGCATGCGGTTTTGAGAAATCTGCAGCAAGTTGAGTTTTGAAAAATGGTCTAAAGCAGGGGTCTCAAACTCAATTTACCTGGGGGCCGCAGGAGGCAAAGTCAGGATGAGGCTGGGCCGCGTAAGGAATTTCACAATCGTGGCGCATCGCCGCCTATGCCCGCCCCTCTCACTCTTCCTTCACAGAGGGGGGCGGGGAGAGGCGGCGATCCGTGCGGCGATTGACGGCAGGAGGGGAAGTGCTGAAGCTGAAAGCTCTGCTCCTTCCAGGAAATGCCGTCTGATTGCCCCCTGGGCGATTTGGGGGCTCTGCAGCCCTCGTTTAGCAGCGGGGATGTGGCAGATTACTTGGGAGCACTGAAGCGAACTATAAGGAAGCTTTTGCCGGCGAGGGCCACAAAATATTGTATCAAGGGCCGCAAATGGCCCGCGGGCTGCGAGTTTGAGACCACTGGTCTAAAGGGTGTGTTTTTTTATTTTTTTTGGGGGGGGGGGGGGGGAAGAATCACAAGCAATTCATGGATATCAAAGTCTACAATGAGAGGTAAAACTACAGTGGCCCCTTCTCCAATAACGAAATTTGTTTTCCACCCCCACCTCTGTGCATGCTGCATTTTTCCTCAAATTGCGTTTGGGGTCCCTCGATTAATGAAAATCATGGTGGGCTGTGATCTTTTTTCACCTAACTAGTGTGCATTTAACCATGATTTACAGGTGTGCACCTGTTCCCCACCAAATAGGAAGTCTCATAGTACTGCATTTGCTATGAAAGTGCAAGCAAATGATTTATTTAACCTTATGGCAAATCAAATCCTTTAACAAATCAGAAAGCTGCGCATGCACGAGGGTGCTCGCTCATGCGCAGTACGGAACGGCCTGTCTTCGGAAGCCCAAGTGCTGCTGAAGTCTCAGAGCAGCCACGACCCTTCTGGTCGTGGTCTGCTAACAGGGTAGCCAGCGGGGGAATGCGGACACTGGGAGAGCAGGAAGATCATTAAAACCCAGGGCTTTTCCTTAGATTCTTACCTAAGGTACAGATTCTTACCTGTTATTTATTTTTTTATATTTTTTTATTTTTTTTATTGAGGCTTCACTCTCTAAGTAACAATTCAAGTTGTGAAAATGTTTGTACTCTTTACGTACTGTTTGCCCTGTGCTGTGCACACATTGTGTTCATAACACAACATAGGCCTTGGTTCACTAACTTAACCTCCGTGGCATTACAATTTCCAGATTTGGGGTCTACAATCAATGCAATTTTTCCATAAGCTTTTTAAAAAAACAAGAACAAAAATACCACAGATTTGTAGCAACTCTTGCTTATGACTCACTCAGGCTCGGAATTACCACTCTGAGAAGTGTATTTCCATCCCGAGCCTGACTCTGGGTTACCGCTAAGGAGGTTAAATTGAACAGCACGAGTTAAAAAAACCCTATGTCCACGCTATGCTCTGTAGTGCTGCATAACGTGCGCTTCTTACGCCCGCTCCTTTCTAAGTACCGGCTGCTCCTTCTCACCCGGAGCACCGTTGGGTCCAATGGCTTTGGAGGACGTGATCCCTGCACTTTGGCCCAATAGGCTGCCTGTCGCGTCACTGCAGCACTACAGCGCGTAGCGGGCGCACAGGATTTTTAACTCGTGCATGGACCCTGATGGCAGATGAGCATAGCCAGATCCAGTCACTTCAGGAGTACAGCAGACACCTTTTTAACTAGAAAAATGTAGAGCAATGAAAATGTACGTAGTCATGCTGATGTGCAAAGAACTGTAACCTATAGCATCCAGTCAGAAATAATCTCTTGGTTAGCTCTGCAAGATGAGCTGTAATCCAATCGAGTTGAAGAAAAAAAGCGGGGCACCACTCCTTTAAAAGTCCCTTTATTCCGGTAGGGGAAACAGCAGGTACATGCAGTGGGGGTATCAAGTGCCTGACAGCGGTTTCGCTGGTTTAAACCAGCTTCTTCAGAGGCAGTATGTACCATACGTACATGTCTATCTCATCATGTCACGTCACTTCGGGTATCCTTTAAAGAGAACCCGAGGTGGCTTGTAAGAATCCTATTAGCACACAGAGGCTGGGTCTGCATATAATGCCCAGCCTCTGTTGCTATACTGTTTCCCCAGCCCCCCCCCCCCTCCCATGCTCTGCTGTCCCCATAAATCAAACCGCCGTTTGAAACACACAGCTTGTTGCAAGCAAGGCTGTTTACCTCTGCACTCACTCTCGCCGCTCCCCCGCCTCCTCTATCTCTGCTCCCTGCCTGTGACCCTTCCCTCCAATCAGCGGGGAAGAAAGGGATGCAGGTGGGGAGCGGCGGGAGTGACAATGCAGATGTAAACAGAAAGCTAGCGATGTTGCTAGCATGGCGTTTGATTTATGGGGGACAGCAGGCGCAGGGGGGCCTGGGGAGAAACAGTATAGCAAGAGGCAGTGCATTATATGCAGACCCAGCCTCTGTGTGCTAATAGGATTCTTATAAGCCACCTGCAGGGCTGTGGAGTCGGTCCAAAAATCCACCGACTCCGACTCCTCAGTTTAGGATTCCACCGACTCCGACTCCGACTCCTCTAATTTGCATATTACAATTTTGTTGATTAAAAGTATGTAACATGAAATTCGTCTCTTAACTGCCAACGCTTAGGAATTTTACAAGACAACTGAAGTGAGAAGGATATGTAGACTACTATATTTATTCCCTTTAGACTAAAACTAGTCCTTGGTAAGAGTACTTGTAAAAGGTACAAACCGGAACAAAGAACATCTATCAGGCCCTAGGCAATGTAAGTGTGGGTACATGTAAGAATGATGTGCAGGTACTCTGCAGGGGACTGAGGAGATTGTAAACAGACAACACCTCTGTGTTCAATGTGGACAGCATTCTCAGTGGATTCCTGCAGCTCTGTGGGGAGTGCATATGTAGAGTATAGTACTACTGTGTAACAAAGTAAACCTGAGACAAATGAAATTAAAGTTTTATACATACCTGGGGCTTCCTCCAGCCGCCTTCAGGATAATCAGTCCCTGTATGTCCTCCTCCACCACCTGGATCTTCTGCTATGAGTCCAGGTACTTGAGCCAGTCAGGCGTAGTGCGCATGCACACACTCCGCCGCCAGGAGCATACTACACCTGTGCAGCACTATTGCGCAGGTGCAGAATGTTCCTGGCTGTGGGAGCGGCATGCGGCCGGACAGCGCTGACTGGCTGAATTACCAGAACTCATAGCAGAAGATTCGGGTGGTGGAGGACAGCGAGGGACTGATTAGCCTGAAGGGGGCTGGAGGAAGCCCCAGGTATGTATAAAACTTTACTTTTCATCCGTTTCAGTTACCCTTTAATTTGTAGTCACCAAACCAAATTTTAATAACATATCACATTATTTGATTTCATCAGCAAAGGGAGTGCATACATTTGCATAAATCAGCATCAATGCAGAATTATTTCCATCTCGTTGACCATCTCTATTAGTGACACAGCTACACATCAGGCTTTATTCTTACAGCATAGATGTTATTTAGTGTATATAAGAGATTCCTGTGTACACATCATATATACAGTCACAATCAGATATGTATATCTGACCTTAAAAATACGGGGACTGCTTTATTGAAGCAGCACAAGTAACTAATTTTGACTGGTTTATTTCATTTTTGTGGACTAAGCACAGCTATTACTGTATATATACTGTATATATACATTATTTTTAATGACTATTATCTGAGAAATAGAACATTTTATCATATTTTCTATTTGAATTACAGTTACAAATTCATTAGGAGTCGGAGTCGGTGCATTTTTTCCCGACTCCGACTCCAGGCACCCAAAATTGCCAGACTCCGACTCCACGACTCCGACTCCACAGCCCTGGCCACCTGTCTAGGAATAATCCCTGTACAGACCTGCTGATTGTATACAGCCTGCTCTCTACTATGGGGAGGAGGAAGAATAAGCAGCACATAAGATAACTGAGCAGAACAGTAAGGCTACATGCAGTGGAGAGTTGCATTCTGTTCCCTGTAGAAACAGGAAGGCATCGTTTAACATGCATGTCAGTAGGTCGTGCACTGCATGCATCACATTATTGCCAACGGATTCTAATGTGCTACATAGTTGCAATAAAGTGCATTGCACTGTACCTCATTCAGATAATTTGTTTGGTGCTCTACTTTGTCGCTAAACCTCATATTTAAATGGGTTCTGTCAGGGGTGTAGGAATAGGGGGTGCAGAGGTAGCAACCACATCAGGGCCCTTGGGGTTGCAAATAAAATAGACCCTTACCTGGGGCTTCTATCAGCCCCCTGCAGCAGTAATGTCCTACGCGTCCTCCTCCGATTTGCTGTTCCCTGCCGCCAGCACCAGGCAATTATTCATCTAACAAGATGAATAATGCGCACTCCTGCTAGCCTCATCGGAAGCTTACTGCGCAGTATGAAGGTTTAACGTACTGCACCTGTGCAGTAAGATTCCGATGACTCGCTCACGGCCACGCAGCAGAGTTGGATGGCATGCTGCGCTAGACTGGGGCTGGCGTGGGACATTACTGCTACAGGGGGCTGATAGAAGCCCCTGGTAAGTGTCTGTTTTTATCTTCAACATCTCCCACAGAATCCCTTTATAGAGAAACTGTAACAAAGAATTGACCTTCATCCCAATCAGTAGCTGATGCCACCTTTCCCATGAGAAATCCTTCCCTTTTCTCAAAAAGATCAGGGGGCTCTGTATGACTGATATTGTGCTGAAACCCCTCCCACAGTGTGATGTCAGGAACATGGTCCTGACTGTTTCCTGTCTGAACCTCATTGCATTGTGGGAAATAGCTGTTAACAGCTGTTTCCAACTGTCAAAAAGCAAGCTGCATCTCCTTCCACTGACATCACCTGCCAGCAGTAAAAATGTCACCATGTGGTAAATGTCAGAAGGTAAATAAGGGAGAGGAAAGATTTTACAATGGGCAAACGCTGACTAAATCATTTATACATAAATATTGTAAAAATGAAGGCTTTTTTTTATTTATTTTCACTGGAGTTCCTCTTTAAGGTGTTAAGTGTTGCCCACAAGAACTAGGGTTGATCCTGAGGGCAGCTCAGTGTGATCAGCAATTGTATCAGGGCTGGATTTTTGGGAAGGCCACAAAGGCCAAGGCCTAGGGTGACAAAATCAGATAAGATCAGAAGGGTGTAGGACTTGGAGAGAAGGGGTCATATGTTAAAGTAAATCATCTCTTCTGGTCTGCATTGATGTCTAAATTCCAGAGTTCCTGTAATCCCTGCATATCTGATCCCATGGTCTGTAGGATAGACCTCCATGCAGCTGTGTAATAACTGCTAGATTACAGTAAAGCAGACAACTGCATTCAGCTTTAATGCACACAGTCACAGAGTAATTTCAAGAAGTTTTAAATTGGGATGATGAATGGTACAATACTCAATGGCTACAGAGGAATTTCAGCACTGCTAGTTCTCCATTTCTCCTACAGCTGTCAGATTGACTCCTGTTAATTACTTTCTTATCTAACCCTAAATTTCATTTTTTTTTCCTTGCTAGCCAGGGATGTTTATGGCAGCAGTGATTGCCGCTTCAGTTAACTTTTTTTTTTTTTTTTTCCTGACTCATTTCAACCATTTAAGTACCAGCAGTCTATGCCCCCTTAAGGACCAGAGACCGCTGATACAGAAACAGCAGAATCCTGACAAATCGCCGTACATACCAGTCGCAACCGCCATCACATCGGGATCATGGGCCGCCCACTCTGCCGTCTCTAGGATGGCAGAGTTCCTGTGAGCTGGTCAGGAGCCGCTTTCATTGGCTCCTGACCCTGTCTTTCAATGCAAGCCAATGGGAGCAACTTGCATTGAAAGACAGGGCCAGGAGCTAATGAAATCTGCTCCAGACCTGCTCATAGGGCTCTGCCGTCATAGACTGGCAGAGCCAGTGAGCTGCAAGGATTAAGCTGCAGGAGCGATAGAAACGGTGGATGCATGCATCGGCGCCTAATTAAAATCTACGCCCAGCCAGGTGACCACCAAAGCAGGGCGTAGATTTCAATTAGCTTGGTCCTTAAGTAGTTAAGATCTGTCTTTCTGGTTTAAGCATTAAATTGTCACTGTTTAAGATGCCTACATCAATGCCATTGTATGTAGTTTAGAATCCTTCTAATTACCTGTAGCAGTAGAGTATTGTACCAGGTTAGCCACTAGTGAAAGCAGAAAGTTTTTAATCCAGAAATAATTTATTGGTGAACTTAAAGAGTCTGAAGCGAGAATAGATCTCGCTTCAGACCTCATAGCTAGCAGGGGCATGTGTGCCCCTGCTAAAACGCCGCTATCCCGCGGCTTAACGGGGGTCCCTGTCCCCCCAAATCCCCTCTGTAATGCGGGGGAACGCTTCCGCATTGGGGCAGGGCTAACCGCCGCAGCCCTGCCCCATGCGCGTCTGTCAGACGCGTATCTCCGCCTCTCCCCCGCCCCTCTGTCTTCCTTCACTGAGAGGGGTGGGGGAGAGGCGGCGATGCGCGTCTGATAGACGCGCTGTGAGGCAGGGCTGCAGCCGTTAGCCCTGCCTCTAGGAAGGGCTAATCTGCGACCAAGAAGACGACCAAGGTTTGCGGGGGGTGGGTTGGGGGGACAGGGACCCTCGTTCAGCCGCGGGATAGCGGCGTTTTAGCAGGGGCACACATGCCCCTGCTATATATGAGAGCTGAAGCGAGATTTAGTCTCGCTTCAGTGTCTCTTTAAAAGAAGCTTTCGGCTACTAAACATTCTTCCTGTATACTGGCAAGATGTTGTTTGCTACTTACCTGTTCTCTGATTTGGATGGGCTTCTCTGCATTGCACTGCACTGTCAGTGGCTCTGTCTGCAGCCAGTCCCACAAAGGACAAAGAAGCAGTGCATGCTCTGTCCACTTGTGCTCCTTGTAATTTCCTGCTCCTGTCTGGATGTGCACACAGCAGCCAAGGCCGGGAGTGTTATGGGTATGCATACTTGACAAGTGCTGCTCATACACAAGTGTCATTTCTGAAGTATGCATGCCCAGAACAGTATTGGCGGCTGTGCACATTTGGTCAAAAGCGTGGAATTACAGGGAGCGTGAGTGGACAGAGCATGCCCTGCTTTGTTGAATAGAGGGCAAAAACAGCACAATGATAAGGAGCCCATGCAAATCAGTGATTACTAGTAAGGTTTTCAGACAGAATGGAGCTGGGAAAGGGGGGGGGGGGGGCGGTTCATGACACCTGGCCTTGGGCGCTGGAAAGTACAAATCCGGCCTTAATTGTTATACAGACATGTTGATTTAGGTATACCAGACAGCATGTACTGCTTATAGAGCTGGAAGTAGGATTGATGGTGCAGTGTACAGTACAGCAGCTTCCAGTGGGCAGGCTAATGAGCAGAACGTGCTTGGCAATGCCTGAGACCTTGCAAATATACTACACGATTCTCATCTGATATGGTGCTGTACGGCCCCTTTGGCTGAGTAAAGCCCCATACACACGCTTGATTAAAGTTGGCTGAGGAGGCCAATAATGACCACCTTAGCTGATAGTGTACAGTAGCCCCAAACTGCCAGGTGGCTCACTTTGGCTGAGCAATGGCCGATACCTTTGCACCCCCCTCTTGCCCCCACCCACGGTGTGGCATGTCTATACAACCATTCCCCCCCTCCCCCTTCCCAAATAGCAACAGGACCTGTCATCTGACTCCATGTCTACAGCTATTGGCCCAGCAACATTGCTAGAGGGATATGCTTCTGTTGCCCAGTGGATGGCATTGTGTACAAGACTTTACACTGAAGGCATGCAGGAGAGCACACATGCTGTTGTCTCAGGAAATTCAATTTTCGCTTATGTAATGAACTGTGGCTGGAGTGTGACTATGCCCTCCAGTGCTTTATTTCATCTGTGGAGCTTCTCAGGTGTGGTGACGTGTGGGCTCATTTTAAATTTTGTAAGAGCCTTAACGGGAATTAAAGCCTGAAGTTCCTCTTATAAAATAAATCCTCTGGCCCCCACTGCAGCTAAGTTTCATAATCGCTGACTTGTAAGCGATGGGAGCATGAACATCCTTGGCCAGGGCCGCACACACAGTGGCTGACTTACAAGTTGGTGAGTATGAAACTTAGCTGCGGGACTGGGACCTTTCTGGGACAGCACAGGAACAGGGCACCTGCAGGGGGCTGGCAGAAGCCCCTGGTAAGCGAAATTTTTTTCTTTAGCAACTTCAGGTTTTTAAGTTAACAAACTGCATGGTGTAAAATAAACAGGTGCTACAGGATGTACTGATGCAATGACTGGACACACAGTTGGCTACAATTTGCTAATGAGCAATTATTTGAACACTGAATGACCTGTCTGAACAAGATAAGATTACCCTTTTTTTTTTTTATCAAACCCAGTGCAATTTAAACTGCAAAAATTGGAGCAGACACCAAATCAAGAGCTCTGGTGTAACTGCCTCAATTTTGGCCCTGTTTTGATATATGTATTACAAGTGCAGCAGTTGACCCATATGAAAGATAAAGGCTATAGAATGAAAAATTGAGTTACTGGTATCTCCATCACACTCTCTTGGTTAGATATGGGGAATGATACATAAAGCCTTTCTTTAATGTCTGACACAGCAACATTTGGTGCAAAATGAGGGTGTCAAGCTCTAGGGTACTTACACCATACATGTTGTGTATCCTGAAAAATAGGTTTGCAACAATGGCCGTGTGCTTCCCTGCAACTAGAGTGTAATCATGTGCATCATCCAATAAATGCACAGCATACTGCGCATCATTCTGGCAGAATGCACTGATCTAAACCTACCTTTGTAATATATTTGTATTGTGTTGCAATTTTTATATTGTTTGCTGCAACATAATGGATAGTGTGAAAGGACTGAAATTTAAAATGGACATTTAGGTACCTTTGTTATTGTAAAGGTGGCCACTAAGGTCCAATTTCTAGAGAAAAATTGTTAGAGCGATTAGAAATTCTGATCGGATTGCTTGGATATAATCTGTTGATGGGCACAATCGATTATGAACGAGTATACAAAAATCGTCCGACTGGATTTGTCAATTCAAAATTTGGATTTTCTTGATTGGTTGTGACAGGAAGCAAAGATTGGTTCGTTGATGGTGTAGTGAACGATTTTTCTTCCGCTCAGAATTTCTGATTGCTCAAACAATTTTTCTCTAGAAATTGGACCATTAGTGTAAATTGGACCTTAATGTAAATCTGACCACTCCTTCACTAAAATAAAGTTAATATGACTGTTTTCAAAGCTATAGCAGTGAGTGGGTTTCTTGGTGCAGTCCCCACAATTGTCAGTATAAACACCAACACAACAAACTAGACCAATTTGTCCAGATGTGCTGCGCCATTTGGCTCCGGGTCTTTCTTTGGTTTTTGAAGTGGGTTTTGGGAGTTTTTGGAAATGCCAGGATAAGTGCCTATTTCCACTACTATTAT
The DNA here is from genome assembly GCF_040937935.1 of Hyperolius riggenbachi. Taxonomy (NCBI): domain Eukaryota; kingdom Metazoa; phylum Chordata; class Amphibia; order Anura; family Hyperoliidae; genus Hyperolius; species Hyperolius riggenbachi. Next base: position 547,836,964 of record NC_090646.1, read on the forward strand.
ACTGTGCTTTTCACATCTGAATTTAAATATATGCAAATTCAATTTGGAAACCGCATTTTATTTTTCTTTGCAAGAAAACAATCGTGATCAGGGCCGGATTTACCACTAGGGACTCTAGGCACGTGCCTGATGGAAAGGCAGCTCACTTCCCTCCAAGTGCATCCCTCCCTTCCCTATGCAGTCCTGATGAGTGTAAATGAGGTTACTCGCCCTGCTCTCAGCATTTCACTGACCAGATAGATCTTCCTTAACCTCCTTGGTGTTCAATTTCCCCAGGATTGGTACAAAATGTAATTCAATTTTCATTTTTTTTTCCCCTGTAACTCGCCAAAATGTATCAAGCAAGGGTCTAGTATACAGTGCAGGAGAGTATTGACGTGTATGCACATTTATACTGTTCACAGCATGTTTTGTATTGATGTGTATAATCCTGCCTTTATAAAGAAATTAACCAGCATAGTAGCTATATAGAAATAACACATATGCTGATTGGCTGTGATCACATAAACCAGATAAACCAAACCTTTTGAGATCCCAAAAGTACCTCAAACTAGGCCTACAGTACATCATGGTGGATTAAAATACACAACTTGTGCTACATACACACTTGAAAAATAAATGAAAGACCACAGACCAATTTTACTATCTTCCATGTAGTATGAGAGCCATACCTACAGTCTATTCCATGAAGCTGAACTCCCCATCAGACAGAAATCTTTGCAAGATGCTGCACACAAAGATGCTGCACTCATTCAAAAGATTAGTATCTGCAAAAGATCAGTTCCTGCAAAATGCATTAATAGTCTAATATCTGCAGATCCTCATACACACCTTAACAGACATTCATCTGCAGATCATCAGATCCACCAGGATGAATTTTCATATCTGCATATCTGACAGATCGCATGCAAATTCGCAATAGTGGAAACGGGCCCTCAGATTTCTCACACAGCACAAGCTTTTCTCTTTTTTTTTTTTTTTTTTCCCCCCAAATGATGACCTCTTCACATCACGCTCTCCTCTTGTTTATCCTCCTGATTGCATGCTGTTAGTGTGAACACAGTACAAACATGCTGCCCCTGTAATCTCTGTGCCTGATGCAAATGTTTCATCTTGCTTCATGAGAACCGGCCCTGATTGTAATATGGAATACATTGGTTGGAGAGAAAAAAAAAAATCAGTGGAGCCATGATGGGGGTTTAATTTGGCTTTAACATTCAGCAGTGCATGTGTTAATAAAATAGACATTGCCAGGTCATACATGACAGGAGCAAGACATTAAAGGACAACTGAAGTCTGAGGTGTATGAAGGCTGCCATATTTCCTTTTAAGAAATACCAGTTGCCTGGCAGCCCTGCTGATCTCTTTGGCTGCAGTAGTGTCTGAATCACACACCTGAAAAGAGCATGCAGTTAATTTAGTCACATTTGACAAATGTCAGAAACACCTGCTGCAGGTTTGTTCAGGATCTATGGCTAAAAGTATTAAAACGTGTAGGATCAGCAGGATAGCCAGGCAACTGGCATTGCTTTAAAGGATATATGGCAGCCATATACCTCTCACTTCAGTTGTTCTTTAAGAAGCAAGTAGGACTTATCTTCCACTTACTCATTAACTACATGGCAGCATTAACCTGAGTACCAGGTTTTTTTTTTTTTTTTTTAGTTTTTTTTGGTATGCTTGCTTATTGCACGGTAAGTTATAAGAAAATACCTTCAGCACAACCTTTTTTTTATTTTACTTTTTATTTTTTATTTTTTCTACAAGGACAGGTTTTGTCTTGACAGCTGTGGCAGTGTCCACTTTAAATGGCTTTTTTTGAAAACTGTAATGTCACCACCTGAGACTCTCACAATTGCCTTCCTTTGGAGATGGCATGTCACTGTGTGAACAGAAACCTAAACTGGAAGGATGAAGAGGCTGACACTAATAACTGCCTCTTAAAATTCTACTTGGTTCAGTCATAATTTGCGTTCGGCTTGTGAGTTGGTGACCTGGAACAGCAAGTGGGTCAGAACACCTTGTCTAGGAAAACATAAAGGTAGAACATCACTATGTCAGCCAGCAAACCTCTATTTTCTCATACTCTTCAGCTGCACATAAAGCCTTTATCCCTCTGGGCATTGTGATTGTTTGCTGCCTGAGACAAGTTTATGATGCCCACACATACCAGGGATGTTATTGGCTCTAAAATACCACCAAGGCTCAAACTTATTCCTTGTAATTATGTATGGTTCTCTGAAGCTAGTACCTCACCTCTGAACAATAAAAGGGCTGCTCCTTCCATTTACTGATAAAGGTCTGTGGGAGTAGATGGAGCATGCAGTTTTTATTTGTGCATAGCAGGCGCGTCGTTAGGGCAATAGATCCGAAGCACGTGCTACGGATCTCGCCCAGAGTGCCACAAACCTCTGAGCACCTGCTGCGGGGCACTTGAAAGGAAGCGTCGGCGTCTTTTGCTATGACGCCGATTCTCTATGCTCCGCTCCGAGGTAGGACAAGTGCCCCGGTCCCCAGGGGCGACCATTGGGGATTTTACACCCCCCCCCCCTGCGGCCGTCCCCGCTGCCAGTCAGGCAGACGCAGCACAGCTTCAGACCTCTGACCAGCCGGCGACCACTATGCGGGCGCTAGGACCTAGCGGACACCGCACTGATATGCGGAAGTGACATCACTTCCACATATACAGCGTGGTGTTCACCGAGATCGGCGCTCCCGCTCTAACTGGTCGCCGGCTGATACTGAGGTCTGCAGCTGGGCTGTCCCTGGCACTATCTAACCGGGTGGGCGTCCCTGTCATTATCTAACCGGGGGGGCGTCCCTGTCATTATCTAACCGGGGGGGCGTCCCTGTCATTATCTAACCGGGGGGCGTCCCTGTCACTACCTGAGCTGGGGGGCTCCTGTAACTACCTAAACTATCTAGGCCAGCCAGCCCAACATCACCACCAGCCAACCAGCCCAGAATCGCTGGCAAAAAGGCCACAGCATCACCACCAGTCAGGCCAGCATTTACTTCAACCAGCCAGGCACAGCCACAGCATCACTGCCAGCCAGGCACAGCCACAGCATCACTGCCAGCCAGCCCAGCCACAGCATCACTGCCAGGCGTTTCAGCCCACACATCATCCCCAATCCAGACAAAAATAGTATTGCCAGCCAGGCACGGCAGCCAGTAGAGAATTCAGAAGCCAGGTGAGGTGTCTACCATATTAAGGGGGCATTCTGCCCATTTATGTAAAATGGTGTCTATTTATGTGCCTCATGACTGCTGAATTTGTCTTGTTGGGGGCCCTCATGATTGCTAACTGCGAAACTATGGGAAAAGCTGAATCCTCATCATATGAGACAATAGCATTAACCACTTCAGGATTCGGCGTACGCTTAACTACGCCCCTGAATCCTGAAGTGGATTGCATGGAAACGGCCGCTCGTATGAGCGGCCGTTCCATGTCAGTTCACGGAGGGTGTCTCCGTGAACACCCTGCGAGCCTCCGATCGTGGCTCGCAGGGTAAATGTAAACACACGGGGAAGATCTTCCCCGGTGTTTACATGTATACGGCGCTGCTGCGCAGCAGCGCCGTGGCGGAGATCGGCGATCCCCGGCCTCTGATTGGCCGGGGACCGCCGGCACCTGATAGGCTGAAGCCTATCCTATCCGGCGCAGAACAGAATTCCGTCCTGCGCCGCTCACAGGGGGAGGTAGAGGGAGGGAAGGGGAAGGCGGCCAGGAAGCACTGCGGAGGGGGGCTTTGAAGAGAGCCCCCCGCAAGCGCAAGCAGCCGGCGGCGATCAGACCCCCCCCAGCAGGACATCCCCCTAGTGGGGAAAAAAGGGGGGGGAAGTCTGATCGGCCTGGCTGCTAGCTGATCGGTGCTGCGGGCTGGAGAGCCCACGCAGCACCGATCAGCAAAACCACCCGGTATCCGGAAGTGGTTAAACCTACTTTTTTTTTTTTTTTTTTTTTAGCTTTTTAAAACCGAAAATAAAACTGGGGTGTTCTAAAAAAAAAATAAATACATTTTTCAGGAGTAGGATGGATGAAATTGTTTATCTTCAGTTTATGTTCAACTTTGATTTTCCATAATGTTCATGTATGAGTTAAAATGTTTGTATTTAGTTTAAATTGATGTTGGCACCAGAGTTACATCTTCCCCCTACTATCCATGGCGGCCTGGAGGGAGAATAGTAATTAGCGCCAGATGTGCCTGGCTAATGGAAAAGAACTGCTGTTACTCTGTGCCTGTACTGATAGCAAACTAGCTGCAGTGTGCTGATCTCTGCCACCTCCAGTATGTACTGTATATGCTGTTACTCTGTGCCTGTACTGATAGTAAACTAGCTGCAGTGTGTGCTGATCCCTGCTACTTTCAGTATGTACAGTATTAGCTGTAAAGCCTGGTACACACATACAATTTTGATTAGCCAATTTTATTAGCAAATTTTATGTGCGTATACATCTTTGATCTATGCCTATACTGATTGTCAATTATCTAAATAAAGGACATGGGGCTCCATCCAATATTTTGATGGGCAGGCCCCGTTATCTGTAGCTTACACCGCTGCTAAGTTCATGTAAATTTGGCCACGCCCACTCACTGTATGATCACGCCCATTTTTGCCGCGGCACGCTACGTGCGCCGCATACACCCCTCACCTTGTGCCCCCGATCTCCAAGGACCCTAGGAACGCCCCTGGTGCATAGTAACCCTGAATCCATTGGTATGAGAAGCATGCAGTGCATTGCCCCAGACTTCAAAATGTATTTCCAGATATTGTGGTACTTTGCATTTCATTTGTAATGTGGGCATAACATGCACATTGTCCGTTAGCGCACCGCACCCTCTCAAAGGACATGGTGCACTGTGGAGGAAACATGCGGATGTGAATTGGTCTGTTTAGGAATCCTTATGTGTAAGTTGTTTTGGTGATTAGAACTAGAAATATAATGCACCACACAACTGTTGGGCCAATGCACCCTAAACTATTACAGTACAGAAATATCAGTTGGGAATAACAAATGTGAAGGTTAGTGAATTATTCTGGGCTATTCATTCAGGGCCCTGTTGCTGCAGTAACTTTGCAAAGTCTGAGGCTACTTTTTAATTTGATGTAAATCGGCCAAATGTTTATCAGCCAGTAAGTCAAAATGTATTGCCGTCTGATCCAGTGAGGGGAAATGTTCGCTCACACCCCACTACTTCCCATTCACATGACAGAGCTTCAATCTGAGTATGTGGTGTTGCCAAGGAAGGTAGTTTGACGGTACTGAAGAAAAGAAAAACTCACTGTCCCGATTTGGGTAAAGGCTCTTCCAATAGGAGACTGATGCAAAAACAAAAATCTGTTAGCTTTCTACTCTTTGCACAACTAAAATACATTTTTGGTGGAGATGGGTTTTAAGTTAAAATTAAATCCCTTTGGAATGGTATGAATACCCAAAGATCCACTGATTCTGACAACCTTAAAGGGAACCTAAACCTGAGGATATGGATTTTTCCTTTTTTAAAATGCATTGCCTGACTTTCCTGCTGATCCTGTGTCTATAATACTTTCACCCACAGCCCCTGAACAAGCATGCAGATCAGGTGCTCTGACTGAAGTCGGACTGGATTAGCTGCATGCTTGTTTCAAGTCTATGATTCAGCCTCTACTGCAGCTAAAGAGATCAGCAGCACTGCCAGGCAACTGGTATTTAAAAGAAAACATCAATATCACTCAGTTTGGGTTCCCTTTAAAGAAATACTGTAGGGGGGGTCAGGGGAAAATGAGTTGAACTTGCCCAGGGCTTCTAATGGTCCCCCGCAGACATCCTTTGCCTGCGCAGCCACTCACCGATGCTCCGGCCCCGCCTCCAGTTCACTTCTGCAATTTCAGAACCGGAGCATTGAGTGGCTGCGTGGGCAAAGGATGTCTGCAGGGGACCAGGTCAACTCATTCCTCCTCCCCCCCCCCCCCCTACAGTATTTAAGTCCTGCCAATCACTGAGTTATGATGGGCCATCAGGCAGCAGGGAAAATGGCTATATGATAAAACCATGTCTCAGTTGATGGGCAAGTTGGCAGTGGTAAATCGTGAGTTTTTGTCTGTGAATTAGTGAAACAGATGGGTTGGCTGTTTTTTGTTTAGCTTAACCACTTCAGCCTTCAGTCGTTTTCACTTTATGCATCCGAGCAATGTTCACCTCCCATTAATTAGCCTATAACTTTATCACTACTTACCACAATGAACTGATCTATATCTTGTTCTGCCACCAATTAGGCTTTCTTTGGGTGGTACATTTTGCTAAGAGCCACTTTACTTACTTTTGTAAAGGCATTTTAACAGGAAGAATAAGAAAAAAACGGAAAAAAATCATTTTCTCAGTTTTCAGCCATTATAGTTTTAAAATGCATGCCTCCATAATTAAAACTCATCTATTGTATTTGCCCAAATGTCCCGGTTATTACACCGTTAAAATTATGTCCCTATCACAATGTATGGCGACAATATTTTATTTGGAAATAAAGGTGCATTTTTCCGTTTTTGCATTCATCACTATTTACAAGTTTAGAATAAAAAAAAACTATTTCATCTTTGATATTTAAAAAGTTTAGACCCTTAGGTAAATATTTACACTTCTTTTTATTTGGGTATTTTTTTTGTGGGTGGGATGTAAACAGTACTTTAAGAATGTAAATGTGAGTTAAAATTTTTTTTTTTACTTTTTGGCCACAAGATGGCGGCCATGAGTTTGTTTACATGACGTCACTCTAAGCATAGCATACGCTTAGAGGGACGCACGGACGCAACAGCCAGAAAAAGCAGAGCTTCTGAGAGAAGCTGTTGCTTTTCTGCAGGGGAGAGGAATCGGTTATCGGGCACCATAGCCCGATTCACTGATTCGTGGGCTAACTATCTGTGGCCGGGAGAACGCGCGTGCAATCTGCCACGGGAGCGCGCGGACGTGCACATGGCCTCCTGGGCGTAGCTAGTACGTCCAGGAGGCCAAAGTAGTTAAACTACATTGAGCATTCTCTTAAAATCTTTATGCATAGCCAAGTTTTTTTGTTTTGTTTTTAAACCACTTAAGGACTGCAGTCTTAAAACCCCTTAAAGCGGAACCAAACTTGAATTTAAAAAAAAAAAAAAAAAAAATATTTAGTTGCACCACTCTGGCACATACAAAGATAAACACTCCAAGCCTGAGCATTTCAGTGCATGCTTTTCACCCTTCTCTTTCCATAACTAAGGTTATACAGGTGGCAGCCATTAGCAATTCCTCCTTTGCTGGACATCACCTACTCCACCAGTCTGCCGGATTCTGTCCCGGCAATATGAGAGGAAGGGAGGGGTTTCTCCAATAAATGTAAAATATTTTAGATTTGTCGTCAGAAGGCTGCTATTATTATTTAGAAAATAGAAAATAGATTTCTGAAATCTTGTATATTTAATTTGGGTCCATACAACCTACTATATAAACAAATTTTACTACTTGTCACTAATACAACTTTCTTTTGGTGCGATGTGATTCCTGCTGTGACTTTTTTAGTTTTTATTATATTCATAAAAATACATTTATTTTTTTATTTTTATTTTTTTTTTGTCCAAATTGTGCTACATGTCTTTGATCATTTGACACTTATTGGATATTTTTTTTTTTGGGGAAGGGGGGGTAAAAGTTATAGCGTTTACAAACTATGGTGCAAAAAGCGAATTTCCCCAGTTTGAAGCATCTGACTTTTCTGAGCACCTGTCATGTTTCCTGAGGTGCTCCTGAGGGTTAGTTGGGCCCCTCAGCGCACCTAGGCTGCAAAAAAGTGTCACACGTGGTATCGCCATACACAGGATATGTAGGGGTGTATTTTTACACATACTGTCACGGAACAGCCATGAGAAACAAATGCAACCGCAATCAGTTTCCTGCCTCGATTGCCTTGCGCTGCCAAATCAGAATCTCATGTCTGTGGATACCATTCAGTCCAGCCTGGAGGGTCTCTGTCTTCATAAGAGCAGTAGAGTTCTTTTCATGAAACCTGGTGCCTGTGACCTGTTAGCCAGAGGTGCAAACTCAAAGCTTGTCCCAGCTGATTTCACATTCAGATGCTAATTAAAGGAACCAAAAGGTCCCTTTCATACAGGGCTATCCCAGGAAGCTAGTCACAGCTTGAAACTAGACATCCTGGCTGCAGCAAAAAGCAGGAAGAAATGAATGTTGTATATGGTTTTTTGCATATTTAAGGAATACCATTCAGGTGAGAAATGTGAACGTTATATCATTCTGCTGGTCTGGATCTTGTGAGTATTTTGATATTAAATTGGAGCCACTGGCATAACCAGAACTCGGGGGATTCCACCGTTTAACATGCCCAAGTTTGGCATCATATGAACTGGCCTAGTCTGAGAAATGTGAATATGTGATGGTCATGTGTGTGCGGAAAGCGTAAGCCGAGATATGGCAAATGTCATATTTGGTGGGCCTAGAGCACCCCTCCAGGGAGCTCACTGCCCCTGTCCAACCCCTGGGCTGTACATGAGGCTCTACCCAAAGGTGGGCATTGTTCAAAAGTGTTTGCAAGGGACCACTCCCTCAGTCCTCCAAATTCCACCTTCATGAAAGCACTCTGCCAGCCAGGGGACCATGTGGTTGGCGGCCATCTTGTCTGAGCTGAAACAAAGGACACATGGCTAGCGGCCATCTTGATTGGCCATCTTTGCTGAAACTGAACAAAGGACATTTTCCAGTTTGCTTGGACTTTAAACTTTGCTGAAACTGAACAAAAGGAACTCTACAAGTTTTTCCCAGAACGGACATATTTCCACAAACCCTAAGTATTTTCTCCTTTATTTCATACTGGCTATTAATGTCTCAATTGTTGTTAATTGTCTGTATATATTATTTATATTGCTTTCAATAAACCGACTCTATCGCCAGTTGTTCTAGCTACCCTATTATTCAGCATACACAGAAACTGATCCCAGGTCTCTGAAGAGATGCTGCTATTGTTTGTTGTTGGCTAGACAGAATACAGCGTGTTTTAACCGTTTTTTTTGTAGATCTAGGCTCAGTCAGCGGGCTCCTCTGTCCCATGGTAACAGAGGTGGTGGCAGTTATACCCTGAACTAGTGTGTAATTTGCAATTACCGAACCTCACAGGCTCCCTTCTGGTTTGTCTGCGGCCAATTCCCAACGGTTCCTGCGCATTGACTGCGACCAGAGTTCGCACGATCTGTGCGCTGGCACCGTTTGGAAGGCATTTTGCGGTCTGACCACTAGGGCTCATGTGACACATACCCATGCTGGGTGGGAGAAATGGCTCTGTAAATGACCCTTTGTGTGTAAAAGAAAAAAAGCCATTTCTCCCACCCAGCATGGGTATGTGTAAAAATCATACTACTACTTTTGAGTACGGTGATACCATGTGACACTTTATTTATCTTATTTTTTTGCAGCTTAGCACCTAGGCTGCAAAAGTGTCACACTTGGTATCGCTAAGGGGCCCAAGGTCCTATGAGTACCTTTAGGATTTCACAGGTCATATTGAGGCATTTGATTTCCAGACTACTCCTCACAGTTTAGGGCCCCTAAAATGCCAGGGCAGTTTAGGAACCCCACAAGTGACCCCATTTAAAAAGACAACACCCCAAGGTATTAGGAGTATGGTGAGTTCATAAAATTTTATTTTTTGTCAAGTTTGTGAAAAAAATAATCAATTTCCACTAACTTGTGACAAATCTTCTATAAACTCCTCATAATACCTTGGGGTGTCTTCTTTCTAAAATGGGGTCACTTGTGGGGTTCCTAAACTGCCCTGGCATTTTAGGGGCCCAAAACCGCAAGGAGTAGTCTGGAAATCAAATGCCTCAATATGACTGTTCAGGGGTATAAGCATCTGCAAATTTTGATGACAGGTGGTCTGAGGGGCCGAATTGTGTGGAACCGGTCATAAGCAGGGTGGCCTCTTAGATGACAGGTTGTATTGGCACTGAAGCGCAGGATGTTCTCAAATCGTGACCTGGACATGGCAGCAGAGAACATGGGCATGTGATGTATTGGGTGCGTAGACCAATAAGACCGCAATAAATTTTTTGACTAGACCAGGCATGGGCAAACTTGGCCCTCCAGCTGTTGAGGAACTACAAGTCCCACAATGCATTGCAGGAGTCTGCATTTGCCATTATGAGTCATGAATGTGGCTGTCATTGTGGGACTTGTAGTTCCTTAACAGCTGTAGGGCCAAGTTTGCCCATTATTAAACCAGACCCTGAATTCAATCTAAATACACAAAATTATCCCTCTATACTGAATCACATAATTAAAACGTAACGTTTATTATATATAATTCTTAAAAACTGGCTAGCTAGGTAATATGCTAATAACTTGCAAATATTGCTGGACCAACTCTGTCAGAGAGAAAATAAGGAGATGGCTATATTGCCAGCTCTGGTCCTATCGCAATATAGATAATAGTTACATTACACAACCCCCACCAAACAACCCGACATGTTTCACTTCTAACTGAAGCTTTTTCAAGGGAAAAGTGCTTAAAAAGTGCTATTAGTGATAAGGTGCAAAGATAACATTTTAAAAACAAGTTACAGATATAGCCTGTCGGCTAGTAACATAGTAGCAGCCAGGCTGCTACTATGTTACTAGCCGACAGGCTATATCTGTAACTTGTTTTTAAAATGTTATCTTTGCACCTTATCACTAATAGCACTTTTTAAGCACTTTTCCCTTGAAAAAGCTTCAGTTAGAAGTGAAACATGTCGGGTTGTTTGGTGGGGGTTGTGTAATGTAACTATTATCTATATTGCGATAGGACCAGAGCTGGCAATATAGCCATCTCCTTATTTTCTCTCTGACAGAGTTGGTCCAGCAATATTTGCAAGTTATTAGCATATTACCTAGCTAGCCAGTTTTTAAGAATTATATATAATAAACGTTACGTTTTAATTATGTGATTCAGTATAGAGGGATAATTTTGTGTACCAAGTTTGCCCATGCCTGGACTAGACCCATGTTAAGTAGGCCTCAAAAAATGTTATGTTCAGAAACTTGGAGTGGTTTCCACTGAAAAGGCTGGGCATGGTAGCTTCTTGGATTGGCGGTTGCCATATTGTGTTGCATAATGGTTGATGGGTGTTTGGGTGCAAACAGAGGTCTGAGGGGTGCTGTGGGCGATCAGGGGACAGGGTCAGTGTGTGTGTGTGTACATGCATAGCTGCCTCCACCCCTGGTGGTCCCTTGATCACTGGGACCACCAGGGGAGAAGGCAGCCTGTATAATACACTTTGTATGTGGCAGATGGGGGATTAACAACCCGCCGGTGGGTTGACTTTGCGGGTGGGTGGAGCCTAATGCCGGCAGATGTGCATGCATCCCTGCACACGATTCCCGGCTAATCAGTCCCCCAGGTGCCGCTGCTGGTCAGCGTTACGTGGTCCTGGGGGTGCCACTTTGCAACCGCCTATTGGTAGTGGGCGGTCGGCAAGCGGTTAAAGCTTTGCGTCACCTATTCTGTAGCATGGTACAAAATGCATACAAAACATGGTTGCTGAGCAGAGGTGGTACACAATATAATAACTAAAATACAGCTGGTGAACAAATGATTCATGGGCTACAAGAGTTGGTCAGGAAGAGCCCTGCCCTTGACCTAGAGGGAGTTGGCACAGCTTGGCAGCTGCCAGTGGTTGCATAAACTTGGACACCCAGCCAAGCTGCACTGTTTATCCCGTGGAAGAGGGAGCCAGAAGAAACCGTTATCCGTGCCAGCTGACTGGGGACATGTTTTCCTAACCTGCTGACCTTAGACCTTATGAGGACTGTACTGGAAACTCCTGCTTTGTGGGAACACAAACAAATGGGGTCTTTGATTTAACCTTTAAAGGACTTGTTATGAAAAAAGATTAAACCTCTTCCATCAATGTGGTGAAGAAATCATTCCCTCTATGCTGTAACTACTTGGCTGCGCTTTGCTGTCTGTGCATGCCTCCAGCTGTACTGATGAAACTGGGGGAGGGGCCATGTAGGATGGATGTTCTAATAATGGCTCTATAGACTGGACAGTTTGGGACCTGGTCAGCTGTCTCCCTGGAATATGGCCACTTTGATAATTCCACCACGTTCATGCATATAGGGAAAGGGTCAAACTTGCATCAAAGAATTTGAGTAAGATTTCAAAATGTACTGAAGTCACAGCAGACCTGGGAAATCACTGGGGAATTAAACATGTTGGTTCTTTGTTTAGTGAGTAGACCAATATACGAAATGCCTCCAATAAGGGAGAGATTGTTGAATCACCAATAATGTGAGGCCGAGCTCCAGAGCCACATAAATGCCAATGTTATTCTGAGGTCTCTGCATGAATGGTGGATACAAAGGCATTCTATGCAAATAACAGAACACATCAGTATGATCAAAAGATTAAGAATGACTGTATTCAGTGGTCAATTGCACAATGCACATCTGAGTGTGAATTGCAATTGGAGACAAACTTTAATGCTAAGCCTACATGTAGAGTTAGAACAATGCAATCCAATACAACAGTGATGTGAACAGCCACATTGAATTGTGTAGGCTGAGCACTCTGCACTAGGCCTTATGTGTGATTCAGACACTACTGCAGCTAGAGATCAGCAGGACTGCCAGGTAACTAGGCTTTTATTTAAACTTTTTTTTTTTTTTTTTTTTTTTTTTTTTTACTCTAACTTCCAGAGTAAAAATCTACTCTGCAGCACTGAAAAGGCTTGGAGTTTCTTCAACCGTTTTACTGAATCCAGAACTTTGTTTTTCTTACCCAAGCCTCATTTTTTGAGCTGCACAGAAGCGAAGCTCCATCCCATCAAATCTGCCCAGGCATTTTTCCACTGATGCTGTGCAAAACATGATGGGATTTCTGATGTTCTGCTGTTTAGCCGCAAATGTTTTACATTTTGAATTTGAGATTTGAAGCCTAGCGTGTGCAGCTGGGAGGGGCGATCTGGACACAGGACGGTTGGAAATGTCTCATGCTCCCTGTCGCTGCCTTTCAACCAAAAAGATGGCTGCCCCATGAAATCACAAACATTGGCCTGTTCTTATCAGAGCTGACAATGTCAAACACCTGATCTGCATGCTTGTTCAGGGTCTATGGATAAAAGTATTAGAGGCAGATGATTAGCAGGATGGCCAGGCAAATGGTATTATTTAGAAGGAAATATGGCAGCCTCCATATTCCCAGGGATGTATTTAACACCAAGGTGCTGTAGGCACATGCCTACAGGCACCTGTTGCTGGAAAGGCAGCTTCCTCCCCTCCCCTCCCCTAGTGCCTTCCTCCCTCCTTCCCTATAAAGAGTCCCGAGCAGTGTGAAAGAGTGGCTACTCACCTAGCTCTCAGCATTCCTCTGACAAGACTGGCACAGCTAGCTACTTAATACTGAGTATCCTCTGGCTATCTAATGCTAAGGGGCACCTGTAGCTACCTATGACCAGGAAGGGAAGTAAGGGAGAATTAACAGCGAGGACAGCAGCACACTTGTGGTGAGGTCGTAGGGGGTTTTGTAGGTTCATGGAGGGCGAGGTCAAGGGTGCCAGAACATCTGTGCCTATAGGCTCCTGCAATGTAAATCCGGGCCTGCAGTTGCCCTTTAAAGCTAGAAAATGGACAACCTTAATTTAGTAAGTCAGTTCCCCCTAAGTGTGATTCACTAAGTGGAATGCCAAGCAAGATTCTTAATTGACCTCAATAGGAATTATGTCAACATTTGCCACCCCTGGATTTATTTTCCATAAAAGCCTTCTTAAGTCAGGCTATCTGTGATTAGTGGAGTTTACCTGTTTATGTTCAAAGATAACATTTATTGCTCTGGATAAGATGTGGCAATTGTACAGTAAGATGTGGAACTTGATCAAAAGTGAATCATCTTTCACATGTATCTTGGGCACCATAAAATTCATTGGGGTCCCAATGCCAAGTACAGCCATGTGCCAACAATAACATCAAAACAAATTGCAGACTTATCTCCGTAAAACACAAGATTTGATGTGCTATAAACGTTTGATTGCATGTTATGTTATCCTAGAGAAAATCAGAAGTATTTATAACGACTGTTGTGCATGGCCAGTTTCTGTGTAAACTCAAGGCTTACTAACCAATGCAACAGTGGAGGTGTGGTGGTCTTATAGGAATGATTAATCGACACACATTGTTAATTTTATTTGCTAAAGCCTCATACACAGGTACAAGGCAGGTCACCCAGCAGTGATAAAGTACACTATCCCTTGGATGACACTGTACAGATGCATTCTAGCGATGTGTTCTGTTATGCCGAGGGAATATGGAGTGGTGTGATGTCATGGGGTGAGAGGAAAGGACAATGCCCTTGTCTGAATCAATGCAGATTGCTGACAGGACAGTGGGCTCCTACTTGGATTTTGATCATGAGTAAATTGTTTTGAGGTCAGAATAGTTTTCTCAGTCGATAATCATGTGTGGTGGTGAGTATTCCATCTGGATGCATAACACAGTGGGTATCTGTAAAGAACTTGTTGGGGACAGGACTGGAGCCTTTGTACACATGTACATTGGTATTGTATTCCCATCTGATTCTTTACTAATCAAGAAATCAGTTGAAAAGGTGAAACCCCCCCCCCCCCTCAAAAGGTTGGTCCCCGATGTCCTCACATGTACCAGTCATTGGACAATGAGCTCTATTCACTTAACGTATGATCTATGTGACATTACTTTTGAAAAGTAACCTAGATCTAATTGCTTTTCTCAAGTTGGCCATATGTTGTGGTATTTTTCAGACTATGGAACGGCATGTTGCTGCCTTTCTAATGCTTGTTAGAACTGCTTGGCATTCAAAAAGGCTAATTTCTCAATTCACAGATGGAAATGTGTAACATTGGTTGATAAGGGGACATGGAGGCATTAAGAAATGTTGGTGTATAGAAGTGTTGAATCTGAGATGGGAGCAGAAATAAGTTATAATTTTCAAATGGCTCACACTTGAATTGAGCCTAATATATATTTAAATGTGTATATGGGAACCTGGGTTGGAGGTTTATTGTACCTTCAGATTGAACAGTGTGTGGTTTATTTATAGCTTCAGCTGATAGAGCTCAGCCAGGTTTGACAACCAGCCCTGTTGGCTATATCCGTGCAGTGCTGAAGCCCTAATTTGAGAGGTGAACAGGCCTGTAGAATTGTATGGGCAGTGAGTTGACCTGCAGAGTTATTCTCCAACAAACTTAGTATGAAAAACAGAGAAGCACCTGATAACTTGGACACATGCAGGCTGATTGTGGCTGGGTGGACAGCTGCTGCTCTGCAGCTGTAATATAGTGCAGAACAGCTGCTTATCTCTGCTCCCTACTACTCTGCTCCCTTTGCCAGCCATCTGTGGCTCTATGTACAGCTGCTGCTGGCTCCGTTAACCTCCCCAATGCATCCCTTAACCCTCCTGATTGACACCTAATGCTAACCAGTGTTTACTGAATATCCTCATATTCACCATTGGCCATGGTATCCGTTTTTATTCATCACTAGTTTGATATAAATGTAATATGAAATATTTGAGACCCAGGAGCCACATCTTTTTGAAGTGCAACACATCCACTGACCTTGCACTCTTGGTGTACTTTTTGTGCAATACCTGGATTTTGCTTTAGTCTATTTAGTGACTTTAATTGTGCTTTGTCTTTCAGATACACCCGAAACCTGGTGGATGAAGGAAATGGAAAGTTTAATCTGATGATTCTCTGCTGGGGTGAAGGACATGGCAGGTAAAGATGTGCCATATTTAATGGCAAATACTGTAAGATGAGCGCTGGATCACTAAAGCTCCATTCACAGTTGTAATTGGGTCGCATTCCCTGCAAAAACAAACTCCACAGAACAATGGTCGCACCGCATGTAATGAGACCTTTAGGTCACATACAATCAATGAAAAGTATGCTTCACTTCCACTGTTAGTGTACCTGAGATGTCAATAATGGGTAGATTTATACTTGAGGCTTCCTCCAGTCCAGCGAGGTGCGTAGGCTCCCTCACCGTCTTTGTCCACTTGTTATCCCCCAGTAATCTGGCCAGTTGTGTGCTTCTGTGCATGCCCAGCTGCGCACATGCCACTGCTGCACTCCAGTGCACAGGTGCAAAATGCTCCCAAATGGGTGTGCGGCCACGCATGTGCAGAAGAGCATGGCTGGCCAGATTACCAGGGGTGGGGGAAGGTAGTAAAAGAATGGGGGACAGAGAGGAAACCTGCACACCTCATGAGGCTGTAGGAAGGGAAGTATAAATACCATTGCCATATCTGGCTTCCTTTAACCTCCTTGACGGTATGGACGAGTATATCCGTCCATTACCGCCGGAGGTCGCTGCTCAGGCCCTGCTGGGCCGATTTTTATGAAATAAAAAGCAGCACACGCAGCCGGCACTTTGCCAGCCGCGTGTGCTGCCTGATCGCCGCCGCTCTGCGGCGATCCGCCGCGAGCAGCGGCGAAAGAGGGTCCCCCCACCCGCCCGAGCCCTGCGCAGCCGGAACAAATAGTTCCGGCCAGCGCTAAGGGCTGGATCGGAGGCGGCTGACGTCAGGACGTCGGCTGACGTCCATGACGTCACTCCGCTCGTCGCTATGGCGACGATATAAGCAAAACAAGGAAGGCTGCTCATTGCAGCCTTCCTTGTTTATTCTGGGCGCCGGAGGCGATCGAAAGAACGCCTCCGGAGCGCCATCTAGTGGCCTTTCATGCAGCCAACTTTCAGTTGGCTGCATGAAATATATTTTTTTTTATTAAAAAAAAACCCTCCCGCAGCCTCCCTGGCAATTTTAATAGAACGCCAGGGAGGTTAATGCACGCATTATGCATTAAGGCACAGCATGCAGGGCGTTGGATTCAAACGTGCTTCAAGTATTATAAAGGTTTCTTACTATTACAGTGCAACTTGGCCTAAATAAAACTTGCCAAGTACCCCCTAACATGGTAAACATTATCACAAGTACCCCCTGACAAATATATATTTAACCCTAGTACATAATTGGCTTTAAACTATTTCCAAGCATTGACTATTCCTTTTTAATTAGCTAAAACACTAATTTGGTGTTTAACCTCCTTGGCGGTATGAAAAATACCGCCAGGAGGGAGCGCAGCAGTTTTTAAAAAAATTTTTTTTTTTAATCATGTAGCGAGCCGAGGGCTCGCTACATGATAGCCGCTGCTGAGCGGCATCCCCCCGCCCGCTTCGATCGCCTTCGGCGATCTCCGATCAGGAAATCCCGTTCATAGAACGGGATTTCCTGGAGGGCTTCCCCCGTCGCCATGGCGACGGGGCGGGATGACGTCACTGACGTCGGGACGTCATTGGGAGTCCCGGGCCACCCCTCGGCGCTGCCTGGCACTGATTGGCCAGGCAGCGCTGGGGTCTGGGGGGGGGGGGCGCGCGCCGCAGCAAATAGCGGCGATCGGGCGGGGGCCGGCGGCGATCAGAGTGCTGGCGCAGCTAGCAAAGTGCTAGCTGCGTCCAGAAAAAAAAAAATTATGAAAATCGGCCCAGCAGGGCCTGAGCGGCACCCTCCGGCGGCTTACCCCGTGTCACACACGGGGTTACCGCCAGGGAGGTTAAATAAGATTTATAATTTTCAAAACTCTAAATTTGTGTTTCTTGGTTGCGGATATCAAGCCTGAGTACCCCCTGGAACCTTTAGAAGTACCCCCTGGGGTACACGTATCACACATTGAGACCCTAGGATCTACAGTAGATTTTTGTATGGAGTGTCAGTGTTACTTGCTTCAAGCACAATTAGCTGATAAAGTAAATTCTTGCCATTGACCATGGTCCTCTGGAACCTCTCTTGAAAAGGAAAAATGTTCCACATCTGCATTAAGCAAACCAGCATATGCCAGTTTAGATTGTACAAAGGTCAGCTTTACTACTGGTGACACTTTTCCAGCTGAGTGAATTGCCAGTTACAGCAATGGCTTGTTTACACATCTCTGTACACCTGTTGAGAAAGATCTGCAACCTTCAACTTCACTGATGTACATAATCTATGTAACCTTTAGCACCTTGACTTTAACAAACATGAAAGCTAATACAGTGTATTTTTGTGCATCTCTATCTTGTGCAGTCTGCCATTAATGGGCTGTTGAAATTGGAATTTTTTAATTTTTGTAACTTTGGAGTGTTCATGAGCTTGCTCCCCTTAACATACCAGTATGCCACACTGCATATGAAGTTCCAACAAGATGTTTTACTGGTGATCCGCAATTTTCACTGGGAATTCTGCATGTGACTTGTTGGTGTGTGTGTGTGCTTCTCTATTTGTGCCAGTCAAATGCAGTTGTAAACAAATTTGGGCTAAAACCAAATTTAAATCTTTCCTGACTGGCTGCTACATTTGGTTTTGGCCTAAATTTGCACATTCACATCTGCATAACTCTGCGGCCACCACACCTACCACTGCCAGCTCAGGATTGTCTGCTTCCTCCACTATACCTTCACGTCATCCATCTTCCTCCTCCAAGCTTCAGTGTCTCTCTACAATGGATGGAATAAATATGGCACTTCAAATTGATATTTTAGGGCACAATGACCACTTCTACCGTTGAATGTAAAGTCTCAAAATGACATCCTATCTTTATATTTTTCATAGCGTCACATACAGCATTAATTTCTCCAGGCGTCCTCCAGGACAGCCAACAGGTTGAGTACACCAGTTCCTCAAACTATTAACCGACAGTTAATTTGCATACCCAATTGGCCACCTTACATACGTGCGCACCACCAGACAAACTACAGGTTTCACTGTTTCCTACCTTCTAAGGAACACAGACGGAATTTGATAAAGGGGGGTGAGCTCCTTGTGCTGGAGACGTTAAGGGCTTCCATCCCTGGGGGTTATCCGCGTGGGGGCCCTCATGCTTTTGGTCTCTGGCATGGTGGTGGCAGAGATGGCATACTGGGGCAAAGCAGGGTTGCTTACCGGTACTTCTGGTGGCATGGAGAAGTTAGACGCCCAGTCCGCCCGGAGCTTGTGGGTCTCCGCAGTGTGGAGGAGGCGTCCGGAAGTGCTCAGTGCGCATGCAGCCGGACGTACGCATGACGTCTGTCACACGCATTGCGCCGTACGGATGACATCAAAACTAGGCGTCTTCCTTTCCAGATGCGGATACCGCCGCTTTTCCCTGCTGGCTCCGGACGCAAAGGTAACCTGCTCAGTCAGGTTTTGTGCTGTTCCTCACTCGGCCACCTCATAGTTGGGACTCCCTTGTGCCTAGAACCTATGGCGCAGTTAGAGGTACCAGTAACAAACATGGCGACAGGGGAGGGGGAGGTGGAGCCAGCATGGGGCGGGCTATTTAAACGCCGGCTCTCAGTGGGGAAAGGGTTCTAAAGGAGAATGGAGGCTGCTAATGTTGCTGCAGCAGAACACTTAAAGAAAACAGTTACTGGGCCAGCCGTGGTTGCTCCTACAACAGGACAGGGTTTTTTTTTTTGTTTTTTTTCCCTTTGCAGCATTGATGCAGGTAACTCTCTGCTGTTAGAGGAAAGGTTCTTAGGCTTACTATAGTATTTCTGTTTTCTGTATCTTTCCTAGGCTAAGCCCTTGGATAAAGTTACATCGTTAAAACACAAAAATAAATCTAAGATGTAATAACTGCTAAGCTAGTCTAGGACTATCAGAACATTTTTAGACTCTCAGGTCCGAGATGCAGTCAACTTTTCAGACTTAACCACTTCACCACTGAGGGGTTTTACCCCTTGAACACCAGAGCAATTTTCACCTTTCAGCGCTCCTTCCATTAATTCGTCTATAACTTTATTATTACTTATCCCAATGAAATGAACTATATCTTGTTTTTTTCGCCACCAATTAGGCTTTCTTTAGGTGGGACATTATGCCAAGAATTATTTTATTCTAAATGTGTTTTAATGGGAAAATAGGAAAAAATGTGGGAAAAAATTACATTTCAGTTTTCGGCCATTATAGTTTTTAAATAAAGCATGCTACTGTAATTAAAACCCATGAAATGTATTTAACCATTTGTCCCGGTTATAAAGCCATTTAAATTATGTCCCTATCACAATGTTTGGCGACAATATTTTATTTGGAAATAAAGGTGCATTTTTTCAGTTTTGCATCCATCCCTAATTACAAGCCCGCAGTTTATAAAGTAACAGTGTTATACCCTCTTGACATAAATATTTAGTCCCTAAGGTAACTATTTGTTTTTTTTTTTTATTGTATTTTTTTTTTAATTACAAAAAATAAATAAATTGGGGAGTGTGGGAGGTAATGAGTTAATTTATTGTGTAAATGTAATGTTTGTTTATGTAAAATGCTTTTAGGGTGTAGTTTACTATTTGGCCACAAGATGGCCACAGTGTTTGTTTACATGCGACCTGTAAGCGTCCTTCCGAACGCTTACAGGAAGCAGTAGGAGGCAGGGAGAATCACAATGATCGCGCTGTTTCTAATAGAAGCAGCGCGATCATTGCGGGGGCTTAGATCAACGAATGGGAATGTATTTTCCCGTTCATTGATGGGCTGGCGGCGGCGTGCATGAGCGGCGGGTGCGCGCGTACAAGCGGCGGTAGCGCGGACAGCGGCGGTAGCGCGGAAGGTACGGATTTCTTCGTCCCTGGTTTTTTAGGGGGGAAAAAAGGGACGGAGAAATTCGTACCGCGGGGGTTTAAGTGGTTAAGTAAATGTACTGACTGACAAGCTGACACCTGCAGACTCTCTACTAATCAGGTTAATTTAACGATTGAGGATGAAGTGTTTTCTGTTTCCTCTAGAACAGGGGCGTACCTAGAAATCTCCGGGCCCCACCTGCAAAAAATCCCCCCCCAGACCTGCTCAGGGACTTTTGGGGGCAGGAGGGGTCGCAGCATAAGAGGAGAGTGTAGCAGATCGGTGGGGAGGGGGGAAATTCCCCCCCCCCCTCACCTCGGGCTCTGCTCTTGCAAACATTGGTGGCAGCAGGCGGCGGTGGCGGCAGGATGATACATTACCTCCTTCTCGCTGGAGGACTTCCGTTCTCTAAGAGCAACTTCCTGTTTACACAGGAAGTTTTAAGAAGCTCTTAGAATGGAAGTCCTCCAGCCGAGGAGGTAATGTATCATCCTGCCGCCGCTGCTGCTGCCTGCCCGCTGCCACCAATGATTTCAGGAGGGGGAGCACTAAGAGGAGAGCCCGAGGTGAGGGAGGGGGGGGGGTAATTTCCCCCCTCCCCACCGATCTGCCACACTCTCCTTATGCTGCGACCCCTCCTGCCCCCAAAAGTCCCTGAGCGCGCCCTATGCCCCCCCCCCTGACAGCAGGGGTCGCATCCCCTATTGGTACGCCAGTGCTC
Organism: Hyperolius riggenbachi; assembly: GCF_040937935.1. Taxonomy (NCBI): domain Eukaryota; kingdom Metazoa; phylum Chordata; class Amphibia; order Anura; family Hyperoliidae; genus Hyperolius; species Hyperolius riggenbachi. The sequence goes on from NC_090646.1 coordinate 547,858,288, forward strand.
TAGAACAGAAGAGGATGATTTATTATCCACTCAGACCAAATATCAAAAATGACATGATTTCTATTGCAGAAGAGACTGTAATTTTAAATGCTATTTACGACAGTGGGCAAAGGTGCAGGAGGTTTCTATCCAGGATCAGATTTATAAAGGCCTTGAATCCCCTGTTTCCAGAACATTTCCTGTTCATAAAGCTCTCAATCAGATAATCTATGAACGGTGGAAGGAACCGGAAAAAAGATTTGCTATTCCAAAATCTTTTAGATTTCCTTTTGAAGAGGAGGAAGTTGAGAAATGGAAAATTCCGAGATTAGAAGCGGCTTTATTGCAACATTCTAAGGATGCTGATCTTTCATTTGAGGACACGGGGCCACTAAAAGACCCGCTAGACCAGGGGTAGGGAACCTATGGCTTGGGAGCCATGTGGCTCTTTTGATGGCCAAGTCTGGCTCACATACAAATCAGTAGGGTTTGATTCACTAAATTACACTAATCAAGCAGTGCAGCTTAGTATGGCAGCGCAAGTAAAATTTTCAAAGTAGGCACGCTACTGCTGTACCATGCATTACTAACAGTCACGCTACCCCAAAACGAACAGCTGCTTCAATTGTCCCACTCTGGACACTGTCTGGTCCAGTGACTTAGTAGGACGAGATCCCCACACTTTGATTGGCCCAATAGGCTGCCTGTCACTTGACAGGCAGCCTATTGAGCCAAAGTGCAGGGATCTTGTCCTACAAAGTGAATCAACCCCCAAGTCAGCTAGCTAATTGTACAAGCTGTTGGTCAGTATTTCTCCTGTCTGGCTCTGAGGTAAATTGCTGATGTTGCTGAAACCCAAGAGAAGCTGAAGATGTGTCTGATGCTTCCGCTGTCGGGCGGATCAACTGTATACACTTCACCAGGGCAGCAGGGACAGCCCTCTGATGCGCATGCGCACTGTCCCAGTTTGAAACCTATTGTATGGCTCTCACGGAATTAAATTTTAAAATGTGGTGTTTATGGCTCTCTCAGCTACAAAGGTTCCTGATCCCTGCGCTAGACAAAAAGGTGGAAGTTAGTTGTAAAAGTGTGTGTGTACTACAGGAGTTAATTGCAGTAGGCACTCCTCAGGAACAGCTTTTAGAAGCTATCCCAATCATTACTACAGCAATGGCTTTTATTGCTGACGCAGCGGTTGAGTCTCTAAGGGCGTCAGCCAAAGCAGCTGCTTTAATTAACTCTATTCGTAGAGCAATCTGGCTTAAAACTTGGGCAGGTGATATAACCTCAAAAAGCAGGTTATGTTCTATGCAGTTTGAGGGAAAGATTTGGAAACTGTTCTTTCCAGGTCCACTGACAGAAAATTAGTTTCCAGATAAAAGAAGGAAGCTTCAGGCCAGAAAATTATTTCAGGGCAGAGGTTCTTCCCAAACGAGAGGTAGAGGCCAAACAAATTGAAGGGGTGCTTTCCTCAGAGGTAGAGGAAGGGGTAGTAGACCTAGTTCTAAAACCACTACTCCTGGAATCAAACTGACAATCAGAATCAAGTGGGAGGAAGGTCATCCAAGTTCCTTCAACAGTGGCAGGAAATTTCCCAGAGCTCGTTCATACTCAGAATAATACAATGGGGTTATCGCCTAGAGTTCAGAAGTCCTCCTCCCACCAAGTTTTACCTCACAAAAGCTCCAAAAGATGTAGTAAAAGCAAATGCTCTGAGACAGACTGTTATAAAGTTACTGGACCAAGATGTGATTCGACACGTTCCTTTCGAAGAAAGGGTAGGGATTTTACTCCCACATTTTTGTTGTGCTCAAACCGTCGGGAAAGATTTGGTTGATTATCAATTTGTGTCAGTTAAATTTGTTTCTAGGAGAGAAGTTGAAAATTGAAAGTGTGTGTACTCGGTAAGAAATATTTTATTTCCTCAAGCCTGGTTGGCAACAGTCGATTTACAAGATGCTTGCTAGCACATACCAATTCATTACCAACACCAGAAATTCCTACGTTTGCGTTGGAGTTCAGAAACGTCGTTTGCCATTACCAATTTCAGGCACTTCCTTTTGGCTTGGCAGCCTGTCCATTTGAGAAGGATAAGTCGTCCCTTATCTGGACGACTTCCTTGTGTTGGCATAATCCGCTCAGGAATTAGAGAGGGATCCAAGTTCCTGTCTTCAGCTGCTACAATCTCTGGGGTGGAAAATAAGTTGGGAAAAATCCAACTTGGTTCCATCTCAGAGGACTATTTTTCTCTGCTATATACTGGATACAGTAAACAGAAACCTAGTCCTTCCGCAAGAAAAAATAGGCAGTCAGAGGTCTCAAGGGAAATCATGTCCCTATTGGGGTCTATGTCTTCCTCAATACCGGCAGCCCAATGGGCCCAATACCACTCCCGGGTATTACAACAGTGGTTCCTACAAAGTGGGGGAAGAAATCGCCACTGCCACTTGTGGGACAAGAAAAGGTGTCTTGATATGGAAACCAAACAATCCCTCCACTGGTGGCTGGATCCACTAAATTTATCCCAGGGGCGTGCTAGATGCAGGAGTCTGTGCTCCGGGTGACCACGGACGCAAGCGCATGGGGGTGGGGGGCCCACGTCCAGAAATGTCAAGTACAGGGAGAGTGGTCAGTCCATGAAGGAAAGGTCTTCAAACTTCAGAGAGCTATCTGTGGTAAGAGAAGCTCTGTTGGCCCTGGGGAGTCGGGTCCAGGGCCGTCATGTAAATATACTTTCAGACAACATGGTCAGTTTCCTACTTAAAAAGGCAGGGGGGTACCAGTGTGCCAGACCTACTGTGTCTGTCATTGGAGATAATGGAGTGGGGGGAAAACACCTGAAATCCCTTTCAGCTACACACATAAAGGGCTCACTAAACAGAGTAGCAGACAAACTCAGCAGGAGTCCTATTCTGGAAGCAGAATGGGAATTAACCTCCCTGGCGTTCTATTAAGATCGCCAGGGCGGCTGCGGGAGGGTTTTTTTTTTTAAATAAAAAAAACTGTTTCATGCAGCCAACTGAAAGTTGGCTGGCTGCATGAAAGCCCACTAGAGGGCGCTCCGGAAGCGTCATTCTGATCGCCTCCGGCGACCAGAATAAACAAGGAAGGCCGCAATGAGCAGCCTTCCTTGTTTTGCTTACATCGTCGCCATAGCGACGAGTGGAGTGACGTCATGGACGTCAGCTGACGTCAGCCGCCTCCGATCCAGCCCTTAGCGCTGGCCGGAACTTTTGTTCTGGCTGCGCAGGGCTCGGGCGGCTGGGGGGGACCCTCTTTCGCCGCTGCTCGCGGCGGATCGCCGCAGAGCGGCAGCGATCAGGCAGCACACGCGGCTGGCAAAGTGCCAGCTGCGTGTGCTGCTTTTTATTTCACAAAAATCAGCCCAGCAGGGCCTGAGTGGCGACCTCCGGCGGTGATGGACGTATATATTCGTCCATACTGCCAAGGAGGTTAAATCCGGCTCCTCTCGGAGGAAGGGGTTGCCAGGTCGGGACCTCTTTGCGTTCCCAGGGAATGAAAAATTCCAGACTTCTGTTTGCTACACGCATCTTCTCCGGTTCACAGGGTAGATGTTCTGCATGTCAGTTGGGTAAGGTCTGGTTTATGCCTTCCCACCATTCAATCTGCTAACAAGAGTGGTCAGGAAAATCCAGCTGGAGAGAGCCACGGTAGTTTTGATCACCCCTTGGTGGCCAAAACGATCATGGTTTCCGATAGTCAGATCTCTGGCCCTACAGGATCCATTTCTGCTACCAGAGAGGAAGGATTTGCTGTCCCAGAAGGGAATCCTTCATCCAGATCCATGAAGTCTAAAACTGACAGCGTGGATCCTGAAAAGCAGTTACTGATTAACCAAGGCTTTTCTGATAGTGATAAATACACTTAAGAGTAGGAAGGAAATCGCAAATAAAATTTATAGGAAGGTCTGGAAAACCTTTAATAGCTGGAAATCAAAGGAGATTTCGATGTCAGATAACTCTTTGACAGTAATCTTAGCCTTTTTACAAGATGAAGACATGCAACTGTCTGTAAGCACCTTAAAAGTTCAGGTTGCTGCTTTGTCAGTATTTTTGGATGTACGTTTAGCTAAAGAACCGTACATCAAAGCATTTCTGAAAGCCGTATCCAAGTCTAGACCTGTCCCGATCAGACCCTTTCCTCCATGGGATCGGTCACAGGAGCCCTAGTCGTCAGACCACAAAATGCCTTCCAAACGGTGCCAGTGCACGGATCGTGCAAACTCTGGTCGCAGTCAATGCATAGGAACCGTTGGGAATTGGCCGCAGACAAACCAGAAGGGAGCCTGTGAGGTACGGTAATTACAACTTTACACACTATTTCAGGGTATCTGCCACCACCTCTGTTTTCTGAGACAGGGGAACTCACTAACTGGCTATTTCTCGACCTGCAAATAAAATGGTTAAAACACACTGTATTCTGTCTAGCCAACAACAAACAATAGTAGCGTCTCGTCAGACCTGGGATCGGTTTCTGTGTATGCTGAATAGGGTAGCTAGAACAACTGACGATAGCGTCAGTTTATTGAAAGCAATATAAATAATATATAGACAATTATTAAAATCAACAATTAAAACAGTAATAGCCAGGATGAAATAAAAAGGAGAAAATACTTAGGGTTTGTGGAAATATGTCCATTCTGGGAAAACTTGTAGAGCTCCTTTTGTTCAGTTCAGCAAAGTTTAAAATCCAAGCAATATGGAAAATGTCCTTTGTTCAGTTTTTAGACAAGATGGCCGCTGGCCATGTGTCCTCTGGCTAGCACCAGACAGCTCTGTACAGATGGAATGTGGAGGACTGAGGGAAGAGCCCCTCGCATATGCTTTTGATGAAACTGGTTTGGGGGTGTGGCAATGCCGGCCCCTCTGAATTACCAACCAATGGCAATTCATTTCCTCTGAGAGATTTTAGGTTTTAAACTTACAAACTGCCGTAACCCACAAACGATATACGTCATATTCAGGTGGATAACAGATTCATACTTGTCAGAAAATACAGATTAATATGACATCATACATGGCTAGTGCAACGGACCCAGTTCTTGAGAAGGGTCATACCTCAATAACCGGACGGACTATCACAATGAATTTCATATCAGCACGATGGCCAGATTTTACCGAATAAGACTATATGAATTTCATAGCTGTGCGATATTCGGTTTTCGTATACCGACAGGAAATCATACCACCGAGGCTTTCAGATTGGCCATTCATCGGTGCCAAGAAGTCTGGGGGGAAAGTAGGTTTGGAGTAGCCCCCTGCTGGGGAGGGAAGCCTTCTCTGAATAGAGTCCCCAGCTGGTGACTAGAGAGGTAATGAAAGATAAACATTCTAAGCTAATGAACACATCAAAAGACATCCTGCATCTAAGTCAGGGGCAGAGGAGAAAAACGTGTACTTTAAAAAAAAAAAACAGGAATGTCCATTCTGATTCCTGTAATGGCTGCACAAATTTAGCCAGACAGCGATCAGAAATTGGACTGCGTGGCTCCTTCCAATTCGCCCGCGTTTCTCATGGCTGTTCCGTGACAGGATCTTTCATTGGTTTTACAAGAACTAGTGAAAGAACCGTTTGAACCGTTGGACAAAGTTCCACTCAGTTTCTTGACTCTGAAAGTAGCCTTTTTACTGGCCATCACCACAGCAAGGAGAGTGGGTGATTTGCAGGCATTGTCAGTAAAAGATCCATACGTGACTATACTTCCAGATAAGATTATCTTCAGACCTGACCCTTCTTGCATACCTAAAGTCAATACAAAGTTCCACAGGACTCAAGACATTATCGTTCCCTCATTTTGTGAAAAAGCTACCTCTGATAAAGAGAGAACATTTCATTTATTAGAAGTCAGGAGAGCAATTATGATTTATTTGCAAAGAACTAGTGACTGGAGAAAGTCAAATAGTTTACTTTTTGTTTATGGGACACAGGAAAGGACTACAGGTGACCAAATGTAGTATTTCCAGATGGATTAGACAAGTTATTGTACAGTGTGATCAGAATGCAGGCAAAGAAATACCTAGTCAGGTGAAAGCTGATTCTACCAGGGCCTTGTCTACCTCTTGGGCAGAAAGGGCAGGAGCGTCAATCGAACAAATGTGTAGAACAGCAACATGGTCTGATCCATCTACATTTATCAAGCACTACTGCATCGACCTATCAAGTCAGGATGTGTCGTTTGGAAGGAAAGTGCTACAAGCTGTGGTCCCTCCCTAAGAGTGAAATAAAATGCTATTTTATTTTCTCTTTACATGTGCTCTGTGGTCTCTCAACCTGTCGGCCGTCCTGGAGGACGCCTGGAGAAAATCCCAGTTAGACTTACCGGTAATCGGATTTCTAGGAGTCCTCCAGGACCGCTTTCTCTATTCCCTCCCTTTCTCTTGGAGGGGGACCTCTGGTTTGAGCAACCACTAAACTATTGAGGTGTGCGCACCGAAGGTGGTACTGTGATAAACTGTAGTGTCGGGTGGAGCGCACGTATGTAAGGGCCTGTACACACTGCTGCGCTTGCGTTGCGTTTTAAAAACTCATGCGTTTTTAAAAATGCAAGGTCTTTTGAAAAATGAAAATCGTGATGACTTGTACACACTGGTGCGATGCGTTTTTAAAAAAACGCAAACGCAGTGCCTGCTGCGCTTTTTTAAGCGCAGCGCATGAAAAACGCATTAAAAACGCATGCGCTTGCGTTTTTGCCTGCGTTTTTCAGAAGTCAGTATCCCAGAAGACTCTGCAATCTCCTGATTCCTGTTGAAATGTCAACTAGAAAAAAAACAAAGGATTCTTTAGCCAATCGGCAATTACAAGAAAAACGCAAACGCACAAAAAACGCAGGCAAAAGCGCATGCGTTTTTAAAACTACAGGCACTTTAAAAACGTATGCGCTTGCGTTTTTGCCTGCGTTTTTCAGTGTGTACAGGCCCTAAGGTGGCCAATTGGGTATGCAAATTTATAAACTGTCTGTTTCCATAGTTTGAGGAACTGGTGTACTCTCAACCTGTTGGCCGTCCTGGAGGACTCCTAGAAATCCCGATTACTGGTAAGTCTAACTCAGATTTTTTTTTTTTTTAATGTAAAGCATTTGCCTAGCACCAGGTGCATTTCTAGACAGTCACACTAGGCTGGTGCCTTGAGTACAATCTATTGGGCAGGGCATAGCCTGCATTTTTATTGCAGAGTTGCTGCTGTTTACATGTTGAATTCAGCAGGATAGAGGTAGGTGGGGTGGGGGGAAGCTGCTTTACCCCCTGCATAAGCAGTTTAGGAAACTGTGCTATCTTTCTCTTCAATATGACAAACTGCATGTGGTGTGGTTATGAGCATTTTATTCATAGCTGTGTCCTTGCTGTGTTTTCCCCCTAGCCTGTTTCGTAGCTCTCACTTACCGTATTTTTCTTTCCAATGATCTTTCCATATATTGACTTGTATTTACCTTTCAGCTGTGCTAAACATGTCTTGTCTGATCTGTCTTATCTTGTACAGACTGCAACTATCTGCATTCCTTCATGTATACAGCTCAAGTGCAAATGTTTTAGCAGCACAGCTAGAGTTCATTGGGCCCTCATATGTAGGCACTTTAAAGTATTTTAAACAATGCCACTTACCCCTACCCTATGGAGATGGGTTACTTGGGCAATTTACATTCTCGTGCAATCAACGTTTTCATGTGCACTGAAACAGAGGATGGAGAACCCCAAAGTTAATGGTGACTACATTCAGTACCTCCTGGGCCCCCTATGCTGTCTGCATAGCAGTTTATACATTCTCTACTTCCTGATTAGCAGGGCGTAGAGTATAAGCGGTTATGCGGGAAGGGAGCAGAGTTGCCACAGTTGGCCGCTGTGTTTACGCTGCAAAGCAGGTGGCCCCAGGATAGCTTCTCCCTCTCCCCCCCCCCCCCCCCTCCCATCAATCACTGTGCCCGAGCCTCACCTGGCCTGCCCCTATAAATGGGGGCTGTGCCTATCAAACATCTACAGTGTAATCTGAGGTCTTAAATGAACTTTGCTGCACCCTTTTTATGTTGAGAAATGGGGCTGGAGTTTGGCCAAAACACTTGGTACTGAAAACTGGCAAAAGTCACAAATGAAATGCTTAAACCTAGATCAAACCAGTACAAGCTCTGCAGTTGCAAATTATTCTCCAGATGGCACCCGTATTGCACAGAACTTAATTCATGGAATTGGACACTATCTCTGCTCTGGCAGAAGTGTAATAAGGCTAGAGGCACTTTTACTGGATAAACTGTGAAATGATTAAACCCTTCTGGAAAAAAAGTTCCACAGTTCTGTGAAACAGAAACTTCCATTACAATTCTGGATCATCTGTCAACAGTGAAAGGTGTCCATATATCTAGCAATGTATGGGCAGATCTCTCTCTGATCAGATTGATCAGAGATCTGTTGGCTGCCCATACACTACATGCTGAGTCAATTTCCAAATGAAATCTCTTGGGAATCGGCCTCATGGTCCCTGCATGTGCCACCACCACCGCCCCCTTTCCTAAATGTTAAGGTGCCCATGCATTGAAATCTGTCTGGCCATAATGAGTGTCCAACTGCTCCTTCTTCCACACTTGCCTTTGTCGTGACATCACATGCGCGGCAGTGCTGTACATGGCAGCCACATTGGATGTGAATATGCATTAAACGTGTGATTTTAATGTTTTCTGATATCACATGCCATTACTGCTGCACACCCAGTTGACCACATTGGGCTGAAATTTTCCAGCTTGCTTGATCTATTTTAACCCAATTTGGCCTGAAAAAAGTCTATAGGACATGCCTGTTAAGGCATTTGATGAAATTATCAAATTGGATGGTCCTCTGCAAAATTGCTACATGATTGGCCACCTTAATTTGACAAGTTATTTTTTAATTCTAAATGCAAGAAACTTGGGGACTTATTAACTTAACCTTTCTCAAGTTTTCACACGTGTTTGTATTTCACAATTCTTCTTACAGCAAATCTGAAGTGTATATTAAAGAAAAAAAATAGATAAAAATGCTTGCCTAAGTTTGAGGGAAGCCTCTGGTGTCTTCTCTGATCCTTCCTCAGTCTAACAGATTGTCTGAGGAATGAAGATCGGGCCCAACTCTAAAGCTGCATATTTGCCGCCCAACGGGTCCTGCAATGTCCCCACAACGGTAGTCAGCAATGCTTCTTCCTTTTGGCAGGTGCGCGCTATAATCCGGTTTCTCTCCTTACAGGAAATGCTTTTGTAAAGTACAGGTCCTTTTTCAAAAAATTAGCATATTGTGATTAAGTTAATTTCTGTAATGTACTGATAAACCTTAGACTTTCATATATTTTAGATTCATTACACACAACTTAAGTAGTTCAAGCCTTTTATTGTTTTAATATTGATTTGGCATACAGCTCATGAAAACCCAAAATTCCTATCTCAAAAAATTAGCATATCATGAAAAGGTTCTCTAAATGAGCTATTAACCTAATTATCTGAATCAACTAACTCTAAACACCTGCAAAAGATTCCAGAGGCTTATAAAAACTCCCAGCCTGGTTCATTACTCAAAACTGCAATCATGGGTGAGGCCTGGGGCACACCAGAGGAGTTTTTCTGAGCGTTTTGAGTTTTTAAATCTGCTGCTAATGTTACCCTATGTGTCTGCACACTGGAGCAAAGAGGTTTCAAAAGCTCTTCCCAATGTATGGCTATGGGGTTTTTTACAAAACCTCATCGCTCCAGTGTGCACAGACACATAGGATAACATTAGCAGCAGATTTAAAAACTCAAAACGCTCAGAAAAACTCTGGTGTGCCCAAGGCCTGAGACTGATGACCTGACTGCTGTCCAGAAGGCCATGGACACCCTCAAGCAAGAGGGTAAGACACAGAAATTTCTGAACTAATAGGCTTTTCCCAGAGTGCTGTATCAAGGCACCTCAGTGGGAAGTCTGGGAAGGAAAAAGTGTGGCAGAAAACGCTGCACAACGAGAAGAGGTGACCGGACCCTGAGGAAGATTGTGGTGAAGGACCGATTCCAGACCTTGGGGGACCTGCTGAAACGGTGGACTGAGTCTGGAGTAGAAACATCCAGAGCCACAATGTACAGGCGTGTGCAGGAAATGGGCTACAGGTGCCGCATTCCACAGGTCAAGCCACTTTTGAACCAAAACAGCGGCAGAAGCGCCTGACCTGGGCTACAGAGAAGCAGCACTGGACTGTTGCTCAGTGGTCCAAAGTACTTTTTTCAGATGAAAGCAACTTTTGCATGTCATTGGAAATGCCAAAATGCTTGAAGTCCAGTACCCACAGTCAGTAATGGTCTGGGGTGCTCTGTCAGCTGTTGGTGTTGGTCCACTGTGTTTTATCAAGGGCAGGGTCAATGCAGCTAGCTATCAGATTTTGGAGCACTTCATGCTTCCATCTGCTGAAAAACTTTATGGAGATTTAATTTTTCAGCATGACCTGGCACCTGCTCAGTGCCAAAACCACTACTGTGCTCAATTGGCCTGCCAACTCTCCTGACTTGAACCCCATAGAGAATCTGTGGGATATTGTGAAGAGAAAGTTGAGACGCAAGAGCTTAAAGAGACACTGAAACGAGACTAAATCTCGCTTCAGGTCTTATATATAGCAGGGGCACGTGTGCCCCTGCTAAAACGCCGCTATCCCGCGGCTTAACGGGGGTCCCTTCACCCCCAACCCACCCCCCGCAAAAGTTGGTCGTAAAATGGTCGTAGGGAAAACTCTTCCTGGAGGCAGGGCTAACGGCTGCAGCCCTGCCTCCCAGCGCGTCTATCAGACGCGCATCGCTGCCTCTCCCCCGCCCCTCTCAGTGAAGGAAGACTGAGGGGCGGGGGAGAGGCGGAGATACGAGTCTGACAGACGCGCATGGGGCAGGGCTGCGGCGGTTAGCCCTGCCCCAACCAGGAAGCGCTCCCCCGCTGCACGGAGGGGGTTTGGGGGGACAGGGACCCCCGTTAAGCCGCGCTATAGCGGCGTTTTAGCAGGGGCACGCATGCCCCTGCTAGCTATGAGGTCTGAAGCGAGATCTATTCTCGCTTCAGACTCTCTTTAAGGCTGCTATCGAAGCATCCTGGGCCTCCATAACACCTGAGCAGTGCCACAGGCTGATTGCCTCCATGCTACGCCGCATTGAAGCAGTCAATTCTGCAAAAGGATTCCCGACCAAGTATTGAGTGCATAACTGAACATAATTGAAGGTTGACTTTTGTTTTAAAAACACTTTTCTATTATTGGTAGGATGAAATTTGCTAAAAACAAAGGCTTGAACTACTTCAGTTGTGTAATGAATCTAAAATATATAAGTCTAATGTTTATTGTACATTGCAGAAAATGAACTTTATCACAATATGCTAATTTTTTGAGAAGGACCTGTAGATTTGGTTTGATTTTTCACAGCCTCCATAGTTAATGAAAGGTTACATCCTATACAATAAAACGCAAGTGTCCCTGTGTCAGTGCTTTCCGCTACTGCGCATGTCAAGTACTGATAGCCATTGGGACAGGACAAAGGGCGGGCCGGCCGAGCGGACTTGTGCGGGAGCGTGCGCACTGACTGGCGGCGTGAAGAGACATAGAGCCCGTTTTTAAACTGGCTTGGGTCAACTAGTAATAGATCTATCTCAATTTTTAGTTCTCACATTGGAGTGGTTTGCCTTTTCTGCATGCCCTTCTGTAGAATGGTTGTATCCAGTACTGCCAACTTGGGGATTGGGTTGAGATCCCTCCTGGCATTGAAGTGTCAGGGTTTTAAATTACCGGTAGAAACTATTTGCCCACATAAAACCAAAGCGGACTAAGTATACAAGTTAGGTGGGCAAGCAGGTCTAAAGCCCAATCTACACGATAGAATTCTTTGTGCAATTTGATTAAGATTCTATTTTTAATCTGATTCCACATGTCCGATCGGGATTCGATTTGCCATTTCAAAACAATGGCAAATCGAATTGAATCCCGATCAGACATGTCTGATTTAATCAGATTGAAAATACTCTTAATCCAATCGTGTCGTGTAGATATGGGGCTTAAAGTTTTTTCCACCATTCTGCTGTGAAGGCAAAATAAATGCCTGAGATTCAGGGCCTCTTGCATCATGCTACAAAGCATAAGATGGTATATATTTGTACATGCATTTTGTTTGGGGTCGCCTATTTAGTTGCATCTACAGAATGACCAAATGTATGAACTGGGTTTTTTCCCAAGTTAGTGTGCATGTGTGTACGCCTCATGATCCTGCTCTAAGTGCTCACTATTTTTCCCATGCAGCAGTATACATGACCACACCGACTCACACTGCTTCTTGAAGATGCTCCAGGGCAACTTAAAGGAAACAATGTACGAGTGGCCAAAGAAGAAATCAAATGGAGCAATGGTGAAGAAATCTGAAACCGTTCTCAAGCTGAATCAATGTGCTTACATTAATGGTAAGTCCTCGTTTATGTCTATAGTCTGACAAAATCTTTGCCTATAAGTTTGTCAATATTTTATGGGACTTGACACACTTTGACTAGGGATGGTCAATGAGACTCCATTCTGAGTTGATGCAGGATTATGTAAATTTTGTATGCATATTAATGCAGCCTGAAAATGGACCAATCAGATCTCCCTTTGGGACACAAATATTCTTAAGATATCCCTACAAACAGGGTTTTTTTTTTGGGGGGGGTTTTTTTTTTGGTATGAGGTGCTTTGCAGATTTTGAGGGGAGTGGAGTTTGCAAAGTAACTATTAGAACTGTGGGCTTAAGGGCTTAAAGGTAGTTCACATGATGGTGTGTTCTTGTCCATTTTTATAAAGGTGGGGGGAGTAGTTTATATACTTTCCACAGTGACTGTGTATGATGAAGGTGACTGTTTACGGGGAGTGGATTAGCAATGGGGTTCCGCTGTCTGTATAGGGTTTGTGTATGAGTGAGAGTATGCTAAAGGCTGTGTCCGGCTTATGACTGGCTGTGTTTTTAGCTGTTACAGATATTTTAAACTGTACTGTGATGTGCATGCAGGATTTTTTTTCCCGCTCCTCAATACTTCCTTGCAATTTGTATTTCAGCCACAGGAAGTGAGCGCTAGAGAGCCTCCTTAGTATTTGCTTCCAAAACTTGCATTACAGCACATCAACTCAAGTTTATACAAAGCCTGTTTTTAGCGTTGCTGTCCAATGCAATCATCTGTTCACACCGCAACCAAAACACAGGCTGCCAATGTGAAACCGGCCTGATTATGGGCTGAGGTGGTCATTATCTGCCTCCTCAGCAGACTGTAATCGAGTGCACAAGTCTTAAGTGAAGGTGGTGAATGGGTGTAATTATGCCTGATGCCAATTGTGTGCAGTCTGATGGTAATCGTGGATGATGGTAACTGTTTGAGGATGGGAGTTTCCACTCACTCACTGACGAATTGTTTTGAGGATGGGGTTGTACTGACACTAAACGCACCAAGGTGGTGACAAAATATCTGTACTTGCCATGTTGGGGTCATGATATCTGATCTGGTTATGTGAGACATGGCTGCACATACATAGCAAGTAGTTTTTGTATGGGTCATGTTGCATTTGAATAAACTAAATGGGTTATCTATAGGTGTACCCGATCTATGTTCAATGCATAAAACTTTTTTTGGGGACCCCTGCCATAGAGCCTTCCCGATCCTTGGTCTGTCCTGTCATTTGTGTGCCCTTCGCAGTTGAAAGTGAGACTGGCTGGGTCTTGGGTACTCTGACGCAAGCACTTCTGAAGGCTGCCCAAGAAGTACCAATCAGGTTGAATAACTCTGAGGTAGGGCACTGGAATGACTGAAACAGACCCATGAAAGTTTTATGGTAGCCAGAACCTTCCATCTACTTGGGTATGTGCTTAACCTTGGTAATTTAAGTGGCATGGCCATAAATACAAATTCAGTGATTAATAAAAAACACGGACAACAAGACTTGGATTTTAAATGGCCGTAGGCTATATTTATTGCGGTTTAAATAAATAATTTAATTGTTTATTAACGGGTAAACCAATATAAATAGTAATAAAACATTCATAAACCAATGTATCAATTGATACTTAATCAAACCATAAAGTCTTTATACCAGAGTAAATGTTCATTCAAAGTCCAAAGAGCAGCTAGCCCACCCACAATCGTGGGCGACTATAACCGCCAATAAAGTCAATCCGCCTACGACATAAATAGAAGAGAAAGAGGGATGGGGGGGGGGGGTGCTTCCAGCTTGCTTGACTGAAGACTGAGGAGAAAGGTCAGAGCATCACAGGTTTGAGGTAAACCCCTCTGTAATTGGCTAGCAGAAATTGGCTCCAACAGCCAGCTGCCAATCAAATGAGAGAGACCCCTTCACCTCTGCTCAGCAACCCAGTTCTCCTCACAGCTCCTAGGACCGCCCAGCATCTGTAAGAGATGAAAAGACACAGCAGCATCAAAAGGAAAGTGTACATGTCATTATATAGCCTTATACAAACTATATACCCATACTACCAAATGAAGTAACCTTCCCTGAACTGTCCCACCACCAAATTACCACGAGGCCTGCGTTCCATGCTCTCACTATGGCCTTACAGAAGTGAGTTTCCTCAGTTCAGAGAATCATTGTGGGGTTAAACTAAACATAAAATAAGGTTTATGCAATTTTATGCCAATTTATACTACAAAAGCTACTTCTGTGGCTTTTTAGTGGTCCATTTTCAAGCTGTATAAACTTGTAAACAACATTTCCATAAGCCGGTTATTATCCTCTTATTGACAATCCCTACTCACCAGGTCATTCCACTAATATCCTTCCAGGCCACATTAGAAAATCATTGTGGGCTTAGAGGGAACTTTTAAAGAGAACCAGAGATTAAGCACACTCGTATTTTACCATATATATCAATGGGAACATGACAGTAAACCTCTACTCTGCTGTTTCTTTCTTTCTTTTTTTTTTTTTTTTTCTTCCCTTCACTGCTTGGGTTGCCTGTTTTCAGCTCTAAGAATCCCAGACTAAGCATTCAGTCTAGGTTTTCCCCATAATGATTATAGCAGTCGGTCTTCTGTGATGTCTTTTCAAGCCCAAGCCTGCCCCCTCCTGGTTCTGACTTCATGCTATGTATACTCGTAGCAGGAAAGCAGAGCCATATATGGGCACCATAAAGGTATTAAAGGCAGGATAGCCTGGCAACTGGTATTACTTTTAAGAAGCATGCTGGCCTCCATATCACTCGTGTCCTTTTTTAAAATGGGGAAACTCTCTTAAGGCCTGGAACCCACTACAAAACGCTAGCGCTAATTGCAATCGCTAGCATTTTGTATGAGCGGTTTGTAAGCGACTTCATGAGCTTTTTGGGAGTAATTTTAAAAAGTGTAATTTGCCAGCGGTTGTGTAGTGATTAGCGATTAGCGTTTTTAATTCTGATTGGTCCTTTCAATTTTTCATTTTGTTAGTGTGCAGTAATGTAAAAAACCCTTGCAAAATCGCTCTGTGTAGGTTTTGACGAGCAATTATGCCAGCGTTTATATACTTTACATTGCAGAAACGCTAACTCTCTAATGCTCAAATGCTGCATGTCCTGGGTTGTGCGATTTTCGTAATCTCAATCGCTCCAGTGGAATTTGGCCTATCCATTAACATCAGCTGAGCGTTTAGGGAAATAGCTAGTGGTTTGAATCGCTCCCTAAAAGCTCAGAAAATCGCTCTAATGGGTTCTAGTGTTAAATCAGATGGCGCCGTGAGCAGGCGCCTCGGTCACATCTGCTCCCGGCATTGCACAGATTAGGGTAGTTTAGTGTATATTAGCGTATATGTAGATAGTTAGTCTAGTGCAGTCTATTTTTTTTTTGTTTTTTTTGTTTTTTTTTGTTTTAGTGTACGTTGTAGTTATAGCTCACAGTATTCAGTGCCAGTATAGCGGAGGGTGTTAGAGCGGAGGACAGCGGTCCTGGGCTTCCCGCTCCGACTCTCAATCACCTGCCACGGATCCATCTCACCTGCGTCCGGGATTCACTCAGCCTGCCACCGCCGGCCCCTCGCTTCAGCTTCTCTGGTCGTCCCAGGGCCTCTGCACCACTGCGCCTGGCTCCCACGTGGCTCCATCGGCCCGATCAGCTCCTTCACATCCACGGGTCTCCACAGCGCTCCTCCGGAACCACTCTGCCTTCCACCGCTGTCTCCTCCGGGGCCCTCGCTCCAGCAGTCCTCCAGCCGCTCAGCTTCCTCCTGCCGCAGGAGGGCCTCTGCATACCTGCACCTGGCTCCCACGTGGCTCCTCCGGCCCGCTCAGCTCTCTGCGGCCACCGCTGACTCCTCCAGGGCCCTCGCTCCAGCAGCCCTCTAGCCGCTTAGATTCCTTCTTGCCGCTTGGGGGTCTCTGCGTCTGGGGTCCACGTGGTCCCTCCAGCCTGCATCAGCTCAGCTCCAGCACATCTGTGGGTGGTCCCCAACGGCTCCTCTGGCCCGCTGTGGGCTCTGCTACATCTCCTCAGCCGGCTCATCTGCGACGGGATCCCTGTGCAGCTCCGACCCTCTCTGCATCCATCCACCATACTGCTCAGTCGCGGCCTCCTGGAACGCAAGGTCAGCCACCTGGTACCTCTGGGCCTGCTCCACATCAGCTTGCTGAACCCCGACCCCCGAACAACGCCACACTGAGCATCATACCTTATATACCTCCTACTTGTGCCAGCTCACTCATGCTGCTATGGACCGCATGCTTATGGCTGGGTGCTGCTTTATCCTGCTTACTGCCTGTGCTGCTCATTGATTGATTTGCTTCTCTGCTATGGACTGTGCTGTGTATGGACTGTGTGCTATCCTGCTCTGTTTGGACTGTGTGCTGCTCAGAGACTGTCCAGCTCTGCTCAGAGACTGTCCAGCTCTGCTCAGAGACTGTCCAGCTCTGCTCAGGGACTGTGCTGCATGCGATCTGCGTACGGTGTCAAGCCCCTTGCTGGCCACTCCCTACTCCTCTGCTCTGCTTAGGGACTGTGCTGCACTGTGCAGGGACGGGGCTGCCTACGTACCGCGCACAGTCTGGGCGCTGCGCGTCCGTCCATACCCCTTGTTGACCACTTCACTCCATGGCAACCCGGTACTCTGTCCCCTTGTCCAGGGAGGCGATACTGGAATGGGAACTCATATCCCAGTGCGACCCATCATCAGGACCTCCACTGTGGGACCTAGTCTGTGCCCACTTTGAACAGCTGACTGGCGGTGCCAACGCCCTTCCAAGGAAAATTCAACACGGGGGGGGCACGGGTGAGACTCAAAAGGAAGGGGCTTCGATCTCCTATCCCGGCCATCCTCCTGGTGAACGTATGCTCCCTTCCAAACAAAGTGGATGAACTACGCCTACTGCTCGACAGCAAACCCTCCATCGCCAAAAACACTCCGGTCCTCTGCTTCACTGAAACCTGGTTGAACGACAATGTACCGGACAACTCGCTCCACGTGCCAGACTATGACCTCTTCCGTGCGGACCGCGATCAGTACCTTTCAGGGAAAAAAGGGGAGGCGGCATATGCTTCTACATAAACTCCGCTTGGTGCACTAGCACACTAACTCTGAGCAAGATCTGCACACCAGACTTGGAGCTCCTAGCCATAAACTGCAGGCCACAGTATGCACCCAGGGAATTCTCCTCATTTGCCCTCTTCGGAGTCTACATCCCCCCCCCCCCCGATGCAAACACCGCCAGTGCCCTTCAAACACTCAGCGACACCATCTCCCGGTTGGAAACTGCACTCCCAGAAGCCCTCTTCATTTTCCTGGGAGACTTTAATAATGCAAATCTGCGAAAGGAGCTGCCCCGGTATAAGCCGCACATCACGTGCCCCACCAGGAATCACAACACGCTAGACCATTGCTACACTGTCCTAAAGAACGCTTACAAAGCTGCTCAGGGCGCTGCCCTAGGGAACTCTGACCACAACCTTATCCACCTGATCCCTTCCTACAGAAGGGTCCTCGAAGCCTACCACCAGGACTGTCAGGAAATGGTCGGAGAAGGCAAAGCTTGAGCTACAGGCATGTTTCGACTGTACCGACTGGTCGGCCCTGGAGGCACCAACCCTGGAGGAGTGGACAGACAATGTCGCCTCCTATATCAGCTTCTGTGAGGAATCGTGCATCCCAACCAAATCCTTCAAGCTCTTCCCAAACAAGCCTTGGTTCAACAGTAAACTACACCGCCTGCGGAAACTCAAGGAGGAGGCGCACAAGTCCGGCACCCCAGAAGAGTTCAGGGCAGCTAGGAACTCCCTAAACTGAGAACTAATGGCTTCAAAAAGGGCCTACTCTGACAAACTGGGTCTTAGTCTCCAGTCCAACAACCCACGGGAGGTGTGGAAAGGCTTTAGGGCAGTGACTAACTTCAAAGCACCTGCACATCACGCGACCGCCAGCACCCAACTGGCGGCGGAGCTCAACGAGTTCTACTGCAGATTCGAGCACCAACCCGGGCAGCACAGCTCCCCCACACCTATACTAAAGGAGGCTCCTTCCGTCCCAATCCTACCGCTGGGCCACAATCCCCCTGCGCCAGTCGTCATTCAGGAAGCAGAAGTACGGAGTCTGCTTCAAAGGATTAATCCCAGTAAGGCCTCTGGTCCAGACGGAGTCATCGGCCTGTCTGAGATCCTGTGCAGACCAACTAGCCCCCGCCCTGACCCCCATCTTCAACAGGTCCCTAGCAAAAGGAAACGTACCATCCTGCCTCAAAAGATCTCTGATTATCCCAGTTCCCAAAAAGCCAGGGAATCCAGATCTCAACAACTTCAGGCCTGTAGCCCTTACGCCTGTCATTGCGAAGATCCTCGAACGCGTCGTTCTCACCCTCCGGAAGCGCTCCGACACCCTCCTTGACCCACACCAATTCGCGTATAGGGCAAACAGATCTGTGGAGAATGCCATAAATGTCAGTTTGGCTTGCATCAGAGCACCTCGATAAACCGGACTCTTACGCCAGGATCCTGTTCCTGGATTTTAGCTCCGCTTTCAATACCATCTGCCCGGTCATCCTGCTCGACAATCTCAGGCAGCTAGGAGTAGATCCCATTCTGCGTGCATGGGTCAGGGACTTACTCTCCAACAGAACACAGCGAGTTAAGCTTGGCAACTGCTTCTCCCACGAAAGAACCACAAATGTAGGCGCTCCGCAAGGGTGCGTGCTGTCTCCTCTACTCTTTTCGCTGTATACGAATACTGCACCACCTCTGCGGACTCTGTGAAGGTCATTAAATTCGCAGACGACACAACTATCATAGGCCTTATTGACAACAAAGGGGAGCACACCTACCGTAGCGAGATCGAGAGGATTAGCAGCTGGTTCAGGGAGAACAAGCTCGTTCTCAATGCAACAAACTGTGGAGCGCTCTATAGACTTCAGGAAGCACCCCCCTGTGCTCTCCCCTGTCCTCATCGAAGATACTGCGGTCTCCAGTGTGTCCGATTACTTGGCACAACCATAACCAGGAACCTTAGGTGGGAGCAAGACACTTCCAAGATGCAGAAGGCCCAGCAGAGGCTATTCTTCTTGCGTCAACTAAAGAGATTCGGCATGCCGCACGAACTGTTGACCAGCTTCTATACTGCTACCACGGAATCCATACTCTGTTCCTCTGTCATAGTATGGTACACAGGAGCATCCGCCAAGGACAAGCACAAACTCCAAAAGGTGATTGACACTGCAGAGAAAATCATAGGTTCACCCTTGCCTCCACTAGACCTCCTCCACATGGCGAGACTCGGGTCGAGGGCTTCCAAGATCTCTGGCGACCCCCTCCCACCCGGGGAATCGCCACTTCGAGCTCATGCCAACAGGCCGACTTTACAGGACCATCTACGCCAGAACCACCCGGCGCAGGAACATTGTTCCCTCAAGCTGTTCTCCACCTGAACTCTATCACCTAGCCAGCACCCCGATCTCTGAACTATCTCCACTCTGGGCAGTACTGGGCCACACTAGCTGCTAGTGTTCCCTAGTATCTGACAGAGCTCCCATGAATATTCACCAGTATCTGCATGTCGCTAGACCTGTCTCATTGTAATTCCTGTTTGTTCTTGTTCTGTCTGTCATGTAAAGCTGCCATGTGTACCAAAACCAATTCCGGGTACAACTGCCGTACTTGGCGAATAAACTTGATTCTGATTCTAGCCCTCAGGCTGGATGCAAACCTAAGTCGAAGGAAGGTCAGCATACCACAGAGCCCGCCTGGTCCATCCAGTCTTTCCAGCACTGTCCCCTTTAAGTTATTTGACCTGCTTTTTGGTTTAAAGGACTACTGTAGGGGGGGTCGGGGGAAAATGAGTTGAACTTACCCGGGGCTTCTAATGGTCCCCCGCAGACATCCTGTGCCCGCGCAACCACTCACCGATGCTCCAGCCCCGCCTCCGGTTCACTTCTGCAATTTCAGACTTTAAAGTCTGAAAACCATTGCGCCTGCGTTACCGTGTCCTCGCTCCCACTGATATCACCAGGTGCGGACTGCGCAGGCCCAGTATGGTCTGATTGCGCAGTATGCTCCTGGTGACAGTGGGAGCAAGGACACAGCAACGCAGGCGCAGTGGTTTTCAGACTTTGAAGTCTGAAATTGCAGAAGTGAACCAGAGGTGGGGCTGGAGCATCGGTGAGTGGTTGCGCGGGCACAGGATGTCTGCGGGGGACCATTAGAAGCCCCGTGTAAGTTGAACTCATTTTTCCCTGATCCCCCTACAGTATCCCTTTAATAAAGTGATGTCGCTACTAAGGGCTGGTGCACACCAAGAGTGCTTCTGAAACTCTGAGGGTGTTCCTACAGCAGTGTTGTGATTTTTCTAAAATCGCAAATGTGCTGCATGCAGCATTTTTGGAGCGGTTTAGCTTGAATGAATGAGCAAAAACTCTCATTCATACAAAAATATCTAAAAAAAAAAAAAAAAGCTTAATAAAATCGCTATCGCAAATGGCTAGCCTCTAGCGCTTGCAGTAGCAATTTTGGTGTGCTCTAGCCCTTATCTATTGTCCTGAAGACAACAGGTTTCTTGTATGCACAAATTCTAATTTGTTCATATTTAATGTGGCTGCTAATGCTATCTCTGTTCTCCCTGTGCACTCTTGCAACAATGTACAATATCATTCAGATAAAGGCAATGCATGTCAACATGTTTTGCAAAAATACGGCCATCTTCAAAGTGTTAAACATTTTTCAAGCGCTATAAAAACTTATGTTAATCTCCCATTTACAAGTAGCTGAACTTCTTTATAGTTTACAACTATGCTATGACTGTACTGTTGCGTAATTCTTAACGCTACTGATACTGAAGGGTTTGTTCAAGGTAAGAATATTGATTATGTAGGCATCTGTATATGATCTGACTAGGAGACTCCCTATGTATAAGCCAATCACTTGTAGTTTCGTTAAAGGACTTGAACCTTCGTTTTATCAACTGCTTCATGTTATAAATCATAAACTGGTTTATTTTTCTGGTATGTTTACATGCTCATAACAATTTTTGACTTCAGCACATACCAAAGATGTAAATACAATATTCTCTCTCTGGCAAAGTTTAAGTATGGTATCAGACTTTTTTTTTTTTCTCCTTTTTACTTCAGACTTGCTTTAACCTAACGCCATTGGGTGGTGGGAGGGTGGCACTGCCTAACGTTTGGTGCAAAGTCCTGGAGGCGGATTAGCAGGCAATGCATGTGCGTGTATCCTGCTGTGATTCAAAGCAGGGTGGGGGGGGTGGAGATCCGTGAACAGCCTGCCAGCTGCGATTGAAGCTGGCAGGCTGTTAGACAAAAAGCAATTTATGTGTGCAGTGCTGTACAAGGGACACTCAACAGTCTCTCTGATGGCCTCACAATCTAATTGCATGTAGGCTGATGCTGATGTACAGTATGTGTAGTGTAGGGACAATTTTAGGGAGGAAGGGAGGGGGATTTATGATTTATTATTATTATTATTCTTATTCGCAATCAGACCTCCAAAAGACAGCTGTATTAGTCAAATGAATCTGGTCTCCTTTTCTTCTCACGAAGTTGTATGGCTGAGCAATTAACTGATAAAGCTGCAGAGTGCTAAATTGTAAAAATGGCCTGGTCACTAGGGGGGTATAAACCTGTGGTCCTGAAGAGGTTAATGCTAGGTACACACCATACAATTTTTCTGGCAGATTTACCTGACCGATCATTTCCAGCATGTCCGATCTGAATTTCAACTTCCCTTTTTTTTTTTTTTTTTTTTTTTTTAATCAAAAAAATAATAAAAAAAATTGAAATTCAGATCGGACATGCTGGAAATGATCTGGCAGTTAAATCTGCCATAAACTCTATATGGTAACTACCTGCCATCTCTAGCAATGGCCAAATATTGCCAAGGGGTGGCTGCAGTGATTGTATTTGCCATCAATGTTGATTTATAACCTAATTATACATCTAATGTATGTACATAAAAGTAAAAATGCCAAATGGAGTCTGCGTTTAAAAGGCTCGGGAGGCTTTTAATTTGTTTTCCTTTCCTATTTTCCTACTTTTTGCCCTTCAGTGAGAGGAAATAGTGTGCCAAACTGGAATATATTTTTGCCACTGGTGTAGCGAAGGAGCTTTGAGCCCCAGTTTTACATTGGGCATTCTACACATAATTCATATGGTGCAGTAAAACCTGCTAAGGATATCCACAGCATGAGGTGTAAGCAGGGGGAGGGGAACAGTTTGACCAGGGGCATAGCTATAGGGGGTGCAGAGGTTGTAACTGCATTGGGGCCCTCCCTCAACTGTATTGGCTCTGTAGTGGCACTGTGCTCATAATGGTTACTACTATTCAAAGCATCTATAGAAGTAATTAACCAGCTGTTCCTCATCCCCCTCCTTGCACCTCTGACACTGTAGTTGCCATTGGCAGGTTTTGGTGCGCTGTATTAATTATGTATAGAGTGCTTGGGGGGGGGGGGGGGCGCCTCCATATAAAACTTGCATCAGGGCACATAGCTGCTTAGTTATGCCACTGAGTTTGACCACTATTCAAAGCATATATAGAAATTATTACCAGCATATCCAATAGAGCTAATACTGTGGTTTGAGGGAGGGCCTCTAGTGAGCCCTTCTGTTCCAAGGGCCTGGTGTGGTCACATCTGTGTCCCCTATTGCTACACCACTGATATTTGCATAGAGTTCTGTATTCCAAAGAACGACGTCTGACAGCTTGACTACTTGGCCATCAGATATTTTCATACTTGGCCTTCTGAATCTCATTTGTCCTGTGTAAGTTTTGGTGCAGCCCACTTCCAGAGCTGTCAGCTGCAAGGGGCTGGAGGAAGCCCCAGGTAAGTAGTGGTGGTGGGGGGGGGGGGGCATTTTTTGATTGACTTCTTTTTTTTTTTTTTTTTTTTTTTTTTTTTTATTGGGTGGTCAATTTCAAGCTGCATGTATTTACATAAATCTGCATGAACTCGGAAATATTAATCTCATTGATCATCTCTAGTGACATGCAATGGCCTAACAGCTTCCTTCCCCCCCCACCAGTCCTGCAACATAATTAACTAGATAACTAGAGTAGTAAAGAAGTAGTAGGAAATGACTATCGTAGGTGTCTTAAAGAGACACTGAAGGGAAAATTATGATATTTGTATGTGTAGTACAGCTAAGAAATAAAACATTAAGATAGGATACATCAGTCGAATTGTTTCCAGTACAGGAAGTTAAACTCCAGTTTTTATCTCTAGGCAAAGCCATTAAAGGGACTCCGAGCAGTGCAGAAACTATGGAAAGATGCATATAATTTTAAAGCTCTCTTTCTTCTTTCCAATGATTGATAAACCGCCACCCTACGCCTTTTAGTTTTCACTATTTTCGCGATTGAAATTGCCGCGGCCGCGATTTCAATCGCGAAAATAGAGAAAACTAAAAGGCGTAGGGTGACGATTTAGGTGTCGCCAGAAAGAGGCGAAAGAGTTTTATAATGATATCCATCTTCCCATAGTTACTTGTATTACACAGGGCGACTTTTTCCTAAAGTCAGCAGTTCCATTCTGCTGAATGGAGCTGCTGACACTGGGGAAAGTGTCGCCCTGTGTAATACAAGTAACTATGGAAAGATGGATATCATTATAAAGCTCTCTTTCTCCTCTTTCTGGCAACACCTAAATCGTCGCCCTACGCCTTTTAGTTTTCTCTATTTTCGCGATTGAAATCACGGCTGCGGCAATTTCAATCGCGAAAATAGCGAAAACTAAAAGGCGTGGGGCGGCGGTTTATATATCATTGGAAAGAGGAGAAAGAGAGCTTTAAAATGATATGCATCTTTCCATAGTTTCTGCACTGCTCGGAGTCCCTTTAAGCTCTACCACTTTCAAAGTCATGGAGAGGGCTGTCTTCTGACTTTTTTTTTATCTCAACTGTTAGTGAACAAATTTCTTTTTCTCTGCCAGAGGAGAGGTCATTAGTTCAGACTGCTCTAAAAGAATCATTTTGAATGCTGTGTTGTGTAATCTGCACATATATTATAGAATGATGCAATGTTTAAAAAACACTATATACCTGAAAATATGAGGAATATTTTCTTTGCTGCTAATCTTCTAGTAATTCATAGTGCACAACCAATTCATTAGATCATAATTTTAATGACCCAAGTAGGGATTCTCATCACAATTAAAGTGTAAGTGCACTTATAATATAGTGTTAAAAGTCCTTCACTAATACTGTGTACAGGCATGTCAACCCCAGAATGTACAGTTGAAGCTGGTACATTGTGCTTATACAGGCAGTAAACCAGCTACAGTATGTGCTGATCTCTGCTTGAGTAATATCAGCCTTTCCGAAGTGTCATTTCACATGCTAATGGCCTACATGGAGAACAGACTGATTAGGACTTCTCTTAGTAAACCATGCAAGAAATTCGATCTTATTGTAAGAAAACCTAGCCATGTAAAAATGTATTATATTGCACTACAGAGCATTTTTATTTTTTTTAGTACACAAAGCCTGATGCGTTCCCCCTCGCCCCCAGACTATACATTTTTAACCACTTGAGGACCTAGGGCTTTCTACCCCTTAAGGACCGGCCACTTTTTTTTCCATTCAGACCACTGCAGCTTTCACGGTTTATTGCTCGCTCATACAACCTACCACCTAAATGAATTTTGGCTCCTTTTCTTGTCACTAATAAAGCTTTCTTTTGGTGCTATTTGATTGCTCCTGCGATTTTTACTTTTTATTATATTCATCAAAAAAGACATGAATTTTGGCAAAATGATTTTTTTTAACTTTTTGTGCTGACATTTTTCCAATAAAGTAAAATTTCTGTATACATGCAGCGCGAAAAATGTGGACAAACATGTTTTTGATTAAAAAAAACCCATTCAGCCTATATTTATTGGTTTGGGTAAAAGTTATAGCGTTTACAAACTATGGTGCAAAAAGTGAATTTTCCCATTTTCCAGCATCTCTGCCTTTTCTGACCACCTGTCATGTTTCATGAGGGGCTAGAATTCCAGGATAGTATAAATACCCCCCAAATGACCCCATTTTGGAAAGAAGACATCCCAAAGTATTCACTGAGGCATAGTGAGTTCATAGAAGATATTATTTTTTGTCACAAGTAAGCGGAAAATGACACTTTGTGACCAAAAAAAAGTTTCCATTTCTTCTAACTTGCGACAAAAAAAAATGAAACCTGCCACGGACTCACTATGCTCCTCTCTGAATACCTTAAAGTGTCTACTTTCCAAAATGGGGTCATTTGTGGGGTGTTTACTGTCCTGACATTTTGGGGGGTGCTAAATTGTAAGCACCCCTGTAAAGCCTAAAGGTGCTCATTGGACTTTGGGCCCCTTAGCGCAGTTAGGCTGCAAAAAAGTGCCACACGTGGTATTGCCGTACTGAGAAGTAGTATGTGTTTTGGGGTGTATTTTCACGCATACCCATGCTGGGTGGGAGAAATATCTCTGTAAATGACAATTGTGTGTGTGTAAAAAAAAAAAAAAAAAAAAATTGTCATTTACAGAGATTTCTCCCACCCAGCATGGGTATGCGTGAAAATACACCCCAAAACACATTATACTACTTCTCCTGAGTACGGCGATACCACATGTGTGGCACTTTTTTGCACCCTACAGTGTTCTCCCCAGAATTTGTTTCCAGCCGGGTGGCATGAAATGGTAGCCGGGTGGGGTGAGATGAGAGAATGCAGGGCTGGCGCTTATCTGCACAACTCTGCATACAGCAGAGAAGGTGAGCCGATGATAGCCGGGTGCTCATCAAAACTAGCCGGGTGGAGTACCCGGCTAAAAGAGCCTGGGGAGAACACTGCCCTAACTGCGCTAAGGGGCCCAAAGTCCAATGAGTACCTTTAGGATTTCACAGGTCATTTTTGTTTCAAGACTACTCCTCACGGTTTAGGGCCCCTAAAATGCCAGGGAAGTATAGGAACCCCACAAATGACCCCATTTTAGAAAGAAGACACCCCAAGGTATTCCATAGAAGTACGGTGAGTTCATAGAAGATTTTATTTTGTCACAAGTTAGCGGAAAATGACACTTAGCGGAAATTGATTTTTATAGTTTTTTTTTCACAAACTTGTGACAAAAAATAAAATCTATGAACTCACCGTACTGTCTTCTTTCTAAAATGGGGTCATTAGTGGGGTTCCTATACTGCCCTGGCATTTTAGGGGCCCTAAACCGTGAGGAGTAGTCTTAAAACCAAAATGACCTGTGAAATCCTAAAGGTACTTATTGGACTTTGGGCCCCTTAGCGCAGTTAGGGTGCAAAAAAGTGCCACACGTGGTATCGCCGTACTCAGGAGAAGTAGTATAATGTGTTTTGGGGTGTATTTTTACACATACCCATGCTGGGTGGGAGAAAACTCTGTAAATGGACAATTGTGTAAAAAAAAAAAAAAAAAAAAAAAAAAAAAAAAAAATCCAAAGATTGTCATTTACAGAGGTATTTCTCCCACCCAGCATGGGTGTATGTAAAAATACACCCCAAAACACATTGTACTACTTCTCCCGAGTACGGCAATACCATATGTGTGGCACTTTTTTGCAGCCTAACTGCGCTAAGGGGCCCAAAGTCCAATGAGTACCTTTAGGATTTCACAGGTCATTTTTGTTTCAAGACTACTCCTCACGGTTTAGGGCCCCTAAAATGTCAGGGCAGTATAGGAACCCCACTAATGACCCCATTTTAGAAAAGACACCCCAAGGTATTCCGTTAGGAGTATGGTGAGTTCATAGAATTTATTTTTTGTCACAAGTTAGTGAAAAATGACACTTTGTGAAAAAAAAACAATCAATTTCCGCTAACTTTTGACAAAAAATAAAATCTTCTATGAACTCGTTATACACCTTACGGAATACCTTGGGATGTCTTTTTTTTTTTTTTTCTAAAATGGGGTCACTTGTGGGGTTCCTATACCACCCTGGCATTCAGGCACGTGCACAGGGGAGTACTCTGGGTGCTCAGGCACCCCCCTTTTTAAAATCTTCAAAAAAGGCCCCTCTCGCCGTGCAAAATAAGCCCCGACTGCGATAAGCCCCGCCCACCCGCTGGAAGCTCCGCCCCCGCCTGGGACACTTTCCAGTGAAGAGGCCCAGACAGGAATCCTAGTGTGGCATACTGACCTCTCCCTCCACCTAGGACCCATACTTACCTCTACCCCCCCCAGCACCCATAGTGACCTCTCCCTCCACCTAGTACCCAGTGACCACTCCCTGCCCTAGCAGTCAGTGACCTCTCCCTCCACCTAGCACCCATACTGACCTCTCCCTACCCTGTACCCACAGGGACCTCTCCCTCCACCTAGCACCCACAGAGACCTCTCCTCCACCTAGCACCCACAGAGACCTCTTTCTTACCCAGCACCCACAGTGACCTCTCCCTCCATCTAGCACCCACAGTGACCTCTCCCTCCACCTAGCACCCACAGTGACCTATCCCTCCACCTGGGACCCATAGTGACCTCTCCCTCCCCCAGCACCCACAGTGACCTCTCCCTCCCCCAGCACCCACAGTGACCTTTCCCTCCCCCAGCATCCACAGTGATCTCTCCCTCCACCTAGCACCCACAGTGATCTCTCCCTTCCCAGCTCTAGCAGTGATCCTGCCTCCCCCAGCACCCACACTGACCCACACTCTCCCAGCATCCAGTGATTTTTCCCTCCCCCAGTGGCTACCCTCCTGTCCCCTGCAGCACCCATAGGGACCTCCCATCCCAAAAGCAGCACCTACAGTGACCTTTCCCATTGCCAGTGCCCACAGTGGCTTCTCCTAACACCCAGCATCCACTCCCTCCTCCAGTAACCACACTGACTTCTCCCAGCACCCACAGTGGCTTACCCTTCCCCCAGTACCCACACTGACCTCTACCTCCTTTAGCAGCAACTATGCCATTCATAGCAGCACCCATAGTGACCTCCCACCCCCTGCACCCACAATGACCTCTACCTCCCGAGACCCACAGTGATCTCCCCCAAAGGACCCACAGTGACCTCCCTTTCCGCCAGCACCCATACTGACCTCTACTTTCCACAGCACCCACAGTTCCTTCTCCCCCCAGCACCCACAGTGACCTACCCTTCCCCCATCAACCACACTGACCTCGAACCTCCCCTAGCAGCAAGCAACTATGCCATTCATAGCAGTACCCACAGTGATCTCCCACCCCCTGCACCCACAGCAATCCCACCAATATTCAGCACCCACATTACACTCAACCAGTAACCCCCACTATAGCAAGCAACCAGTACTTGCACCAAGCACCCTGCACCCAATACTCACATCTGGCCTCAATATGGCACTTAGTACTTGCATCAAGCAGCCACATGACACCCAATATCTGCAGCCCTTCACCCTATAGCTGGCACCCAGTACTCACACCTACATAGCACAGTACTTGCACCCAGCTCTGACATGTCACTCACTACTTACAACTGCACACAGCCTCCACATGGCACCCACTCACATAACCAGTAGTAGCACCCGATGTACCTGCACTCAGAACCCACGTGACACACAACACCCACCCAGAGCTAGCACCCAGTGCAGGCATGGCACCGAGTATTTGCACCTATGTGATACCCAGTACCTGCACCCAACACCCACATGTTTCATCTGCAGTAGTTCCAGTTGCACTAAGCCTCCACTTGGTGCCCAGCACCCACACCAAGCACTCACATATGACATCCAGTACTTGCACCCAGAACTCAAAAGGGACTGAGTACCTGCAATCAACACCGACATGATGGTTGATACACACCCATACAGCCAGAATCCACATGACACCCTGTGCTAGCACCCAGAACCCACATGGCACCCAGCATCTGCCTTTAGCACCAACATGACAACAAATATCCCACTAGCCAGCACCCATCACCCATATGTCACCATGTACTCACTCCCAGTACCCACTTGGCACTTAGTATTTGCACCTAAGACCCACATACCCCCATAATCAACACCCACATGGCACAGTACTCACAAGTCACCAAGTTCCAAAGTCATTATATGTAACTAGTGCCCGTCCATGGCCAGCTCCCAAATAGCACCCAGTACCCATCCTTGGTCCAAACCCATATGAAACACAGTACTCTCCCATGGCACACATCCAGACCACGCATGGCACTCCCTACTCACTCATGTCCAACACTCACATGGCTCCCTGTATCAATTAGCACTCACATGGCACCCACTATTGTTTATCACCATCTGCTACTCATTCAGCACCCAATACTGCATAGCACCCACTGCAAATAACCACCCAATACAAACTGGACCTTGGTACCCAAAGCAGCTTGACACAGACTTTACGTTGGCATCTCGGCACCCACTGCAACTTACCACAAAGTGAACCTTTGTGTCTTACCATCCACTGCATCTGGGCACCCACTGCACCTTGGCACTTACTGCAGTTTTGCATCTACTAATGATTAGCAACCACTGCATATTGGTAACCACTTTGTCTGAATAGAGGCTTGGGTGCTGATCAAGAGGGACAGCGGTCCCAGTAATGAAAGGTGAGTCTGTGCCTCTACATTGGGCTTCACTGTGCCCACTCTAACCCACTAACAGTGGGCACCTATCACTGCTGATTTGAGGGTGGTGGCACCAAAAGAGTTGGAAGGAGACAGTCTGCCTGATACTGCTATAAAGGTGTAGGTGTGTGTGTGTGTGTGTGTGTGGGGGGGGGGGGGGGGATAAGACTGCCTTATGCTATATGGAGATGGGGTATTACATACACAATTTAGCACGATTTATCGATTTGAAATTTGAGCACCACACCCTTGAGGATCCTCTGCATGGCCCTGCCCCTTCCTGCAGCACCCACACTGACCTCTACTTTTCCCATCAGCCACCCCTTCCCCTCATAGCTGGCACCCAGTACTCACACTCACATGACACCAAGTATCTGCACCCAGGCCTAAAATTGCACCCAGTACTCACACCTGCACACAGCTTCCACATGGCACCCACTATCTGCACCAAGTATCCACTTAACCCGTAACCACACCCAAAGTACCTGCATTCAAAACCCATGTGATGCCCAAAGCCCACCCATAGCCAGCACCCAGTACAGGCATGGCGCCAAGTATTCGCACCCATGTCACACCCGGTGCCTGCACCCACATGACATCCAGTACATGCACCCAGATCTTACATGTCACTAAGTTCTTGCAATAAACACCCGCATGACACTCGATACCCAACCATAGCCAGAACCCACATGACACTCAGTACTTACACCCAGAACCCACATGGCACCCATCATCTGCATTCAGCAGCATGACAATCAATACCCCACTGGGCAGAAACGAGGAGCGGGGGGCATGCGGGGGAAGGCATTGCCAGGCCCCTTTTTTAAATTTGAGCACCCCCACTTAAGGACCCTCTGCACGGCCCTGCTGGCATTTTACGGGCCCAAAACCGTGAGTAGTCTGGAAACCAAATGTCTCAATGACTGTTCAGGGGTATAAGCATCTGCAAATTTTGATGACAGGTGGTCTATGAGGGGGCGAATTTTGTGGAACCGGTCATAAGCAGGGTGGCCTTTTAGATGACAGGTTGTATTGGGCCTGATCTGATGGATAGGAGTGCTAGGGAGGTGACAGGAGGTGATTGAGGGTGTCTCAGGGGGTGGTTAGAGGGGAAAATAGATGCAATCAATGCACTGGGGAGGTGATCGGAAGGGGGTCTGAGGGGGATCTGAGGGTTTGGCCAAGTGATCAGGAGCCCACACGGGGCAAATTAGGGCCTGATCTGATGGGTAGGTGTGCTAGGGGGTGACAGGAGGTGATTGATGGGTGTCTCAAGGTGTGATTAGAGGGGGGAATAGATGCAAGCAATGCACTGGCGAGGTGATCAGGGCGGGGGTCTGAGGGCGTTCTAAGGGTGTGGGCGGGTGATTGAGTGCCCTAGGGGCAGATAGGGGTCTAATCTGATAGGTAGCAGTGACAGGGGGTGATTGATGGGTAATTAGTGGGTGTTTAGAGAAGAGAATAGATGTAAACACTGCACTTGGGAGGTGATCGGACGTCGGATCTGCAGGCGATCTATTGGTGTGGGTGGGTGATCAGATTGCCCGCTAGGGGCAGGTTAGGGGCTGATTGATGGGTGGCAGTGACAGGGGGTGATTGATGGGTGGCAGTGACAGGAGGTGATTGACAGGTGATCAGTGGGTTATTACAGGGAAGGACAGATGTAAATAATGCCCTGGCGAATTGATAAGGGGGGGTCTGAGGGCAATCTGAGCGTGTAGGCGGGTGATTGGGTGCCCGCAAGGGGCAGATTAGGGTCTGATCTGATGGGTAACAGTGACAGGTGGTGATAGGGGGTGATTGATGGGTAATTAGTGGGTGTTTAGAGGAGAAAATAGATGTAAACACTGCGCTTGGGTGGTGATCTGATGTCGGATCTGCGGGCGATCTATTGGTGTGGGTGGGTGATCATATTGCCCGCAAGGGGCAGGTTAGGGGCTGATTGATGGGTGGCAGTGACAGGGGGTGATTGATGGGAGATTGACGGGTGATTGACAGGTGATCAGGGGGATAGATGCATACAGTACACAGGGGGGGGTGGTCTGGGGGGAGGGGGTCTGGGGAGAATCTGAGGGGTGGGGGGGGTGATCAGGAGGGGGCAGGGGGGGGATAAAAAAATAGCATTGACAGATAGTGACGGAGTGATTGATGGGTGATTAGGGGGGTGATTGGGTGCAAACGGGTCTGGGGGGTGGGCAGGGGGGGTCCTGAGGGGTGCTGTGGGCGATCAGGGGGCAGGGGGGGTAAAATCAGTGTGCTTGGTGGACTAGGGTGGTTGCAGCCTGCTCTGGTGGTCCCTCGGACACTGGGACCACCAGGGCAGGAGGCAGCCTGTATAATACACTTTGTAAACATTACAAAGTGTATTATACACTTTGTATGCGTCGATCGTCGGTTTTACATCCCGCCGGCGCTTCCGTATGGCCGGCGGGATGTTGCGGCGTCAGGCGGAGGCGAAGGATCGCGTCACGGATGACTCGATCGCTCCGCCCATGCCCCTACAAGGACCGCCGCCATTTGTCTATACGGCGGTCCTTGCGGGGTCCACTTCCCGGCCGCCTCTGTGCGTTAGGCGGTCGGGCAGTGGTTAACCAGCTGCGGACCGCCACATGCAGATTGGCAGCAGGTCCGCAGAGCTCTTGTTCCTCTGACACAAGCGTCATCTCTTGAATGAGATTTTGATGGGAGCTTAGAACACACTGGATTGATTGCTTACTTGGTCTACAACTGAAGGTGGCCACACACGCTACAATAAAATGATCCGATTTTACAGTAATTCGATAAAAACTATCGTATCTCTCGGAAAAATTGAAAGCTTTTCATTCGTCTGAAAAATCCGATCGGTTTTTCCGTTTTTTTTTTTCTATTTAAATCGATCCGGAATGCCAGATATTTCCCTTCAATTTCTACTAAAGATTGTATGGTGTGTTGGATTGTTAATTTATTAATATGCACACCCTAGCAATTTTCTGAGTTTCCAATCATTTTTATCATAATTGAGGAAAAAATTGAACATAGGTGTGTAACATTTCAAAAATATGACCAATGTACCAATCAGTCAGAAAAATGTATTGCAATTCTTAAATTGAACAGAAATTTAAAAAATTGTATGGTGTTTGTGGCCACCTTAAAACAATGTAAGGTTGCTTCACTAAAGGTACCCATACACTATGCAGACATGGGTCCACTATGCTATGTTAGGTCTGGGACACGGTGCTTTATTGAACTATTTGGAGTTCTGAAAATGGTCACTACTTTTTTTTTTTTTTTTTTTTTTTTTTTTTTTTTTTTTCTTAGCTGAGTGCATGGAGGCAGGGCTGTGGAGTCGGTACAAAAATCATCCAACTCCTCAGTTTATGAAACCTCTGACTCCAGGTACCCAAAAAGACTCCGACTCCACAGCCCTGCGTGCAGGTGAGCTCACTAGAGCGATTGCAATTTTCAAAATCTCTAAGGGCTCATTCACATCGTGCGTGTGGCCATTGCACAGAATACATGTTGTGTTGCCCTAGGAGCGCAGACGTTGGCGTCCAACCCATCAGGAGAAGGTGTGCAATTAGATGTTCCCAGAAGCGTTGCATCGTAACGCATTGGAACGTACACCTGTAATGTGAATGGTAACATGAAAGTACTTTCATGTTGCCATGTAGATCGTACACTATGTGCGTTGCGTCAAAACTGACAGCGCAACAGTGTGAATGAGACCTAAAGCAGGACATGCAGCAATTTGTGTGTAAGAGGAAAGAGCAGGGAGACAGAATTGGTGTTTGCCTTGACCTGGTTACTGTTCCTGTTTAACATGAAAGGTCTCATTCCAGTGCTGTTTTCTAGCAGAAGTTGTACTTTCAGCAGAATTATTATTTTTTTTTTTTCTATGTGGGGAAGGTGTCAGCAAACCTGTGCTGCACATTGTACCTGCTTCTGGTCTGTGTATGCATAAAAGGGCTACTGAAAGATTCTAGCAGTAAGCTCTGCCTGTTCCAATGTAAACTTCCATATTAAAAGGCATACGTTTCCTGAGATATGCAAGACTGTCATCGTTTATAAGTGGATGCTTGGTAAGCGAGGCCTCTAATTGTCACATTCTGCATATAGATTTTTAATGGATTCAGTATGAAATCTAGTCCATCAATGACCATCACTTTCCATCTGAGCTGCAGTCATACCTCAGTGACTTGTACTTGCACTGCTGATGGGACACTATGGGCACATGTACCTGGGTACATACACTGCTGCTGGGACACTATGGCATCAGGAGATGGCAGCACAGAGGGAGTGCACCAGACGGAGAGATGTCTGAGCACTTTGCTGCCCTAAGATATAAGGCCCCGGGGAGCAGCAGTAGCAGGGGGATGCAACACCAGCACTCGGCTCCTTTGGTAGATTTGATCAGGGATCAAATGTGCTGAGAAATGTTATGTAGTGTATGGGCACCTTAAAGTGTACCTGAGCCAAAGCTGGGGCACAAATTGAGATGCTTAGAGGGAAGCCTCGGATCCTATTGAGGCTTCCCTCCCTGCGCTGATGTCCCCCTCGCTGAGCGTGGCCCCCTGGAAGAATCGCATCGGGACTGCGCAGCTCCTCTTCTTGCACCGTAGCCACACAAGCCCACCTGCACATGTGCACTAGGCCAGAGCCATGGGCTCAGTGGCTACTGCACATGTGACCTTGCTCATGTGTACTGTGCAGCCTCGATGTGGAGAGGGGCAACACTTGGCAATGGACACCACCGAAGCCACGATAGGATCCTGAGGCTTCCCTCTTTTCAGATGAGTATCTTCGGCTTGGGATCACTTTTGAAGTACACCTGAACTGAGAGGTATATGGTTGCTG
Organism: Hyperolius riggenbachi; assembly: GCF_040937935.1. Classification (NCBI taxonomy): domain Eukaryota; kingdom Metazoa; phylum Chordata; class Amphibia; order Anura; family Hyperoliidae; genus Hyperolius; species Hyperolius riggenbachi. Next base: position 547,893,088 of record NC_090646.1, read on the forward strand.
CCATATTTAGTTCCTTTTAAACAGTACCGGTTGCCTTCTCCCTCTACATTGTACCATTGTTTTGCACTCTGCACACTGCTGTTTGACTTGCTTAGTGCTGTGATCCAACTACATGAAGCAAGATTTAAGATGTATAGCTAATTCCACTGTCTTCTTTCCTAGACTCTATTGGCCTGCACCAGGTTGAGAACCCAAGCCACACAGAGACCGCTGTGAGTCTTCATTTGTACAGCCCTCCATTTAACCACTGTCAGACGTTTGACCAACGAACTGGGCACAAAAACACAGTGAAAATGACATTTTGGAGCAAATATGGAGAAAGGATTCCACTGGTGAGTATTAATGCTTTGCTTGCAAAACCTGCATGTATTTAGACTGTGTGGCTAGAATACACTTCAAGTTAGATTAGAACAAAAACCAGGGTGGGAGCTATAAGAATACCAACTGGAACAATGTGTCTTTTACTTTTTTTTTTACTTTTTTTTTTTTTTTTTTTCTACATTAGCCACAGTAAATGAGGTATAATAAACAGCCAGACTAATGTAATCTACCGGACATAGTGCTTGAAAAAATGCCTAGTTTGGGACACCCCACACAATACAATTGGAGGTATCTTTTAGGTGGTGGTCTCAAGTTTTCTACCTTGGCACCATAAAATGAATTAAAATGATGTTCCTGTACTCATGTTTAAAGGGTTTTTACACAATTTGCTTTAGTATCTAACAATTACACTACTCGGCCACTAAATTTTTAAATGTGAAAAAGGTAAAGGCTGGGTTCAAATCTCTGCTCTTACTATTAAAGACTCAGAAGTCTCAAAGTCTTTTTATTTAACTAATGTTTAACATCTTTGCCCTAACTAAACCGCCACATTCCCGCCGCTCTAATCTAACTAAATTCCCCCCCCCCCCAAACTCCCCGGGGGGCAATCCGGGCAGCGCTTCCGTGTGAGGCAGGGCTATGGGCTGCAGCCCTGCCTCACACGTCTGTCAGCCCGGATCGTAGCCTCTCCCCGCCCCTCTCGGTCTTCCCTAAGGGGCAGGGGAGAGGCGGAGATCCGCTGCTGACAGATGCGTGTGAGGCAGGGCTGCAGCTCATAGCCCTGCCTCACACGGAAGCGCTTGGGGAAGCAAAATTCATGACCAAGAAAGTCGTGGATTTTGCAGGGGGGAGGGAGAATTTGGGGGATTTAGATTATAGTGGCAGTTTAGTTAAGTCTGTTAAACACATTTATTAAATGTTTTTTGGGGGCTTCAGTGTCTCTCTTAACCGGTTAATGTTTACAGTACAGTAGATCTACTCCCCTAAAAACTTCATCTAAAGTCCAGGGGAGTAGATATTTGTAATCCCGCTGTGCGCACTCTCGCTCACTTGTGCTCGTGCACTCGTTCTCGCTGCTGCGTTAGCCTGGAGATCAATGAATTGTTCTAGTTCCCCGCGTAAATGATCTCGGCATTAATTAATGTCTGCGGTCATTTGTAAACTGTAAGTTACACTTAACACGCATTAGTTCTGGTTTTCTTACTAAAAGCATGTGCAGGAAGCTGAGGACCTCTTGTGGCCAAATTGTAAAATTACGTCTACATTCATTTGTTTTAATAGAGACCAACACAATTTAAAATTTACCCCCTTACCTCTCTCTCCCATAAATACCCAAATAAAACTTTTGCATAAAAATTACAATAAAAAACAAAAGCAAAATTGTTTCCTTAGGGACTGAACTTTTTTTTAATATGTATGTCAAGAGGGTATATTACTGTTAAATTATAGGCTTGTAAATAGCAGTGGACACAACTGAAAAAATGCACATTTCCAAATAAAATATTGGTGCCATACATTGTGATGGGGACATAATTTAAATGGTTTAATAATCGGGGTACATTTAAATACATGCTACCATAATTAAAGCCCACGTATTTTAAACTATAATGGCTGAAAACTGAGATTTTTGGGGATTTTTTTTCTTAATCTTCCCGTTTTTAAATTTTTTTTTTTTTAAATAATTCTTAGTAAAAGGTACCACCGAAAGAGTCAAACTGGAGGCAGAAAAATAAGATGCAGATCTTTTTGTTAAGTAGTGGTAAAGTTATTGGCAAATGAATGGGAGGAGCGCTGAAATGTGAAAATTGCTCTGGCCCATAAGGGGAAAATACACTGAGGGCTGAAGTGGTTAAGTAAGCCAGCACCTCTTCAGTAAGGAGTTCTTGGCAAGACTACGCTGCTGCATGCTGAGTGCTCTAGTGGTTGCCTCGCTAGTGGTTGGAGTCCGGCAAGAGAAGTGCTATACAAATAGTCGGGTCCATAAATATTGGGACATTGACACAGTTCTAACATTTTTGGCTCTATACACAACCACAATGGATTTGAAAAGAACACAATGTGCTTTGACTGCAGACTGTAATCTTTAATTTAATTTTATTTAATTTAAGGGTATTTACATCCAAATCGGGTGAACTGTGTAGGAATCACAACAGTTTTCATGTGTGCCTCCCACTTGTTAAGGGACCAAAAGTAATGGGACAGAATAAAAATCACAAATCAAACTTTCACTTTTTAAATACTTGGTTGCAAGTGCTGAATTAAACAAAAACTGACACTTACCTGGGGCTTCTATCAGCTCCCTGTAACGGTCATGTCCCGCGCTTTCCTCATATCACTCGTTGCCCACCGCCTGTCCCAGTCTAATTACACGTCTAACGCGGCTGCTTCCATGCTCTGCTTCAATGTGCTGTGGCCATGCTCTGTCCTGCTTGTGTCTCCAGGAGCTTACAGTGCAGTACAAGAGAACCTTGTACTGTGCCTGCGCAGTAAGCTCCCGGAGACTGGAGCGCACACTATTCGTCTTGTTAGACGAATAATTGACCAGTGCTGGCAGTGGGGGAATAGGTGATTGTAGGATGGCATGGGACATGACTGCCACAGTGGGCTGATAGAAGCCCCAGGTAAGTGTCAGTTTTTGTTTATTTCAGTACTCCACAGAACCCCTCTAACGCCGCCAGGACTTGTGCAGGAGCAGGGTAAGCAGTATATCTGCTGTATCCTGCACACAAGTCTCCCGGCAGCTATTTCATACATATGGGTGTATAGAGACAAAAAATGTAGAATTGTCAATGTCCCAATATTTATGGACCTGATTGTGTTGGAATTATTGAATATTTATTGCCTTTAAAAATTCCCTCAAGGCCCTTAACACTATTTGTAAATCTCCTACGTTTTGGGGCTTGTTTACTCGATTGCCTCCGATTTTAAGTTTGTGTTAAGAATACGGTTTCATGAGTGTCTTGTTGGCTAATTTTATATAAGCTATAGTACTATGCACTACAAGTGGCAGCATTCCAAACCAAAGATTCAACCGCTTTTATCTAACATTTCATTCTAGTGCAGTAATCTGCTTTCTTTAAATGTGAGTGCATATTTTCTCTAATAAAGCAAAATATAAAGCTTGTACCCCTTACCACATTTGCAGTGCTTACTGCTGGTTATCTAATTGGTCCTATGTTGTTAAAAGATTATACTTCAGTTGTTTTGGCCATGCGTTTAATTTATGATCCCCTTGTGCAAAATGGTCTGTATAGGTTTTCTCAAATGTTCTGCTGGTCTATGCTGATTCATTTCACTTCATGCCAGATTGACCTGTTTTTGCATGGAATTCTATTGAGGTTTCTGCAATTGGGCACCTCAAACTCACAATGGAACATGAATATATAAATAATGCTTTTAAAGGCCGAGGTGCTTGAATTCCCCTCATGCAACCCCAGGACTGTACTAGTAACCATACACTGAAAGAGGGCAAACCACATAGCAAAAATAGACCAGTCAAGACATACTTATTGGGCTGACTTGCAGTGGTGAATGCTGAACTAGAAATTCTGTCCCTGTCCTCCTTGGGTAGACATTTGCCTTGCTTTCAATCACTTTCACAGCAATCCCCAAATATTGACAGACCTCTTAAATAAATCAAAACCACAAACTTACTGACGTAACCTTGCTTTATCTTCTGTACCTCCAATTACACATACAAAATGGGGTATAATGCCTTAAAGTCCACGTGTGCAGGTAGCACACATAAAACACATCAAATGTATTGAGCTGTAGCAAAACTGCATAGCCTGTTGCATAACTTGCAACTGGCTAGAAGTCCAAAATTGGCTTTCAATCTTCAATACTGAGAACAAATGGCATTAGGATCACCTCCTATACCCCCTTCCTTCTCCTTGGTATTCTCTGTGTGTTACGAGTTATACTGGGCTGAGTGTTCAGTATCCATGATACAGCAGATATTTCTGGTTAGGTTCTCAGAATTGGTTAGGTATATGATTTATGCTGTTTGTCACCAGGTTGTATCTCGTGTGGAAAGTATATTCAAGTGGTCGGTCTAGTCCTTCCACAAGATGTCCTTTTTGTATAACCATTGAGTTCCACATGCACCATGTACAGACTGTATTTACCAGTTATGGCCTATGAAAACTCAATAAAAAAAAAATTTTATTCCCACATTTTTCTTAGTTTAGCACAGGTTTTATTAGCCTAAATCAGCCAGATGGCTTGAGGTTTCGGGCAGCTAAGGACTTGTTTTACTGTGCAGTTTACTTCTTGGTAATGTGTGCACTTTCATCAACAGAGGGGGTGGGTAATTAGACCACTTCAGAGCTAATCCAGAGGGAAGGTATGATGATGGCATCTGATTTCTGTAAATAAGGACTGTGGGGGGGATACATGGCAGTTCCTATAGCCATTACAAACCTGTGTGTGTGGGGGGGGGGGGGGGGGATACATGGCAGCTCCTATAGCAATTACAAACCAGGAGAAAGTCCAAGGAAGGGGTGCTTAGTTCCCTTAAGACTCATAGCTGTGCATGCAGCCTACAGGGGCTGGAAGAAGCCCCAGATAAGTAAAAAAAAAAAAGGGGGGGAGGGAACCGCTTATGTAGTGACTATCTTGAATTGAGGAAACCTTTTAAGTGGGAAGTAGGGATGGTCAATGAGCTGCAAATATTTCAGAGTTCATGCAGGACTATGTACATTTTTATGCAAATATATGCAGCTTGAAAATGGACCAATCCATTTAAACCTAGGTGGGACTCGATTGATCTATTTTCAAGCTGCATATATTTGCATAAAAATGTACACAATCCTGCATGAACTCGGAAATATTCATCTCATCCTTAGTGGGAAGGAATCTTCAGATGATAGACATGACCATGGTCAAATTCTTTATATTCTATCCCAAACCATAAAAATATAGGAACCATAAATTCCCTTGTTTTACTTTGGAAAATTCTTGCATCATGCTCTTGGTAGCCATGGAACTGGTGTATCAAGTGAGGGGAATACTGTCAGTTGAAAAACTGCAAGCATTGATTTCAGTGGACTGTAAGTGTCTGTCTTTTAGTAGGAGTGTCAGAGGAGCTGTCAGCCAAACTATCTCAGGAAAAAGCACATGTATAAGTAAAATACTTGCTCTACTTAACGTATAGCACTGTCCACATTTTGATTTTAGTGATTTTTCTATAGTAAAAAGAGAATTCTGAGTCAAAATGGAAAATCCTATCTTGAAGCCAATCCTGACAGCCTTTCTTCCTTTTTACGCTGAAGACTGGGAGGAGGGCGGGCAATGATGCACACTCCCACCCAGCTCTGTAGTAAGTGCATTGTCTCAGCAGGAGAAATCTTGGCCAATCAGAGAGAAACAGGTGTGGAAGGGGAGAACAGGAGGGAAAGAGGCCTCGGCCAATCAGGCTGCAATAGTTGTCTGAGGGGAAAGTAAAGAAGAAAACCCAGCATGCAGCAGATGTACCAAATAAGAACCAGGGAAACTGGAGAATGATTTTATGGAGGTGTTTTTTTTTTTTTTTTTTTTTTTTTTTTTTTTTTTTACCGGTCTCCCTTCCTTATTACTTGTTTACCAGATAAAAATGAATTGGATTTTGATTTTATGCCTCACTGTTACTTTAAACCTTGCTCTAACCAAATAAACACTTTCTCTTCACAGGTAACCACACAGTCCCAGGAAAACAACTAACCTTTCCTATAAGAATTTACTGGAAACATTGATAAGCTGTGGAGCCCTGAAATCTCAACTGCAAAAAACGTGTAGCCTCTGGAATTTCCTGACCAAACTGTACATATACCCTTAGTAGGACTTACAAGAAGGCGTCACTGGGATGCCCAACGTGCTAGCAAGCTCCTCCTCAGGGTTTAAACCTAGAATAGATTGATTTTTATTTTTAAAACCAGTTCTCTTTTATTAGGATTTGTATAACCCTTCATATCCTTTGTTCAAAATGGAGAAAACTATGTTTTTAACATGTAAGATAATCATCCTGTTTTTAAAATGCCCTAATATATGTATAGCGTTTTAATGTTTTAACAAATGTACATTTTGATCTCTGTATATTTTTAGAAAAAGGCTTATGAATTTGGAATCTCCAGGAGCAATAAAATTCAAATTCATTTTGTTTTGCTGGCCACTGTATTTTCTACTGTATACTTTGCAGAATAGTTCTTCACCACATTTGCCATTCCTTTAAAGAGGAGATGTTAGGTATAGGGTCTCAGAGGGAAAAAACATATATCAGTAGCTAAATATTGGCTGTACTTACATTACATATACATTTCACTGTCCACGTTTGGATTTCACAGAATTTTTATATAGTATTTGCAGAGAATGATGCTCATGGCAGGTTCCATGTTTGTCTGTCTCCTATGAAGCAAATTGTGATGTCCTGTCCTCCCTGCTTCCTGATGATTCGACTCACAAAAAAGATCCTAATGGTTCATGATCACTACTGTGCAGTGAATATTAGCCATGTGGCTAGGAACAATAGCGGACTCATGCAGTATACTCTAACGGAACATGTGCCCTGTGATTTTTCAGTGCTGTGAGTTAGGCTGCTGTTACAAGCTGCTGTAACATGAGCCTGTAACTTCCCACTGTGAAAGCAGCCTTAGGGCGTGATAGGGAAATGAAGGGGAGGACCCACGGTAGAGCACTGGGGAGAAGAAGCAGCCCCAGAATGCTTTGCAGTATCTGGTATGCGTCCTGCCGGCCTCCTTAGGAGCTTGGGAATAACCATCCTTGCTGTTCAGCACACATCAAAGTAAGATATTTTTAACTTCAGTATTGCCTTTTTGGCTTCCTTCTAAACTGTTTATCACAGGAAAATAGATGTTTAAATTAGCTTTTGCAGCCTGACAGTTACTCTTTAACCACTTGCTGACCGCGCACTCATACCGCGCGTCGGCAAAGTGGCAGCTGCAGGACCAGCGACGCAGTATTGCGTCGCCAGCTGCAGGCTGATTAATCAGGAAGCAGCCGCTCGCGCGAGCGGCTGCTTCCTGTCAATTCACGGCGGGGGGCTCCGTGAATAGCCTGCGGGCCGCCGATGGCGGCTCACAGGCTAAATGTAAACACAAGCGGAAATAATCCAATCCAATAATAATCCAATCAGCGGCCGGGGATCGCCGCCATGTGACAGGGGACGTCCTGTCACTGGCTGAACAGGACGGATAGCGTCCTGTGCAGCCCTGATCTCCGGGGGGGAGCAGGTAGGAGAGGGAGGGGGGAATTTCGCCACGGAGGGGGGCTTTGAGGTGCCCCCCCCCCGCCAGCCACATGCAGGCAGGAGAGATCGGACCCCCCCAGCACATCATCCCCCTAGTGGGAAAAAAGGGGGGTGATCTGATCTCTCTGCCTGCTACATGATCTGTGCTGAGGGCTGCAGAGCCCACCCAGCACAGATCACTCAACACAGCGCTGGTCCTTAAGGGGGGGTAAAGGGTGGGTCCTCAAGTGGTTAAAGAGAACCAAAGCTGTTTTTTAAATCTTAATAGGACACTAAGGCATGTTCTGTGCACAATGACATGTCTGTGTGCTGCCGCCAGTACTTCCTGGGCTCTGCTGTCCCCCTGATAAATAGCGCAAGGCTAGCGACAATCTGCCTGTTGCTAGCCATCTGTTTACTTGCAAATGTCAGTGTCCTTCTCCACCTCCCCATTACATGCCGCTCTCCTCCTCCTTTAGCTTCCTCCAATCACAAGCTAATTTGTGACCCAGGAGTACTTCCTGGGCCATGGCTTAGCTTCTGATTGGAGGAAACTAGCGTAGGCGGGGAAAGAGCAGCATGTAATGGAGGACACTGAATTTTGCTGTAAAACAGATGGCTAGTGACAAAGCAGATTGTTGCTAGCCTTGCGCTATTAGGGGGGACAGTGGAGCCCAGGAACATGCCTTTGTCCTATTAAGATTTAAAAAAAAAAAAACTGCAACTGGTTCTCTTTTAAAATGAACCCAAGGTGAAAATAAACTTAAACTGTATCTACCCTCCTCTAGAGATGGCCCAAACCTCTGTTTTCAGGTTCGCGAACCTCCGCAAAAGTTTGCAAACCGCCATAGACTTCAATGGGGAGGTGAACTTGAAAAATTAGAGAAAATTATGCTGTCCAGAAAAGTGATGAGAAAAGATGTTTCAAGGCATCTTACACCTGGAGGGAGACATGGTTGACTGGGATAGACGCCAAAAGTCCAGGGAAAAAATTTAGTTCTCAAAGCAGTGTTTTTTAAGGGCAGAAATCACATTCAATGCTAAATTGAAGGCCTACACTACTGCATGTGTATAAATCGGAGTGTAACACACTCACTTTCAAGGATTTGTAGGCTGTCATACATTGGCCAGGAAATTGACCCAGATCAACTGCTTGGAAGGCAGTCATGCTCACCACTATACCACCATTGGCTGGGAATCAGACCCAGATCAACTAACATTACAGGCTGAAGCCAGCCATTTCAAACCTCCAACTACAAGAAAGGCCCAGGAGTAATCTTAGCTACTGTAATATCTGTTACGGCAGGGCCCTTATTACACTTTCTCTTACAGGGCTATGGAAACCGGTTTGCCCATGGGTAGACATTTGCCTCGCTTTCAATCACTTTCACAGGAAGTGAATAGCAATACCCAAATATTGACAGACCTCTTAAATAAATCAAAAACCACAAACTTACTGATGTAACCTTTAACCTTGATCTTCTGTACCTCCAATTACCTATACAAAATGGGGTATATGCCTTAAATTCCATGTGTGCAGGTAGCACACATAAAACATCAAATATATCCAAATGATCAATATTTTAGTAGCAGTTCACAGCGCAGGTATATTCCTCCTTTGATGTAGATCTTTCCACTCCACCACCTGTATGCACTGAGTGCAAACAAAGTAAACATGTATGCTTTCAGTAGATAATATCAAAATTGTTTTATTTCTGGATAAAAAGGGCAGTACAGGTGATATGAGGTGACACTTACTTCCAGAGGGTCCTAATCCACTTAGGACCCTCCCCATGCATGTTGCGCTTCCCACTCAAAGTGGTACTAAGGACCTCAATATTCGCCGCTGCCCGCTCTTGTCCCGACTAGTTTTGGCTGCTGCTGTCATCAATGTGGTCCTTAGTACCACATTGAGTGAGAAGTGCTACATGCATGGGGAGGGTCCTAAGTGGATTAACAGGTGGTGGAGTGGAAAGATATACATCAAAGAAGGAATATACCTGCGCTGTGAACTGCTACTAAAACTTTGTATACTTACCATTTCTTCATGGTATGCAGGACTAGTAATGTATGCCTTCAAATTTCATTGTCACTTTATTGTTCTACTGAATAGATTTGGTAAAACTGAACAAAGTTGTATTATCAAAATTGTATAGAGTATTGCTTTATAAAGCCCCAACAGTATTATAATAATTATATAGCCTGATGCAGTGCAAAAATAATGCAGTTTCACTCTTAGTGCTATTCTCATCCAGTTAAAGGCATTGCCTGCAACACCAACCATCTCAGTGGCTTGGGGATTACCATTGCAGCCATAGTGGCTGCTATAGGGCCTGTAGCCAAAGGGAGACCCAGTGGTCTCATTGGCAGGCGATAAAGGGGTCTGCAGTAGGCCCCCTGAAGTACATATTGGAGCACAGGAGAGAAGGAACATACTTCTCCTGGCTCCACCTGATCTACTGCCTTCTTATCCATGACTAGGGATGGTAATGCTAAAGGTCCGTACACACGCCGGACTGGAGGCAACGACTGGTCCGTTGTCACCTCCTGCTGGGTGGGCGTTATGACAGTCCGGCGTGTGTACAGTCTGTCGGACTGATACGGCTGTTTCTGAGCGATCCGCCGGGCGTATCGCTCAGAAACAGCTGTATCAGTCTGCAGACAGACTGTACACATGCCGGACTGTCGCTGGAACACCCACCCAGTGGGAGGTGATGACGGACCTGTCGTTGCCTCCAGTCCGGCGTGTGTACGGACCTTTAGAACTCGTGGAGAAGTATGTGATCAGCTACTAGAAACCAGAACCTTACAAGTCTATCAACTGATCAAACTGATCACACACTTCTCCATGAGTTCTCCTAAGCATTGTTATCCCTTATCCGTGGCTACAGCCCCATCACTCATGTGATGAGAGGGGACTGTTATGAATGTAAAAGGTAGATCCTCGGTGGAGGTGTATTACTTACCATCTGTGCTCCACTCACTGCTCCTGCATATGTGGGGGGACTACTTCAGCATACCTACACTGGGGGGGGGCACATTTGGGTACTACACATACTGGGGATATCTCTATCTACCTGTACTGTGGCTATCTGTAGCGGAGGGTTACCCAATGCTGGGGGGTACCTATACTGGAGGGATTGCTGGCTACTAATACTGGGGTGCCCCTCTGGCTACCTATACTATACCTATACTGAGACACTGGAGGGGGAGTGAACTTCTAGCTATCCTTACACTGGGTGTCTGTTTGGGGTGGGGTGTACTAATACACACAAGGTGCTTATTTTTTGTAAAAGGGGGTTTCACCAAAATTTTGCAATGGGGCCCCATGACTTCTAGCTATTAGTGCTGCTCGGATACCCCTTTTCAAAATCCAGATCAGATTCGCATCCGGATACCCCGATATCCGATCCGGGTCGGATATCAGAGTTCAAAATTCTCCAATCCGATTTGAATAACCGGATAGAAAACCGGAAGTGGCCTTTAAATTGCTTTAAAAATGTTTTTTAGGGTATATGAGGCATGTAGCATTATTTTGTAAAGGGGAACACTAATTGATGATGTGGGGACTTAAAATCCACAGACTGGGTGGACAGATGAGCGCTTCTCGGTGACCACGCCACTGGCCGCACTGAAGAACCTTTCTGACAGCACGCTGGAAGGTGGGCAGGACAGCACTTCCAGGGCGTACTGCGCCAGCTCGCTCCAGATATCAAGGTGCTTGACCCAGTAATTCAAGTTGTCCACAGAGGTGTCTGTGTCAAGCCTGCTGTAGGACCCCATGTAATCAGCCACCATCCAGTTCAGGTGCTGGTTCTGGCTTTGATTACTGGATGGTGCTGCAGGCACCTCCTCAGTCGGCAGCGGTACTGGCGTGGCATAGAGTGCCTTTGTCAGAGACAGCAGGTTTGTTGGGCTGCTGGATGCAGGCACCTGCTGCTGTGCTGGCTGGACTGTGACAGCAGAGGGGGTGGGAGTCTGGGGGAAGGCTTCCTCCAAGCGCCAAACCAGAATCCGCTGCAAGTCCCTCATTCCAGAGCACAGGGTCTCCTCCTTCAGGCAGGAACTGAGCCAGCTTTCCCTTCAGCTGTGGGTCCAGCATCAGGGTGATCCAGATGTCCTCCCGAGCACGCATCTGCTTCACCCTTGGGTCTTTGCGCAGGCACTGCAGCATGCGCACTGCCATCTCTGCTGACACATACTCGTCTTCCTCACCCCCAGTGCTGTCGTTGTCCTCTGATCCTCCTCCTGCTCTCTCCACCACTGCAGCTGCACTCTGCTGTGACCCCTCCTCTTCAAGGTCAGGAACCTCCAAGTCCTCAAACTCCTCCTCCTGCCGCACAGAGGTGGACTGTGACGGTTGCTGCTCCTGCGGGATCAAGGCTGCCTCTCCCACTTCCAGCAGAGCATCGAGGGCCTTGTCCAGCATGCACACCATGGTAACCCACGCGGTGCCGGTTCTGGACAAGTTGGCCTCCATGGTGGCTTTGGCCAGGTAGCCGTTGACAGCCCGCCTCTGTTCAACCAGATATTCCAACATTGCCAGGGTGGAATTCCAGCGTGTTGGAACGTCTATGATGAGCCGGTGCCGTGGGAGGTTCAGCTCCAGCTGCACAGCTTCCAGGGATGCTGTGGCACCACCCGAGCAGCGAAAATGACCCACGGTTTTCCTTGCCACTCTCAAAAGGGCGTCCATCCCCTGGTAGGTGCGCAGGAATTTCTGCACCACGAGGTTCAGGACGTGGGCCAGACAGGGGATGTGGGTTGAGGTTTCCCCGGTGGATGACGGCAACCAGGATTGCCCCATTGTCGGCCACCACCTCTCCGACTCTGAGGCTTCTGGGGGTCAGCCAACTCCTCTCCTGCTCTCGGAGCTTGGCCAGGACGTGGTCTGCCATAAGCTTGTTCTTCCCCAGGGTGACCACCTGCAGCAGTGCTTGGCAGTGGCGGGCCTTCACGCTGCTACTGAGGCGGGGGTATTTAGCGGCGGGTTTGCCGGAGGATAGAACCGGATCAGAGCTGGAACCTGCTGCACTTCCCCTGACCCTGCAGCGGGGTGGCACCACCCACTGGGGTGATGATGCTGCTGTCCCCTCCTCACCCCCTTCCACCAAACTGTCCCAGTGCGCTGTGAAGGACAGATAGCGGCCTGTCCCGAACCTGCTGCTCCAGGAACCTTAGAAAAACGAGCAGACATATCTATGCAGTAAAAATAGCTATATATACCAATATGAGTTAAGGTCAGGGAAAAGGTCAACGACCTCAAACCATAACAACCCAAGAGACTCAAGAACCACCTGACATATAATAATTATAACTAAAGAGCGACAAATGTACAAATCTTTATTAATTACTGTTAATTAATGGTAATTAATAAAGATTTGTATATTTACTTTTTTTGCTTCCTTATCCAATTTGTTTGCTCTTTAGTTATAATTATTATGTCAGGTGGTTCTTGAGTCTCTTGGGTTGTTATAGACCTGCTGCTCCAGGAGGCCATGGTCACATGGACCCGCTCACCCACCGCATGATCCAGCCCACTCTCCACGTTGGCCTTCACAAAGCGTTGCAGTGCTGGGAAGGCTGTGTGTGCGAAGTAGTGCCGGCTGGGGATTGGCCAATCCGGCGCTGCGCACTGCAGGAGCGCATGCATCTGGCTCCCCTCCTGCACAAACGAGTACGGGAGGAGCTGGGAGGACATGGCCCGTGTAAGCAAGCCGTTCAGCTGGCCTATGCGATGGCTGCTGGGAGGGTGAGCCCTGACCACAAACGAGTCACTCAGCAGGGTCTGGTGGTGGTGGTGGCGGCGTTTTTGGCTTGCACGGGGAGCCGAGTAGGGAGCAGAGGAGACCACTGAGGAGGACTGGCTGCCTGAACAGGCCTCAGTGTCGGCAGGAGTGGCAAAGTGGGTTATAGTGCTCTGACCACTGCAAGGGCCAGCTCCAGCTTTCTTCAGCCTCTTGAATTCCTCGTGCTCAGTTTGGTGTTTATTGGCCAGATGGTTGATGAAGCTGGAGGTGCCATAATTGGAGGGGTTAGACCCTCTTCTCATCTTCACATGGCACACATTACAAGTTGCAAACTTGCTATCAAGTGAGGGCAGATGAAAAAACTGCTATATTGGAGTTTGCCCTTACGTCGCTCAGAATGGGATGCTGCTGCTTTTCTCCCAGTGGTGGTTGGGACCTGGGGTTGAGTGGTGCAACTGGTGGTAGTAGTGGCAGATGGAGCAGCAGGCTGTGAGTCACGCATTCCACGCCCACTGCTGCTCCTGCCAATCCCTGCAATGCTGATCCTCCATGCCAGAACCACTGAATCATCCTCCTCCTCAGAGTCAGAGCTGACATCCCCCTCCGGTGGATGGTAGTCCTGGTCCTTCACCTCGGCATCAACCTCAAACTCCCCCTCCTCGAACAACTGCTGGGATGATAACGCCCCAAACTCCTCTTCTGCTGACACATCATGGAGGATGGACTCCCCCCAACAATTACTGCCACCCTCTCAGACTCTTCCACAAAGCCCATTGCGTCTAGAATGTGTTTTGTAGGGCTGGTGGTGGCCTGCTCATCATTCACCATCAGCTGCATCACAGGCGCGGCGTCTTACTCCTCCAATTTTCACCGCTGACCCTGCTTGAAAATGGCCGCTACACACTGCTGCGTCTCTGCAGCGTGACTCCCCATAACAGCTGGACGGCCAGTGGGTAGCGGCGGAATGGAGACTGATGCGGCAGAACTGCTGACGGGAGGCCGCGATGTTGCTTCCTCTCCTCTTGGCCTTGCTGCCCCTCCCCTGGCTGCCAGTGCCAGACATAGTATAAGATATGTGTTGATGTCACAGATGATGTGTGGGGTACTTGTACTGTATTAGCGGGCTTGGACTGTGAATCAGCATGGAGTGACAGACAGCAGAGTACAACAAGACACACTGACACTGCTCACTGCTAAGTCAGCAGCACTGCAATAATCTGTAGTAGCTAACACAGTACTACTCTCACTCTCTAACAACTATAGCACTGCACTAACTACACAATATAACACAGTAATACTACCTACCTATACTGTAACTAACTACTAGCTAGCTAAGGCTAATAGCAGGCCAGACAGCAGCAGAAGGCCTAGACTGTGCACAGCACACAGACACAGGACCTAACTAGCAGGCAGCTGCTGCAGCTCAAAGTCTGACTGACTGACAAATTATACAGACTAGCTAACTACAACACAATAACAGTAGTGTAGTGAAGGTGTTTACGTGTAAAAATGATGGGTTTATCACTGAGATAATGCACTTGCTTTAGCCAAACACACTGGAGTTGTCTCTCAGTGGCAGTCACAAAGCAAGGACGAGATTCTCATTATGGCCCCCCTCCTTATATACAGGAGGGACTGGCCAAGAGTCCCCTCTGTGATTGGTTGCTTGGGCTTAGGCTGGGAGCCCTCTGATTGGCTCAATGACGTCATGGATGTCATCTTCATGGTAACAAAAAACATACATATATCCAGGCACATCACCTCTAGTTAGGACATTAAATAAATTATTAGGGAAAGGGAGGTGCTGAAGGGGGTGTGGCTAGAAAACAGCAAAAATCTATTAACCCTTCGCACACTCACACACTTTACCTGGGTACTACTGCGCAGTATAGGTGATTAAGCATAAGAATGCATTCTTCTGTGAACTAAAACCCTGGCTTTTAATTTAGCTGTAGGGATAACAGTTGTGCCTGGATGAGTGAATCTTCATGGTAACCGTACCCGGATTTGGATATCGGACCGGTATCCGCGGATATCCGGGTATGCAACCAAATATCCGCGGTTTGCTTTCTGGATTTTGACCCAGGTATCCAAAATCCGAATCCGGTCGGATAGCGTAAAAAAGTTCAGTTACCCGGATATCCGGAATCCTGATGAGCAGCACTGCTAGCTATACCCCGAGTCATCTTTTCCCCTTCTACTATTTTTGACTAATGTGATGTGTAAGGGGTTTTTTTTGCCTTCCTCTGGATCAACAGGGATATGTGAGGGAGCAGGCTGGTGTTGTACTTTGTTCTCTAGTTGAACTCGATGGATGCATATCTTCATTCAACCCAAATAACTATGTAACTATGTGATGCCTCGTCCGAATAAGCTACTCAACTTGATCAGCTATTTATATGAATGTTGTAAGCTGCACTAGGTTGCCATCTGATTAAGGCCTCTTTTCCAGGGGCAGTTGAACTGTGTGCTCAGCAAGCAGTTGAGTTTGAGAGGCGTGTCACTGCTTTCACTGCCTAACAACTGCCCGAGGAAAAGAGGGCTAATGGTGCCCATACATGGCACAATAAAAACTTTCGATTTTCCCGTTTAGTCGATCAATTTGAATGCAAGTCAAAAAAGAATCTTTTTTTTTTCCTTAACCAAGAAAAATGTACGATTATCCCATTTTTCAATAAAAATCCGATTGGACATGGAAACATTTGGATATTCGATCTAACACAATAATCGAACTAAATTATCTAATCGGAAGAAAAATGAAAAAATTGTACCATGTATGGGCACCATTAGGCTGGATTCCTGCTGTGCGTGTTGCATAATGCATGTTTTATAATGTGTGAACTGCAATGGAAACTGGACATCGACATTAATGCAAATACTGCACGCAGCAAGTTAGAATATCATGATCTGTAAAACTCCATAGTATAAACAGCCTCATAGAGTTGTATGGGCAGTGAGCTGACATGCAGAATTATTCTGCAACCCGACTGATGCACTATGAACTATGAGCTAGCCCAAAAGGGAACCTTAAATGAGAGGAATACAGAAGCTGCTATTTTTTATTCCATTATAAACACTGCCAGTTGCCTGGCTGTTATGCTGAGCTTTTGTCTTTAGCAGTTTTTTTTAATAACACACTTGCAACAAGCATGCAGCCAGTGGAATCAGACCATCAGTCACAGCATCTGATCTGCATGCCCATATCTGGGTTAATGATTTAAAGTATTATAGGCCTAGGATAAAGGGGAAAGAGGCGCCAAGAGAAGATAAAATGCGTTAAAAAACAAATCAAATGAAAAAAGTGAGGAGGCTTACCTCAATGAAGACAAATTCAAGTATTAATAGAATTTTATTGCACTGGCAACGCGTTACGTGGGTGCATACCCACTTCCTCAGGCCAAATAGCAGTGCCTAATAGTGCTTGTAGCCACAAATAATGTGCCTCTCATATCATAGGCCTAGATCAGTGCTGTCTGTGTTGTAACAGATCGCGTTATTCTAACTTGCTGCATGCGTGCTTTACATTAGTCTATTGCCAGTCTCCATTGCAGTTCACACTAATCTTAATGCATGTGTTATGCATCTGACCACTGTGAATCCAACCTTAGGCAGGGAACACACTTGACTCAGTTTTCCACGCGCGTTTTTCTGCATACTTTTTCTGCACACCAAGTGTGTTTCCATGCAGGAAAACGCGCGCGTTTTTTCACAGCAGCTGATGTAATTGATAGAGAAAACTGCCAAAATGTGCAGAGTCATCATGCAGAATGTCAGTTTTTTTTCTGCGTGCGAACAACACAGTAAGTGTGCACTAGCACATTGATTAACATGAGTTCTCAGTTTTTCTGTGCAGAAAACGCGTACGAACAGGGGCGTAGCAATAGGGGTTGCAGAGGTTGTGACCGCATCAGGGCCCTTGGGCCAGAGGGGCCCCAAAGGGCCCTCCCTCAACTACAATATTATCTCTCTATTGGTCCTGTGCTCATAATAATCACTTCTATAGATACTTTGAATAGTGGTAATTATTAACAAACTGTTCCCCATCCCCTTCTTGCACCGCTGACACTGTAGTTGCCATTGGCAGGTTTTGGTGCGCCGTATCAATTGTTATGTATAGAGTGCTTGGGGGGCCCCATTGTAAAACTTGCATCGGGGCCCACAGCTCCTTAGCTACGCCACTGCGTACGAAAACTGTCAAGTGTGTTCCCTGCCTTAGGCTACTTTTACACTGGTATGTCGCAGTGCATGCAATGGACAATTTAATCAATTATATTGTAATGGTACATTCACATAGGTGCATTACAATGTGGTGGAATCTGTTAGCATAACGTGATACATTACATGTGCTTTAACCATTGCAGTGAAGCATACCTTGTACAACAGGCATAATGTGTGATGTGACTTTCCCCCTCTGCTGCATGTGTCCTGGTATGAAAGTTACCTTATAGGCAGAGCATCAGAATAGAGTTGGACAACTGTCATTGTTTGTTAGAGAATGAAGATGGCAGACTCTGTATACTTCTGACTTCAGGTTATCTTTAAGGCCTTGATCACATCGCCAGCGATATCACAAGCGCTGGTGATTTATAGGGGGTGGTTTTTTTAACTGCTTTTACAAGCGCTTTCTGAGCGATTTTTGCTTTTATAAGAGTTTTTCTAAGTGCTTTTGCGGAGCGATGATTTTTTTTCCCTATACCTTGTATTGAATCACAAACGCTCAGAAAATGGTGCAGGAGGCGCGTTTGCGATTCAATAGAAACCGCATTGCTCATGGGAGAATACTCACATAGAGCAATGTTGCACTAGCGCTTTTAAGGCGATTTTTATAAATCGTTCTTAGGGCTTGATTCACTAAACCGTGATAACTCAAATATCACACCTTATCAAATATATCACACCTTATCAAAGTTAACACGCCTTATCAGAGTAGCATAGCAAGCACTACAAACTTATGTCTGCTAATTGGCAATGGAGCTTGTCATGCCCTGAGCCCCTGCGGGTTCGTAGCTCTCGCTATTCTACTCTGATAAGGTGTGTTACCTTTGATAAGGTGTGATATTTGCGTTATCACGGTTTAGTGAATGCAGCCCTTAGTGTGAACAAGCCCTGACTTGGTGTTCAGCTCCACGTGTCCTTTCCCTCTGTTTCGCCTTTGTTCAGTGTGCAGGGTTCATACAACCAAAAGAATGTCAAGTATATACTCTAAGTACAGCCTAACAGTGAAATAAAACACATATGTCTGGCAAAGCTGACGGAAAGAATACCAGAAAACAAACCCATTTCAGAAAGTCAGAGGAAATATTCAGGGCCGTTCTCAAGTGTTCTTAATGGATATTTGTTTTAGTATTATGCATTTATTTATTGCTGACCTTTTCAGCAACACTTTAAAGTTTATGGTCACGTCCCCTGAAGTTGTGTCACTGGTATTTGTGGGGGTTTTTTTTACTCCCTTTGGGTTAATAATCGGCTCAACAGATGAATTTGTGATCTACAGGCATTAGGTATACATACAAAACTCATGAGCCCTGTCAAATAGGCTTACAATCTAAAGGGTGGGGAGAGGGACACATAAAGGGAGGTGAGGTGCAGGCCCAATCCTGCGGGTGGGCGGGCTGGGTGATCGCCCTGGGAGCAGTGGGGGAGGGGCGCAGTAAAGGAGGGGGCAGCAGCACATGGACTCAGCCGCAGAGAGAGGGACCTGACTTCTCCCTCCCTCTCCTCTGATCCCCCTCTGTGCTCCCTCCTCCACTGAAAGAGATGTCCGGTGTTGTGTCTGATTACGCTGCCTTTGGATTTGCGCTGCCCCGCATGCGCAGTAGGAGACTGTGTGGCCAAATGGTAAAATACTAAATATCTCTGCTTCTTCACATCCTACACTCCCCAATTTTTCAGGGTAGGGAGGGGACCCCCCGAACTACCTCTATGCCAAATTGCAGCCCCCGAGACCCACTGGTTCCCAAGATAGGTTTCTCTAATCTATCTCCTGAACCAGCGGGGCTCGGGGGCTGCAATTTGGCATAGAGGTCGATCGGGGGATCCTCTCCCTACCCTGAAAATTTGGCAAGTGTATGATGAGTGGAAGCGGAGATAATTATTATGTTACCATCAGCAGCATAATTAACTTCACACTGAGCATGCGTGCTACTCAGTGTGGAAGGGAGCTTCCGGGCAGCGCAATCAGACATTACATCGGCAGCAGCGACGGGGAGTTGGCAGTAACCCACCTTCCGGGCTCCAGGTGATGCTCACGTCCCACGGATTGCTCTCTCTGTGTACATCACTGCTTACAGGAAGTAGTAACTTCTAACTTCGTGTGAGCGGCAATGTACACAGAGAAGGCGTGGTCTCTTAGGAAGCCGGGCTTCACCGGCGACACACGTTTTACGCCTAGAGGGTGGCTGCGGTGGTTTATTTACATTGCTGTATGTAGTGCTCAGATCTCTTCACAGGACAATACTTGACTGGGAGCACTTCTGTATGCACATATGCATGTACATTGTAGGCATTAGGAATATACAGTATATACTGGCGAGTTACTGCCCAGATTGCACTTATATATATATTGCATATATTGCACCTTGCACTTCTTAGAGGTTAGTTTGATTGTATTCAGGGATTAATCCAGCGATTTAGTTGTATATTTATTGGGCCACTGTGGATTACGACCTGGATTCGTTCATTGTACTGTATGCCTTACTGTACGGTCACATGACCGCAATGCTACCACGAGGTGTGACTTTTTGGCTTAGTTACAATTTCATTGCAATGCAACTTACACAAGGCGAAAGGGCCCTTAGGCATAAAGGTGGGGTAAAGTCCCTTGTTCTTAATATAAGGGCTTAGTAGGGGTGGGGGGAGGCTTTGTTGCACCTCTCTTACAGAGCCCCCATATCATGGACAATGCAGGCTAATGTAGGCTAGTATGGTGAACTCCCATGTGGGTTGGCTCATCTATCCTAGCAATACCAGCCTGCATGGTGGATAAGGGTTTAACCCATTAGCAGCTTCAAACTATTTTATTTGTTTGAAAGCTGCTGTGCATTCTAAACCTCTGCCGGCAAATTTTTTAAACGGGTAGCAGGTAGAAGTGGTTACCTGCTATAGACAGACTCTTCCCTTCCTCCATTGGCAGCTCTGAACTTCTTAAAGGTTTTTTGGGTACCGATCACATGATATGACGTGATCGGGATCCAGTAAAACGTGTCAGCGTTACAGCGCCACCCGGTAATGGAAGAATCTCTTCCATCACCCCTCTTTCACCACCGGGTGGCGCTGTAACGCTGACACTTTCTCCTGGATCCCGATCACATGTGATATCATGTGATCGGAACTGAGAAGATATGTCGGGATTACATTGCTGCGGTGGTGGAGGAAGAAGTCGATCCAGCTAACTATAAAAGCTCCCTGCCGCCCACTCTGCATACCCTTCTAGTCTGCCAGGCTGGGGAAGGCACACTTCCCCAGTGGCAGGAAAAATGTGGCCGTGCAGGCACATTTTTACTTCATTTGGCTGCTATACGGTTTAAAAAGAAAGTAAATATCAGGTGCGTTATAGGGATTTATCACATGCATCAAGCAGTCGCTACGTTCTCACTCATCTGCATTCATGTTTGCCAGGAAGCAATACTTCTCAGCAGCATGAAACTTGTAATTGCATAAAGGAAAAAGAACTCACTTGGACATAAAAGTGAGTTTTTTTTCCACCTTGCTGAGTGAGGCTGGGAGCACACTAGGGAGAAACGCTAGCAGTGCAGAATATGCAGCGAATACACACATAATGCAAGTCAATGGGCCACATGAAAAAATGCATATACTTGCATTCTGCAATGTGCATTTTTGAAAAACGTTGGTTTTGTTGCATATGTTTCAAAAACGCACACAATGAAAGTCAATGGTGACCCAGAGGTATTGCATTTTAGTGCGTTTTGTATGCATTTTGCATGCGTTTTTATACGCGTTTAAAAAAACAAACAAGTTTGATTATGTATTTCCACTTTGCATCAGGCAATGGCTACATGGCCTCACTTTAGAATTCCCCAGTACTTTTATGCTGGGAAGTTTTGCAATGATAGGGCCCCCAGGTGCAGTTCACAACCACCATTTGTCCTATCTTTTAGCAATTCTTACTATAATCTGATATGACCTAAGTGAGGACAATTTTTGATATCTTAAGTATGATCCATGAGATTCAATTCAAAACGATTTGAATATTAATGAAAGTCCTCACTTTTACCCGGATAAACCAATTAATTGTTTCACTAATCCATATACTTTATTGTGCCCCTTTATGGGCTTTCTCACATGATAGTGCCACTAATATCAATAGCAGCAAGAACACTGATCCTTCTCCACCGCCACCTCTGTCCCATGCTAATCTGCTTCCCTAGCTGGTCTCCCTGATAAAGTGCCCCCACTGCCACTAGAGTTCCCTGCCAAACAACTCCCACTGTCACCCTGTGCTCCTTGTTGCACCCACCCCAACACCATTCCAGTTCCCTCCCACTCTGCTCCCCGAGTCAATCACCTCACCAAACTGCTCTTTGATTCATAGGCTGGTTACTTATGCCACTTTGCTCCACTTGCCAAACTTTTACTGCCACCACATGCAGAGTGTGGCGATCTGATGATTGGTATGGCTACTAGAGATGGTCTGAACCTCCAATTTTCGGTTCGCGAACTGCCGCAAAAGTTCGATTCGCGCAAACGTCAACGAATCGCAATAGACTTCAATGGGGAGGCGAACTTTGAAAACTAGAAACATTTATGATGGCCACAAAAGTGATGGAAAAGATGTTTCAAGGGGTCTAACATCTGAGTTGCATGGTAAATTGGAGGCCTAAAGTGCTTTAAAACATCTTCCATGTGTTTACAGTGGGTTGCAAAAGTATTCTGCCCCCTTGAAGTTTTCCACATTTTGTCACATTACTGCCACAAACATGAATCAATTTTATTGGAATTCCATGTGAAAGACCAATACAAAGTGGTGTACACGTGAGAAGTGGAACGAAATCATACATGATTCCAAACATTTTTTACAAATAAATAACTGCAAAGTGGGGTGTGCGTAATTATTCAGCCCCCTTTGGTCTGAGTGCAGTCAGTTGTCCATAGACATTGCCTGATGAGTGCTAATGACTAAATAGAGTGCACCTGTGTGTAATCTAATGTCAGTACAAATACAGCTGCTCTGTGACGGCCTCAGAGGTTGTCTAAGAGAATATTGGGAGCAACAACACCATGAAGTCCAAAGAACACACCAGACAAGTCAGGGATAAAGTTATTGAGAAATTTAAAGCATGCTTAGGCTGCAAAACATTTCCAAAGCCTTGAACATCCCACAGAGCACTGTTCAAGCGATCATTCAAAAAGGGAAGGAGTATGGCACAACTGTAAACCTACCAAGACAAGGCCATCCACCTAAACTCACAGGCCGAACAAGGAGACCGCTGATCAGAAATGCAGTCAAGAGGCCCATGGTGACTCTGGAGGAGCTGCAGAGATCTACAGCTCAGGTGGGGGAATCTGTCCATAGGACAACTATTAGTCGTGCACTGCACAAAGTTGGCCTTTATAGAAGAGTGGCAAGAAGAAAGCCATTGTTAACAGAAAAGCATAAGAAATCCCGTTTGCAGTTTGCCACAAGCCGTGTGGGGGACACAGCAAACATGTGGAAGAAGGTGCTCTGGTCAGATGAGACCAAAATGGAACTTTTTGGCCAAAATGCCAAAACGCTATGTGTGGCGGAAAACGAACACTGCACATCACTCTGAACACAGCATCCCCACTGTCAAATATGGTGGTGGCAGCATCATGCTCTGGGGGTGCTTTTCTTCAGCAGGGACAGTGAAGCTCGTCAGAGTTGATGGGAAGATGGATGGAGCCAAATACAGGGCAATCTTGGAAGAAAACCTCTTGGAGTCTGCAAAAGACTTGAGACTGGGGCGGAGGTTCACCTTCCAGCAGGACAACGACCCTAAACATAAAGCCAGGCCACCAATGGAATGGTTTAAAACAAAACATATCCATGTGTTAGAATGGCCCAGTCAAAGTCCAGATCTAAATGCAATCTAGAATCTGTGGCAAGAGGATTTCAGTCTCTAGATGTGCAAAGCTGGTAGACACATACCATAAAAGACTGGCAGCTGTAATTGCTGCAAAAGGTAGTTCTACAAAGTATAGACTCAGGGGGCTGAATAATTATGCACACCCCACTTTGCAGTTATTTGTCTGATTTTCATTCCACTTCTCACGTGTACACCACTTTGTATTGATCTTTCACATGGAATTCCAATAAAATGGATTCATGTTTGTGGCAGTAATATGACAAAGTGTGGAAAACTTCAAGGGCCCGAATACTTTTGCAAGCCAGGTAGTGTAATTAGTGTACTGCACAGACCAAACTCACTGTGTAACGCACCGCAAACAGCTGTTTGTGTAGTGACGGCCGTGCTGGACTGGTGAGCACCATGCAAGAGTGCAGGCCATGCTGGTTTTCAAGCCCATATGGTCAAGCTGAGGTAGCTGAATGACAGAACAACAGTGACTGAGTGTCCAGCTGATCGAATTTGGTCTGTCCACAATGAAGCAACGGCCTTATTATCTTGGGTGTGCCACCCCCCCCCCCC
This sequence comes from Hyperolius riggenbachi, assembly GCF_040937935.1. Lineage (NCBI taxonomy): Eukaryota > Metazoa > Chordata > Amphibia > Anura > Hyperoliidae > Hyperolius > Hyperolius riggenbachi. The sequence goes on from NC_090646.1 coordinate 547,917,006, forward strand.
CCTCCGAGACACTCATATAGCAGGCGGTCATTGCTTCATTGTAATACGCAAGCCCCTACCCTACACCGCTGCAAGGTAACAATCACGAAGGAGAATTGACACATGTACATGCCTTTTGTGTTGTTATTACAGCTGCAGTGCAGCCAGAAGAATTAGGCAGGCATGTACACGCACCAGAAAGTTTATTATAGCGGCCGCAGCGACCTTAAAAATTCAGGAATCCGCCTGGAGTCCTGGACCCTGTTGGTGGTGGTGGAGAAGGCAGTCAAGCGCCCTGCAGGCAGAGATGCTGTGTGGGGAGTGACTTAGTCATGTGGCAGGCAGTCACACGGCGTGCAGGCAGAGATGCTGTGTGTGGGGACTGACTTAGTCTTCAGGCGGGCAGTAGCCCTCCGGGATCCATGCCTCATTCATTTTGATAAAGGTGAGGTACTGAACACTTTGGTGACTTAGGCGACTTCTCTTCTCAGTGACAATGCCTCCAGCTGCACTGAAGGTCCTTTCTGACAGGACGCTTGAGGGAGGGCAAGACAGAATTTGGATGGCAAATTGTGATAGCTCTGACAAAAGGTCAAGCCTGCGCACCCAGTAGTCCAAGGGTTCATCACTGCTCACAGTGTCTACATCCACACTGAAGGCCAAGTAGTCGGCTACCTGCCAGTCCAGGCATTGGTGGAGGGTGGATCCGGAAGGACTAAGGTGAGGCTTTGGACTAAAGAATGTCCGCATGTCTGACATCACCATGAGATCGCTGGAGCTTCCTGTCCTTGCCTGCATGGACATGGGAGAAGGATTACTGGCAGTGGTACCTTTATTGCGTTGTGCTGTGACATCACCCTTAAACGCACTGTAAAGCATAGTTGCCAGCTTGTTCTGCATGTGCTGCATCCTTTCTGCCTTCAGGTGAGTTGGTAAAATCTCTGCCACTTTGTGCCTATGCTGAGGGTTTAGTAGCGTGCAGTGGCGTAGCTAAGGAGCTGTGGGCCCAGATGCAAGTTTTACAATGGGGCCCCCCAAGCACTCTATACAGAACAATTAATACGGCGCACCAAAACCTGCCAATGGCAACTACAGTGTCAGAGGTGCTAGAATGGGATGGGGAACAGTTTGTTAATGATTACCACTATTCAAAGTATCTTTAGAAGTGATTTTTATGAGCACAGGACCGATAGAGAGCTAATACTGCAGTTGAGAGAGGGCCCTTCAGGCCCCCTCTGGCCCAAGGGCACCAATGCGGTCGCTACCTCTGCACCCCCTATTGCTACGCCCCTGGTAGCGTGGCAACCCAGTACAGGTCATTCCCCTTGAGTTTTTTTTATACGGGGGTCCTTCAACAGGCTGAACAGCATGAAAGATACTATCTGCACAAATGTGGATCCAGACGTACTATCCATCTCCTCTTGCTCTTCCTCAGTGACATCAGGTAAGTTCTCCTCCTCCCTCAAGCCTCGAACAATACCACGGGAAAGTTGAGCAGCACAAGCCTCCTGCGACGCCTGCTGCGGTTGTTCTTCTGCGTGCCTCCTCCAAAAAACACCTTCCTCATCATCTGAGTCTGACTCCTCTTCCCCACACGACTCTTCCTTCTCCTCTGTGCTGCCGCAGATGTTGAGTAAACATCTGGTTCTGCTTTGAATTGACCCCACAACTCTTCCTCCTGTTCCTCCACAGCTTGATCCACCACTCAATGCACGGCACGCTCCAGGAAAAAAGCATAGGGGATCAAGTCGCTGATGGCGTCTACACTGCGACTCACCATGTTTGTCACCTCCTCAAATGGCCGCATGAGCCTGCAGGCATTTCGCATGAGTGTCCAGTTCTTGGGCCAGAACATCCCCATCTCCCCAGATTGTGTCCTCCTACTGTAGTTGTGGAGATACTGGGTGACGGTGACGGAGGAGAGGAGGTGGCAGCTGGCCTGCCGGCAAGCCGTTAAGGTGTCACAAGTTCTGCTGCACAGCCACGTACTCCCTGCTTGCCAGCGGTCACCAGGTTGACCCAATGGGCTGTGTAAGTAATGTACCTGCCCTGACCGTGCTTGGCAGACCAGGCATCCGTGGTCAGATGGACCCTTGACCCAACGCTGTGTGCCAGAGATAACACCTCTTGCCTCTCAACTTCATGGTACAGTTTGGGTATCGCCTTTTTTGAGAAATAATTGCGGCCTGGTATCTTCCACTGTGGTGACCCAATGGCCACAAATTTTTGGAAGGCCTCAGAGTCCACCAGCTGGTATGGTAACAGCTGGCGAGCTAACAGTTCCGCCAAGCCAGCTGTCAAACGCCGGGCAAGGGGGTGACTGGCACACATTGGCTTCTTCCGCTCAAAGATTTCCTTCACGGACAACTGGCTGCTGCTCTGGGCAGAGGAGCAGGAACCGCTCAAGGTGAGAGGCGGAGTGGAGGAGGGTGGCTGTGATTGTGAAGGTGCAAGGGAGAAAGCGGCTGAAGATGATGCACCTGAAGGAGGAAGAGGAAAAGAAGGGTGGCTTTTCTTTTGTGTGCTGCTTTTCCTCAGGTGGTCTTCCCATTGCAGTTTGTGCCTTTCCAGCATGTGCCTTCGTAAGGTGTTGGACTTTCCACGGCTCAATTTTTGGAGGCAGAGAGAACAGATGGCATTGCTCTCATCTACGGCAGACACACCAGCAGCTGACGTTGAAGGGCATGTTGGCTGGCTGTCCATAGGTGACGATACATGGCACCGGACACTGCCACCAGCTGTTTCTGACGACAAGCTCTCCTTGCTTCTTTCAGGAACTCGTCTCCTCCTACTCCTCTCTTACTACCCCTGTGAACTGTCCCCCTGTTCATCTCCTCTATTGGGAACCCACATGGCATCCGTATCATCATAATCATCCTCCCCACCTTCGCTTGCCTCAGACACCTCATAAACTGCACAAACTGCAGGTACTTCATCATCCTCCTCCTCACACGTTACGTCCATAGTGTCGCCTAACTCAGACATATAAGGTGGTGTAACTTGCTTAGCACCTTTATCTTGTTGTAACAAGAATGGCTGTGCATCAGTGATTTCCCCACCAAATAACTCCTGTGAAGTGTCAAATGCAGCGGATATGGTGCTAGTAGTAGCGCTGGTGGCTGCGGAAGATGAGGTGTTCTGTGTTAAATAGTCAACCACGTCCTGACAATCTTGGGAGTTGATGGGACGTGCCTTCTTCTGAGCACTGTACTATGAGCCAGGGCCGCATGAAATCACGTCAGCACGACCTCAAACAGACCTGCCGGGTGGCCTGCCTCTGGGTCTGCCCCTGCCTCTCCCTCTACCTGTTTTGTCCATATTGGGGGGATGAAGTGAAAGGTATGCACTGACTTGACTAATACAATGTGCAGTCACACAGGTGCAGTAAAAGGTATGCAGTGACTGGTATTACAATACAATGTGCAGCTGTCACACACAGACAGGTACCGGACAGGCACAGTGACACTGCGTGCGCTCACGTAGGTAGGTGGGTGCACTGAACAACAGGTAAGTATATGCAGTGGGGGGTATTACAAATGTGCACCTGTCACACACAGACAGGTACTGGAAAGGCACAGTGACACTGCGTGCGCTCACGTAGGTAGGTGGGTGCACTGAAATGAACAACAGGTAGGTATATGCAGTGATGGGTATTACAATGTGCACCTGGCACAGTAGTAATTACCACCAAGGGGCCAAAGGCCAGCCGCGACTGACTGACAGGGCTGTATATTATGCAATGGGCCACACAAAAAAATAAAATAGATCACAAGAACAAGATTAGCTCTTAAAAGAGCTGTTGAGGGGTGCTTTTTTAGCAATAGGAATCAGCAAGCAGCAAGCTAACAAGCCTACAAGAGCCTAACTAAGCTTTCCCTATGTGAGTCTGCAGCAGCTCTCCCTTCTCTAATTACTGCAGGCACACGAGTGAGTGAAAAGCCTGATGCTGCCTGCCTTTTATAAAGGGGGTGGGGCTCCAGGAGGGAGTGTAGCCTGCTTGGCTACAATGTGCCTGCTGACTGTGATGTAGAGGGCCAAAGTTGACCCTCATGATGCACTATGGGGGCGAACCAAACTTCCGGTAAAGTTCACGGTTCTCCGCGATCGCGAACCACGGAAGTTCGCCGGTTCCCATTCGCCGGCAAAGTGAACCATTCGGGCTATCTCTAATGGCTACCTTTACCAATCAGGACTCTATACTTTGAGCAGCGACTGCACACCACCACATCCTACATCAATGACCATCAAATATGCACTTTGTGTGTGGCGGGGACTGGAGATTAGGGATGCTCATGCATGATTATGCAAATTTATGCAGTTTGGAAATGGACAAATCAAGCGAGCGCTGTAAAAACAGCGCAGTAGATTTGGGCACAGTTAGCACCACCAAAGGCCGTGATAGGAATTACAGCTATAGCGGTACCCAATGAGTAATTTGGGCGCCGTCAAAAGACGGAGCACAAATTACTACAAAAACACTGTAATTCGGCTGCCAGCATAAGCTGAAAGCCGAATTACATCATTCCCTACTATCCACAGCAGCCTGGAGGGGGAATAGTAATTAACGCCGCCAGGACTTCCGCAGGAGCAGGGTGAGCTGTTTATTGTCTTTACCCTGTGCATAAATCTCTGGCTGCTGTTTCATAGGTACACCAATCAAGTCCCACCAAGGTACATTTTCGATTGATACACTTTCGAGCCGCATATATTTGCATCCAGAATTTACATAATCATGCATGAACTCAGAATTATTTGTACCTCATTGATCTAGTCAATCTCCAGTTCCTGCCACACAAAAAAGTGCACGTGTTATGATCACGTCTGCAGCATGTACTGCTGGCTGCAGTGTTACTGAAGACAAGCAGTTTTTGATGTCATTACATGCATTTGCTTGCATAGTTTGGTTTGCACTCAAACTAGTTGCTGATTCCATCTGCAGTGGCTCTGCAGTTCTGGCCAGCTCAGGATTGAATAATTACCATTCACCTGTGTGGGAATCTGCATGTCTGCTCCCATTGGATGACCTCAGTATAAAGATCTGCTTCCTGCAGGGCTCCTCGGGCTATCATAGTTTCAGATCAGTTTGTTACTCTGCCTGGGCCCCCTTCGCTCCTAGATCTCGTGTGGACTGCACTGACTCCTGCAAAGGGGTCAGTGAGTCCTTCTAAGTCCTGTTCTGTTTATCAGTAATTGTTACTTTGCTAGTCTTGCATCGTATATGGGTTCATCGCCAATTTATACGCATACTAGCGTGTTTGTTATTTTCCTTGTATTCGTGTTACGTTAATATATCAGTGTCGCTGATATATACGTACTCGAACTGTTCATATCCTGTGTTCAGTCCTGTTTCCAGCACGTTTTGGTAGGTTGTGCGTATCGTGATCACCCGTGCTTAGCTAGTTTAGTCTTGTTCCTTGTCCTGCTCCAGTTCTTAGTTCGTGTTCCTTGCTTATGTCATATATCGGTTTATCGCTGATATATACATATGTCAATCAGTCGTTTGTAGTTTCGTTGATAGCTGTAATCGTAGTACGCTAGGAAATCATACCTATTGTATATTTGTGGGTATTACGTCTGCCTTTTTTGACTCTATTTCCCGACTATTCTGTCCTGGCCTTGTGAGGGACGCCACCGCTGCAATCGCATTGGCTGCCTCATTCCAGTCTGTCTTGTTATGGACGCTTGCTGTCACTTAAGCAGTGATTAGTTCCAGCAAGCGTTCACTCTGTTACCTGTCCTGATCTTCTGAGTTCTGGTTTATGCGCTCAGCGCTACCTTGCGCTAAGCCACTATAGTGAAAGGATTGTTTGTGGCTGTTCGGATCTATGCCTGCTCTGTGCACCACATCTCCTGTTGGAGTCAGTCCTCTCCTTTACTAAACTGGGGATATCCTGGTTCCTTGTGCTAGCCTGTGTACCTCCTTCACGTCAGGATATACACCACGTGCTGACTGTGGAGAATATACCACCAAGCCTAACATTATAATAGCCCCATTACAAATCCCCATTGTGGAGGAGACTTCCAGAAAATATGACACTGTTTATTATGATCCCTGTTCCTTTAAGAAATTTGAGAAACTTAACTCTGAAACAGAAAATTAGTTTTTTTCTGAATGTACCAGGTTTCTGGCCAATCCCGAGCTCCAAGCTACTCCTGTTTCAACGTGGGCACCCCAGCTAGTTTATACCTTGTTTAAGGGGAAATTGTTTCAGTGGGCTTATGATGTCCTGGATCATACCAATTTGAAAGAGAGACCGCTGGAATTTTTAGCGTTTGTGATCCATAACTGGCTGCGCAAAACTAATTTGCCTTACCCTTTTAATGAGCTCCTGGCAGGTTATCAATCAGCTGTTCCTTTAACTGCTTGCAAAAATGATCAGTAAGCAGATAGTTGTACTGATAACTTTCCTTCATCTGTGAATAAATCGCCTAAGGCAGCAAAGTCTAAAGTCTCACAAAGAAATAAGCGTAAACGTTAGAGGAAGCGTTCGCAGCCAGCAGAGTCGTTGCCCTTCGCGACTGCGCATCAGATCTGTGGTGAGACTCCGCCATTGGCAGATGATGAAGTTCGGTTGCCATTCAGGGGAGTCAGGTGAACCTTTTGAAACTACTAATGAACTTTCATTGCTAGCCAGGGAGAATAAAAATTCTTGTTTAAATGAATTGTCTGAATATGATTATGAAGACATATTACAGAGTATTGAGAAATCTACTTATTTGTGCAGCAAGGGAAATTTGCATATACTACAGTTCGACACTTGTTACAGGTTTTGGAGATTCTTAGGAATAAGAAATCTGCCAATCGACTGCTAAATAACCCAATACATGTTCCTGCCACAACCACACCTGTGAACTGTGTTCAGCTTGAATGTTCAGCTGTCGTTAAGTGTGCATGGGATGCTCCATTTGAGAAATGGGAGATTGAAGCTCTAGTCTGTGAATTGAACAGTGATTCAAGTTCATTCTGTCATTTCTTCAGTGCTAAAAGTGAAGCAGTATTGAATGCATGCATTAAGTCTGCCTATAATCTAATAAAAACTGGTGTGTGTGGGTATAACTTTGTGGCTCCATTGATCGATGTGTGGGAAATGATTTTGGATGATTTTGATGCGATTCAATCAGTTGATACCAGGGAAAGCACACTGTCAGTTGGAGATGGTTCCACTTCCTCATTTTCTGAGGCTCCGCAATCCAGTCAGGTGACCTCAGAACCTCTGTCTCTGAGTTTTCCAGTTTCACAATTGAACTTAACTCCAGATTCGCAAATTTGGCGTTCTGACCCGCCTGCTTCAGCACCTTTGGCTGATTCAGCGAGTGATTCAGAGCTCATTTTGTGTGAAGTTGAAGTTCCTGAATCCCTGCCTTATCCAGTAAATGTTCCTGTAATTCCACCCTGTACCATGGATAACTCAGTGTTACTTCCCAGTAAGACAGATGCTACTGATACTTCCTTAACCTTGCCCTGCACAAATTTCTCAGCAGAGGATCCAGAGGCCCTGCTGACTTCTGAGTACAGTCTAGCCAGTACTTATGAGTCTTTGTTCAGTGAAACAGAAATAATGGTCTGCCTCAACAAACACTTCTGTAGAATTTACCTGTGTTGATAAAGATCAATTCCTGTCTGATCCAGCAGACACCAATATATGCACTACATCAGTTCCTGAGTCTCAGCAATCATGTTTGGTAGCCTTAGAACCCCAGCATCTGAGTTTTCCAATCTCACAGTTGAAAAGCTATGGTTCAGATTCACAAGCCCTGTGTCCTGATCCTCCTGTTTCTGTACCTTGCTCTAGTTCCACAAATGGTTCTGAGCATTTATCATGTGAACCTAAAATCACAGAATCATTGCCTTGTTCAGAAAATATTCCTGTGAATTCGCCCTGTACCATGAATTGTTCAATTCTTTCCAATGAAACTTAACTCACAGAATCATTTTGCTGTCCAGCAGGTGCCTCCATGGTTCTGCCCTGCAATATGGACTGTTCAGTGATTCTGTCCAGTGAAGCTGAAATTACAGAGTCTTATGCTTCACTCAGTACTGTAGATGCTTCAAGATCTCGAGCAGAAGCCTCAGAGGCTCTGCTTACTTCAATTGGTGTTGCAGTAATATTCACTTGTTTAGCAGCTGTTTTGGAATTACAGTCTGCTCTAGTAAAACTTGATGAATCCCTGCTTAGTGAAGCAGAAGCCATTGAAGCATTGTCCTTGTCAGCAAGCGTTTTAGATACCTTGCCCTGTACACAGTCTGATTGTGCTAATGATGTTGAGTCCCTCTCTGATATCACAGTAGCCAGGGAACTTCAGCCCTGTCCTCTAAATGTTTTAGAAGTATTGCCCTGTAACATGGATAATTCTGACTCTCTGGAAAAAATAATAGAAATCTCAGAATTTCATTCCGGGTTAATGAGTGTTCCTGAAACCCAGCCCTGTATCCTGGAAAATTCTGGTTCTCTGGCCGGTGTGACAGAAGTTCCAGAGCCCCCTTCCTGTCCAGTGAGTTCCTCAGTTTTGCCTAGTTCAGTGGGGGTTGCTGCAATACTGACTTGTTTTGCAGCCCTTCATGAGCTCCAATCCAGTGTATTAGATGACTCTCTGTCTAGTCCAGAAGAAGCTATGGAAACCCTGTCTAGTTCGTTGCATACATCTGAAGATTTGTCCTGTCTTGTAAATGCCCCTGAACATGAATTGTTAATAACCTTGCTAGAATCAGTGACATCTAAGTCTGATCCTGCATTCTTTAGTGAGAATCCAGTAGCTGTGAAGTCTAGTCATGATGATTTTTTTTTTTGCCCAGTCCTGGTTTCGGTCCTATCTTGACTGACTCTGAGGTCCGCAGTTCCTTGACATGCCCAGAAGTTTCTCTTGTGCCAGTGTGCCCAGATGTGCTCCGTGTGCCAGAATGCCCAAGTGTGTCTAAGGTGTTGGCGTGCTCAGATGCTTCCTTAGTGGAGACATGTTCTGATGTTGCCAGTCTGCCTGCATGCCCAGAGATGGTTCTGGTCCCTGAAAGCCCTGATCTTGATATTTGTCCTTGTAACCCTGACTCTGGAATTGCCCTAGGTTCCATAGGGGCTCTTGATAGTTCTCCATGTGAGCCTAAAGGGCATTTTAACCTTTTGGGATCTCTATGGAACTTCAAAGTGTTCTGGAAGATCTCTGAGGAGACTATTACCCACAGAACTTTCCATAATTGGACTGTTCGATCTTCTGTTTTGAACATTGCAAAGGGCATGGTAATTTGACACACAACTCAGATATTATACTCAGTATTTTTTCACTTTTATTCCTTTTATTTTTAACTATAACAATCTGTTCATTTCCTCTATTCGTATTATGCATTATTTTATTATAAAATAAACAATTCAAAATTGTTTGTGTAAGTGCTTGTTCTGAAATCTCTGCAAAGAGTTCCCTGCTTCTCTGAAGAAAATGTTACCATAATGGTTATTGATCTTGTGAAATTTAGCTATCTCTAGAAAGGTTGTTGAATTAACCCTTTTTCCTACAGGATGTAGCTAGAGTTAAATTTACGTATCCGCACGCTAATGTGGATTGGTGGCATCGAATCGATTTCTATATGAGATCACAGATTGTATTGATTGTACATACAATCAAAATTGTATTGTATGTGGACTCACCAACCAATCCAAAAGGTTACTTTGTAGTGCTGAATGCCTTCAAGATTCCCTCAGGGTCTGAGGCTGAATGGTAAACTACGAAAAAAGGGAACAGGAATTGGAGGGTGATGTCACAGTGGTGTTGGGGGGTTCAGCAAGGAGCACATAGTGGCAGTGGGAGAAATTTGGCAGGGGAACCCCAGAGGCAGTGGGGGCTCTTTATCAAGGAAACCAGCTAGGGAACCAGATTTGCATGGGACAGAGGTGGCGATGCCAATTTCCATTTTAAGAATCTTATAACATCCACTGAATTAAAGACAGATGTTATGCATGGGTATAAACAATGCTCTGGCTGACTAAAGTTACTAAACGTGGCTCAGGGCTCCCTGGATAAGCTGTACTAAAAGAACTGTATGTCTTTCCATTCCACGATGCATATCTTGCAAAGTTCAAGAAGCAACACACATTCCAGTAAATCTTTAATTCCTTTACATCTCCCACCCCTATGATTAATTTGATGAGATATGAAATGAGAAAAAAAAACCATGCGTTTTTAAAAACGTTGGATTTGTTGCATATGTTTTTAAAAACGTACATAATGAAAGTCAATGGTGACCCAAAGGTATTGCGTTTTAGTGCATTTTGTATGCGTTTTGCATGCGTTTTTATATGTTTTAAAAAAAAAAAACAAGTTTGATTATGTATTTCCATTTCCTGTTGAGTTCCTAGCAGGGGCGTTGCTAGCCCCAAAGATTAGTGGCATGTGATCACGGGATCTATTCTGGGTTGCCCCGGATGTCACCCAGGCAGATTCAGCTGTGGCGCCTCAATGGCAGGCATGCTGGGAGTTGTGATGCCTTTATGTGGGCATACTGGGTGTTGTGATGCCATGCTGGGTGCTGTGATGCCTTTATGGGGGCATGTAGGGAACTGTGGTTCTTCCATGGGGGCATGCTGGGAGTTGGGGTGCCTCATGGAAGAATGGGAGGGGCAGGCCTACTTAGACCACTGTTAAGTTCATGAAACTTTTGGCTCCACGCATGACCACACCCACATTATGGTGCATGGCCACACCCATTTTTTGGCTAGAGTGCCCAAAAGTGCCCCGGATCTCTTAGGATCCTAGCAACACCCCTGGTTCATAGTGATTTGCATAAATGCATAAAAAATGCATGCAAAACGCATATGGGATTTATATATGTAAACCGCAAATGCATTAAAATGCACACAAAACACAAGAAAAACACGTGTGGGGAAAAAATGCAAAACACAAACACACAGAAGACGCACAAATGCATATGCAGCAAAACGCTACGTTTCCCGCACTGCCTAGCGTGTTCTGCAATTATGATACATAGGGTTCCTAGGTGCAGTTTACAACCACCATTTGGCCTATCTTTTAGCAATTTGTACTATAATCTGATATGACCTACGTGAGGACAATTTTTGATATCTTAAGTGGTCCATGAGATTTAATTGAAAGCGATTTGAATATTAACCACTTCACCACTGAGGGGTTTTACCCCCTGACCACCAGAGCAATTTTCACCTTTCAGCGCTCCTTCCATTCATTTGTCTATAACTTTATCATTACTTATCGCAATGACATGAACTATATCTTGTTTTTTCCGCCACCAATTAGGCTTTCTTTAGGTGGGACATTATGCCAAGAATTATTTTATTCTAAATGTGTTTTAACCACTTGAGGACCTAGGGCTTTCTACCCCTTAAGGACCGGCCACTTTTTTTCCATTCAGACCACTGCAGCTTTCACGGTTTATTGCTCGCTCATACAACCTACCACCTAAATGAATTTTGGCTCCTTTTCTTGTCACTAATAAAGCTTTCTTTTGGTGCTATTTGATTGCTCCTGCGATTTTTACTTTTTATTATATTCATCAAAAAAGACATGAATTTTGGCAAAAAAATGATTTTTTTAACTTTCTGTGCTGACATTTTTCAAATAAAGTAAAATTTCTGTATACATGCAGCGCGAAAAATGTGGACAAACATGTTTTTGATAAAAAAAAACCCATTCAGTGTATATTTATTGGTTTGGGTAAAAGTTATAGCGTTTACAAACTATGGTACAAAAAGTGAATTTTCCCATTTTCAAGCATCTCTGACTTTTCTGACCCCCTGTCATGTTTCATGAGGGGCTAGAATTCCAGGATAGTATAAATACCCCCCAAATGACCCCATTTTGGAAAGAAGACATCCCAAAGTATTCACTGAGAGGCATAGTGAGTTCATAGAAGATATTATTTTTTGTCACAAGTAAGCGGAAAATGACACTTTGTGAGAAAAAAAAAAAAAAAAAAAAGTTTCCATTTCTTCTAACTTGCGACAAAAAAAAATGAAATCTGCCACGGACTCACCATGCCCCTCTCTGAATACCTTGAAGGGTCTACTTTCCAAAATGGGGTCATTTGTGGGGTGTGTTTACTGTCCTGACATTTTGGTGGGTGCTAAATTGTAAGCACCCCTGTAAAGCCTAAAGGTGCTCATTTGACTTTGGACCCCTTAGCGCAGTTAGGCTGCAAAAAAGTGCCACACATGTGGTATTGCCGTACTCAGGAGAAGTAGTATAATGTGTTTTGGGGTGTATTTTTACACATACCCATGCTGGGTGGGAGAAATATCTCTGTAAATGACAATTTGTTAATTTTTATAACACACAATTGTCCATTTACAGAGATCTTTCTCCCACTCAGCATGGGTATGTGTAAAAATACACCACAAAACACATTATACTACTTCTCCTGAGTACGGCGATACCACATGTGTGGCACTTTTTTGCACCCTAACTGCGCTAAAGGGCCCAAAGTCCAATGAGTACCTTTAGGATTTCACAGGTCATTTTGAGAAATTTCGTTTCAAGACTACTCCTCACGGTTTAGGGCCCCTAAAATGCCAGGGCAGTATAGGAACCCCACAAATGACCCCATTTTAGAAAGAAGACACCCCAAGGTATTCCGTTAGGAGTATGGTGAGTTCATAGAAGATTTTATTTTTTGTCAAAAGTTAGCGGAAAATGACACTTTGTGAAAAAACACAATTAAAATAAATTTCCGCTAACTTGTGACAAAAAATAAAATCTTCTATGAACTCGCCATACTACTAACGGAATACCTTGGGGTGTCTTCTTTCTAAAATGGGGTCATTTGTGGGGTTCCTATACTGCCCTGGCATTTTAGGGGCCCTAAACTGTGAGGAGTAGTCTTGAAACGAAATTTCTCAAAATGACCTGTGAAATCCTAAAGGTACTCATTGGACTTTGGGCCCTTTAGCGCAGTTAGGGTGCAAAAAAGTGTCACACATGTGGTATCGCCGTACTCGGGAGAAGTAGTATAATGTGTTTTGGGGTGTATTTTTACACATACCCATGCTGGGTGGGAGAATAACCTCTGTAAATGGACAATTGTGTGTAAAAAAATCAAAAGATTGTCATTTACAGAGGTATTTCTCCCACCCAGCATGGGTATGTGTAAAAATACACCCCAAAACACATTATACTACTTCTCCCGAGTACGGCGATACCACATGTGTGGCACTTTTTTGCACCCTAACTGCACTAAGGGGCCCAAAGTCCAATGAGTAACTTTAGGATTTCACAGGTCATTTTTGTTTCAAGACTACTCCTCGCGCTTTAGGGCCCCTAAAATGCCAGGGCAGTATAGGAACCCCACTAATGACCCCATTTTAGAAAGAAGACACCCCAAGGTATTCCGTTAGGAGTATGGTGAGTTCATAGAAGTTTTTATTTTTTTGTCACAAGTTAGCGGACATTGATTTTAATAGTTTTTTTTCACAAAGTGTCATTTTCCGCTAACTTGTGACAAAAAATAAAATCTTCTATGAACTCACCATACTCCGTACGGAATACCTTTGGGTGTCTTCTTTCTAGAATGGGGTCATTTGTGGGGTTCCTATACTGCCCTGGCATTTTAGGGGCCCTAAACCGTGAGGAGTAGTCTTGAAACCAAATGTCGCAAAATGACCTGTGAAATCCTAAAGGTACTCATTGGACTTTGGGCCCCTTAGCGTACTTAGGGTGTAAAAAAGTGCCACACATGTGGTACCGCCGTACTCAGGAGAAGTAGTATAATGCGTTTTGGGGTGTATTTTTACACATACCCATGCTAAGTGGGAGAAATATCTCTGTAAATGACAATTGTTTGATTTTTTTACACACAATTGTCCATTTACATAGAAATTTCTCCCACCCAGCATGGGTATGTGTAAAAATACACCCCAAAACACATTATACTACTTTTCCTGAGTACGGCGGTACCACATGTGTGACACTTTTTTGCAGCCTAGGTGCGCTAAGGGGCCCAACGTCCTATTCACAGATCATTTTGAAGCATTTGTTTTCTAGACTACTCCTCGCGGTTTAGGGGCCCTAAAATGCCAGGGCAGTATAGGAACCCCACAAGTGACCCCATTTTAGAAAGAAGACACCCCAAGGTATTCTGTTAGGTGTATGGCGAGTTCATAGAAGATTTTATTTTTTGTCACAAGTTAGTGAAAAATGACACTTTGTGAAAAAAAACCAATAAAAATTAATTTCCGCTAACTTTTGACAAAAAATAAAATCTTCTATGAACTCGTCATACACCTAACAAAATACCTTGGGGTGTCTTTTTTTCTAAAATGGGGTCACTTGTGGGGTTCCTATACCGCCCTGGCATTTTACAGGCCCAAAACCGTGAGTAGTCTGGAAACCAAATGTCTCAAAATGACTGTTCAGGGGTATAAGCATCTGCAAATTTTGATGACAGGTGGTCTATGAGGGGGCGAATTTTGTGGAACCGGTCATAAGCAGGGTGGCCTTTTAGATGACAGGTTGTATTGGGCCTGATCTGATGGATAGGAGTGCTAGGGGGGTGACAGGAGATGATTGATGGGTGTCTCAGGGGGTGGTTAGAGGGGAAAATAGATGCAATCAATGCACTGGGGAGGTGATCGGAAGAGGGTCTGAGGGGGATCTGAGGGTTTGGCCGAGTGATCAGGAGCCCACACGGGGCAAATTGGGGCCTGATCTGATGGGTAGGTGTGCTAGGGGGTGACAGGAGGTGATTGATGGGTGTCTCAAGGTGTGATTAGAGGGGGGAATAGATGCAAGCAATGCACTGGCGAGGTGATCAGGGCTGGGGTCTGAGGGCATTCTGAGGGTGTGGGCGGGTGATTGAGTGCCCTAGGGGCAGATAGGGGTCTAATCTGATAGGTAGCAGTGACAGGGGGTGATTGATGGGTAATTAGTGGGTGTTTAGGGTAGAGAATAGATGGAAACACTGCGCTTGGGTGGTGATCTGATGTCGGATCTGCGGGCGATCTATTGGTGTGGGTGGGTGATCAGTTTGCCCGCAAGGGGCAGGTTAGGGGCTGATTGATGGGTGGCAGTGACAGCGGGTGATTGATGGGTGGCAGTGACAGGGGGTGATTGATGGGTGGCAGTGACAGGGGGTGATTGATGGGTGATAGGTGATTGGCAGGTGATTGACAGGTGATCAGTGGGTTATTACAGGGAAGGACAGATGTAAATATTGCACTGGCGAATTGATAAGGGGGGGTCTGAGGGCAATCTGAGCGTGTAGGCGGGTGATTGGGTGCCCGCAAGGGGCAGATTAGGGTCTGATCTGATGGGTAACAGTGACAGGTGGTGATAGGGGGTGATTGATGGGTAATTAGTGGGTGTTTAGAGGAGAGAATAGATGTAAACGCTGCGCTTGGGTGGTGATCTGATGTCGGATCTGCGGGCGATCTATTTGTGTGGGTGGGTGATCAGATTGCCCGCAAGGGGCAGGTTAGGGGCTGATTGTTGGGTGGCAGTGACAGGGGGTGATTGATGGGTGATAGGTGATTGGCAGGTTATTGACAGGTGATCAGTGGGTTATTACAGGGAAGGACAGATGTAATTAATGCACTGGCGAATTGATAAGGGGGGGGGTCTGAGGGCAATCTGAGCGTGTGGGCGGGTGATTGGGTGCCCGCAAGGGGCAGATTAGGGTCTGATCTGATAGGTAACAGTGACAGGGGGTGATTGATGGGTGATTGATGGGTAATTAGTGGGTGTTTAGAGAAGATAACAGATGTAAACGATACATTTGGGAGGTAATCTGACGGCGGGTTTGCGGGCGATCTAATGGTGTGGGTGGGTGATCAGATTGCCCGCAAGGGGCAGGTTAGGGGCTGATTGATGGGTGGCAGTGACAGGGGGTGACAGGGGGTGATTGATGGGTGATAGGTGATTGGCAGGTGATTGACAGGTGATCAGTGGGTTATTACAGGGAAGAACAGATGTAATTAATGCACTGGTGAATTGATAAGGGGGGGTCAGAGGGCAATCTGAGCGTGTGGGCGGGTGATTGGGTGCCCGCAAGGGGCAGATTAGGGTCTGATCTGATAGGTAAAAGTGACAGGTGGTGATAGGGGGTGATTGATGGGTGATTGATGGGTAATTAGTGGGTGTTTAGAGGAGAGAATAGATGTAAACAATGGATTTGGGAGGTGATCTGATGTCGGATCTGCGGGCGATCTATTGGTGTGGGGGGGTGATCAGATTGCCCGCAAGGGGCAGGTTAGGGGCTGATTGATGGGTGGCAGTGACAGGGGGTGATTGATGGGTGATTGACAGGTGATTGACAGGTGATTGACAGGTGATCAGGGGGATAGATGCATACAGTAAACAGGGGGGGGGGTCTGGGGAGAATCTGAGGGGTGGGGGGTGATCAGGAGGGGGCAGGGAGCAGGGGGGGGGGATAAAAAAAAAATAGCGTTGACAGATAGTGACAGGGAGTGATTGATGGGTGATTAGGGGGGTGATTGGGTGCAAACAGGGGTCTGGGGGGTGGGCAGGGGGGGGTCTGATGGGTGCTGTGGGCGATCTGGGGCAGGGGGGGTAAAAAATCAGTGTGCTTGGTGCAGACTAGGGTGGCTGCAGCCTGCCCTGGTGGTCCCTCGGACACTGGGACCACCAGGGCAGGAGGCAGCCTGTATAATACACTTTGTAAACATTACAAAGTGTATTATACACTTTGTATGCGGCGATCGCCGGGTTAACATCCCGCCGGCGCTTCCGTATGGCCGGCGGGATGTTGCGGCGGGTGAGCGGCGCCAGGCGGAGGCGGAGGATCGCGTCACGGATGACGCGATCGCTCCGCCCATGCCCCTACAAGGCCATTTGTCAATACGGCGGTCCTTGCGGGGTGCACTTCCCGGCCGCCAATTGTACATACGGTGGTCGGGAAGTGGTTAATGGGAAAATAGGAAAAAATTTGGGAAAAAATTTATTATTTTTCAGTTTTCAGCCATTATAGTTTTTAAATAATGCATGCTACTGTAATTAAAACCCATGAAATGTATTTGGCCTTTTGTCCCGGTTATAACACCATTTAAATTATGTCCCTATCTCAATGTTTGGCGCCAATATTTTATTTGGAAATAAAGGTGCATTTTTTTTCAGTTTTGCGTCCATCCCTAATTACAAGCCCATAGTTTATAAAGTAACAGTGTTGTACCCTCCTGACATAAATATTTAAAAAGTTCAGTCCCTAAGGTAACTATTTATGTATTTTTTTTATTGTACATTTTTTAATTTTTTTAATTAAAAAATTTGGGAGTGTGAGAGGTAATGAGTTAATTTTTTGTGTAAAAGTAATTTATTTGTATGTGAAAAATGTTTAGGGTGTAGTTTTACTATTTGGCCACAAGATGGCCACAGTAACTTTTTGTTTAATGCGACCTCCAAGAGGCCTTCCGGACTCTTGGAGGAAGTATTAGGAGGCTGGGTAAGTGGTTTTTTTTCACAATGATCGCGCTGCTCATCGGAGAGCAGCGGATCATTGCGGGGCTTAGATCAACGAACGGGAATGGATTTTCCCGTTCATTGATCTCCGGGCGAGCGGCGGGCTGCGTGTTTACGAGCGGGAGCGCGGGCAGCGGCGGGAGTGCGCAAAGTATGGATTTCTCCGTCCCTGGGGGTTAAAGGATGGAAAAAGGGACGGAGAAATCCGGACGGGCGGGGGTAAAGTGGTTAATGAAAGTCATTACTTTTACCTGAAGAAACCAATTAAAGTGGATCCGAGATGAACTTTTACTCATTGCATAATTGTGTTCCCTTCCTATTGTTTATAGGGCATTCCTCAAGCCAAATACTTTTTTTGTTTTTGTTTTAATACTCTAATTCCCTATAAACTAAACAAGCCACACCCACAGGTTTTCAGAGAGCCAAGGCATTTTCAGACAGTAGCAAGGGCTCATGGGAGCTCAGTCTGGGCAGGAGGAGAGGGAGGTATTACTAGCCAGAGATTTCAGAGGCAGAGGGGAGGAGGGAGGAGGAGGGGGGATTAGGTTTTTTTCACAGGCTGAGTGCTCAAGTCAAGATGCAGATAAGCCTGCCTCTGTGTAATGTTTACAAACAACATGGCTGCTGTCATTGTATCACAGGAAGAAATAATCATATTCTATTAAGGCTGTTTGCAGCTAGATATGCAGTGTAAACGATCTAAACTTTAGATAAGATATATAGACAAGTTACTTGTTATAGTTAGTTTTTCATCTCGGATCCGCTTTTATTGTTTCACTAATCTACATTCTTTATTGTGCCCCTTTATGGGCTTTCTCACATGATAGTGCCACTAATATCAATAGCAGCAAGAACACTGATCCTCCTCCACCGCCACCTCTGTCCCATGCTAATCTGCTTCCCTAGCTGGTCTCCCTGATAAAGTGCCCCCACTGCCACTTGAGTCCCCTGCCAAACAACTCCCACTGCCACCCTGTGCTCCTTGTTGCACCCACCCCAACACCCCCACCATTCCAGTTCCCTCCCACTCTGCTCCCCCAGTCAATCCCCTCACCAAACTGCTTTTTGATTCATAGGCTGGTTACTTATGCCACTTTGCTCCCCTTGCCAAACTTTTACTGCCAGCACATGCAGAGTGTGGCGATCTGATGACTAGTATGGCTACCTTTTTTAGTTCCAGAAATCAGGACTCTATTCTTTGTGCAGCGACTGCCCACCACCACCACATCCTACATCAAGTTGATGTAAGATGTCATCAACGATATCAAATCAAATATGCACTTTGCGTGTGGCGGGGACTGGAGATTAGGAATGATCCATGAGGTTCAAATAATTCTGAGTTCATGCATGATTATGCAAATTTATGCAGTTTGGAAATGGACCAATGGACCAATTTACGTATCGCTGCCACCAATCCGCATTAGCGTGCGGCTGATGCGGATTGGTGGCAGCGAATCGACTTCTATATGAGATCACAGATTGTATTGATTGTACATACAATCAAAATTGTATTGTATGTGGACTCACCAACTAATCCAAAAGGTTACTTTGCTTGTAGTGCTGAATGCCTTCAAGATTCCCTCAGGGTCTGAGGCTGAATGGGCTGAATGGTAAACTACGAAAAAAGAGAACAGGAATTGGAGGGTGACGTCACAGTGGTGTTGGGGGGGTTCAGCAAGGAGCACAGAGTGGCAGAGGACTAGTGGCAGTGGGAGCAGTTTGGCAGAGGAACCACCAGGGGGAGCCCAGTGGCAGTGGGGGCTCTTTATCAGGGAGACCAGCTAGGGAACCAGATTTGCATGGGACAGAGGTGGCGATGCAGGAAGATCAGTGCTGTTGATATTAGTGGCACTATCATGTGAGAGGGACCATAAATGGGCCACAATGAAGTATGTAGTATAGTGAAACAATTCATTGGTTTCTTGGGTTAAAGTGAGGACCTCTATTAATATTAAAATCACTTTGAATTCAGATTTCTACAGTATGCATCAGACAGAGGCTGTTAGGGCCTGTTTCGATCTTATGAACCTAGACCCAGATACTGCCAATTTCCATTTTAAGACTCTTATAACATCCGCTGAATTAAAGACAGATGTTATGCATGGGTATAAACAATGCTCTGGCTGACCAAAGTTACTAACGTGGCTCAGGGCTCCCTGGATAAACTGTACTAAAGAACTGTATTCCCTGTCTTTCCATTCCACAATGCATATCTTGCAGAGTTCAAGAAGCAACATGCATTCCAGTAAATCTTTATTTCCTTTACATCTCCCACCCCTATGATTAATTTGATGAGATATGAAATGAGAAAAAAACATCCATTGTCAGACAATCAAGCATTGTTTCTTGTAACCACTATCAACTAGGAGCTTAAAGGCCTCGCTGCAGGGTCATACACCTCAGCATACTAGTGATTTCCACCCCCCCCCCCCCACACACACACACACACACACACTTTTCTGCCCACCAACAAAGCCTTATGTCGGTGGGCTTTGATCACTCCCACAATGTTTTTTTTTTGTTTCTTTATCTTTTAAATAAATTTACATTTTGTTTTCTTATTACAGGCCCTCCCTCCCCCCGCCAGCCAATAACCACGATCGGCTGTCATAGGCATCAGCCGATGACAGCCAATCGCTCCTGTGACACGGTTGTCCCCAGTGACACGGCTGTCCCCAGTACAGCGCTGCCTTAGATCGCAGCACTGTACATTGTAAATAGGGGGCGCTTTTGCCGTCTAACAGTCTCCTAGCGGGGATATCTATATATATAATAGAGTAAGTGCCTCAACCTTTAAGCAAGAAGAAGAAGTAGCGCCCTGCCCCCAGGGCTGGTCCAAGCAAGAAGAAGGGGCTGGTCCAAGCAAGAAGAAGAAGTAGTGGCATATCAAACCAAGGGCAAAGAGGGATCATTTGCATATTCAGTAGCAGTGCATTGTGGGTAACCACAAATGTTCACTTATAGCTGAATTATTGCAGATTTTCTTCTGTTTTAAGAAGGCAAAGTACACCAAGCTTTGATATATTTAGTAGAAGGGCTTTTTGGTCCCTTTTATCCACCTATACATTCCAAGTGGTTTGGGTCACCCTGAGCTGCTTGGTTACTCTGTTGTACTGGTCCAAGCCCTATCTCATACAGCCATATCAATCCTTGCCATGTACAGATGAGGACCAAAAGTCTGAAGCAGGCTATCACACGTGAGTTTAATATGGCTGTGTAAAATTTAAAGCTATAGTCTTGCTGTACATCAGTAGTTCTGGATGCTTGCTTGGCTTACTAAGGGTGAAAAGGAATTATTTGCATATTTAGTAGCAGTGCATTGTGGGTAACCACAAATGATCACTTATAGCTGAATTATTGCATATTTTCTTCTGTTTTAAGAAGGCAAATTACACAGTAGGAGGTTTTTTTGGTCCCTTTTATCCCCATATACATTCCGATTGGTTTGGGTCACACTGAGCTGCTTGGTTACTCTGTTGTACTGGTCCAAGCCCTATCTCATACAGCTGTATCAAACCCTGTCATGTACTGATAAGGACCAAAAGTCTGAAACAGGCTGTCTACATGTGGGTTGGATATGACTGTGTAAAATTTAAAGCTATATGCTTGCTATACACCAGTGGCTCTGGATGCTTGCTTGGCTTACCAAGGGGGAAAAGGAGTAATTTGCATATTTAGTAGCAGTGCATTGTGGGTAACCACAAATGTTCACTTATAGCTGAATTATTGCAGATTTCCTTCTGTTTTAAAAAGGCAAATTACACCAATACAGTGTGCGGCATTGCAGGAAGTGACGACAGTGGAACGCACGATGGAACACGGAAGAGGTGAGTCATCCCCGCCCGCTGCCTCTTACTAATAGTGGCGGCTGCTACTGTGCTTAAGCAGGAGGGGAAGCGCACATGGGGGGCCCAGGTGAGGGGGGAGGGTTCTGCTGAGCTTAAGCTGGAGTGCGAGTGCACATGGGGGACCCAGGTGAGGGGGGGTCCAACCTCCCTCCCCGCCGCTGTGCCCAATACCCCCTTCCTGTCGTCTACCCTCTTATGCAGCGTATGCTACGCCGCGGGTCGGCTAGTTTTATATAATAAGATAATTGTCCCCCATAGATGAGGTTGTATTAGATATCAGCTCATGATCATTCTCAAAAAACTAGAAACAGATTTGAAGACAACTTTCCACCATACTGGGGTACAGTGGAAGTAATGGGGGAGGGGTAATTTCTGTTCATTAAATTGATTAATAAATATGTTAAGGCCTACATAAAATGTATTCTCTATTCTTGAATCGGTCCTCAGAAATACCAGCAATTTGCTCTGATCTTACTCCCCATCCTACTGAATTCAGCCTGATCAGTTGCACTTGGGACAAGAGTAAATGTCACGGTGACATTTGAGAACTTACCAAAGCCTTCAGTGGCATGTGTTGCCTCCATTGCTGTCCTTCTAAGGACTCTTGTCGCTATACTCAGGACATCGCCTGTCTGGATGACCTGACATCTGAGGCTGCACATTCCTGGTCTGACTACCTCTCCTCATGCACAACACACAAAAGAACTTCTTTGATCCCTTTCAGTATGATATCCCTGGCTGGCCGCCCAATATGAAGGAGAGAATCACTCTGTTCAGCTGCAGCAGGTGATATAGCAGCAGATGCAGAGTACTGATAAACTAATCTTATAGACGTTTCCTGAAAGAAAAAAACCTGTGCAACATTCCATAGCAACCATTTAGAAATCATCTTTCACTACTCTTTCTACACTGAGCAGGAAGATACTGAACTCTGGTTCTTGTTAACTTGCTGTGAGTGCTGTCATATGATGGTGAGACATCATTGAAACTACTGTGAATGCAGGCTGCATCTGAATGACTTAACAGCAAGGTGGCATTCGGCGCCGCTTAAAGGCATAAATGCACCCAATTGCATCTGAAACAAGTGCTACAATGTACACTTATGGAGCATGTGTGCTTCCAAAACTGTTTGCATGCAAAAAAATCTGTACTAGATCCTTCTACCGCAGTGGGGTCATCCTATTGGAAGAAGCTGCCATCTCTCCCTACTGTGAATAAAGATGTAAGTTTAATTTTTCTATTGTGTAAAATACCTGGAAGGGTGTGCGCTGTCCATACTGCACCTCTTCCTCTACTTTAATGGCTAGCTGCTCCCAGGTCAGACATATGCAAAGAGGTTAGGAAAACGCCACTCCGAGTGTATGACCTCACTGCGATAGAAGGGTGAAGTACAGAATTTTTATGCGTGCAAACTGTTTTGGAAGCTAACATCCTCCATTAGTGTAAATTGTAGCACCTGTTTCAGATGCAATTGGGTGCATCTAAGCATTTAAGTGGCTGTGCATGCCAATGCCATCTTGCTGTTAAGCCATTCAGATGCAGCCTGGTTTTGGATGCACTACCATTTCACCCTACTGTGTACAAAAATGTAAGTTTAACTTTTTTGTTGTGAAACTACTGCTAATAACAATGGCACCTTTACCTCCTGATTGGAACAGCATCCTATTAGGAGACAAATATGATGTTCAGTCATATAATACTGTATAATATCAGTAAAAGAATATCATAGGACAAATATAAAAGATCTGCCATCAGGTGTCACCTTGTTCTGGTGAATATAAAGATTGCCATATTTGCCACTTGTCACTGCTTTCAGTTTCTGTAAATGTTGTGTTGAGTTTCAAGCAGTATTAACTTACAGGGGGCTCGGCACTGCTAGATTTGGATGCAGCCGGCGCCACCATAGACTATAAAGGGTATCACAACTGAGCGGCGCTCAGTGAGTAACGTCGGCGTCGTCAGAAGAAAGAGCCGAGGTTGCTTAAAAAACACAATATTTCGGCCTCCAGCAATCGCTGGAAACCAAATTATATCATTCCCCGACTATCCATGGTGGCCTGGAGGGGAATAGTAATTAGCACGACCCGGACTTGTGCAGA
Source organism: Hyperolius riggenbachi (assembly GCF_040937935.1). Classification (NCBI taxonomy): domain Eukaryota; kingdom Metazoa; phylum Chordata; class Amphibia; order Anura; family Hyperoliidae; genus Hyperolius; species Hyperolius riggenbachi. The sequence continues at coordinate 547,940,359 of NC_090646.1, forward strand.
AGCAGGATCAGCCATATACCGCTGTATCCTGCGCCCAAGTCTACCGGCGTAGTTTTCAAATGTATGCCGGGAGCAGGCCTTACTCCTGCAGAGCTTCTAAAAACGTTGAGGAAATACTTAAGCATACTCAAGCATTGTACACACGCCAGACCTGGATGGTTCTTAACTGAGGCAGTCAATTACCCCTCCAGCTTATAGCAACCAAGGTATGGATAACGTGGGATATACGCACCAATAAATATCAAACATATATAAAACAATATTGTTTACTTTCCTGACTACAAAATATATAATACAAAATTAAAATCTGCTAACACTTAGACATACCCCTCCAGCTCTTCTGTGAACCATGCCGTCTTCCCTCCTTCCCACTCCATAGCAACAGATTGTACAGAATCTGTACAGCACTCAGCCCCAAACTGTCATTCCAGAGATGAGGCTCAATGTACTCACCTTTAGGCTCTGTTCCCACTTGTAGTGGGACCATGTGGGCCAGTGGGAGCGGACAGTGTAGTGCCTACTCTGATGGTCCGCTGTGGTCCGGCAGTAGCCGGGGCAGATGCGTTACCCCCATAGGCTATATGGGGAATGAATCCTCCTGCCCGGGATTATCACTGACAACGTATCCCGTACATCCATTGTAGTGTGACAAGTGTGATTGGCTCCTATTTATAAAATAGGAGCCGTCCACTGTCAAAATTTCCATTCTCTTCCGCTCTAGTGGGAGCACAGCCTTATGCCTGGTACACACCATGCAATTTCCCATCAAATAGATGGGTCGCTGGATAATTTCCAACAGATCCGGTCGGATTTCCGATCGATTTTTTGATCAATTCTATTAAAATTGATCAGAAAAACGATTTTGCATGTACTGTTGCTGGCTGTTACTTTTAGAAAGCAGTGATGGGTGTTACCGCTAGCTGGTTTGGTTATTTTTACTGACCCTGGTAGGCTTTTTTTTTAAATATTCTTTTTATTCCAGTTTTCAAAATAGAACATAAGAAAAAAAGATAATAGGAAATGCTCCCATGATCACACACGTGACAGTCAGGTCACACAACATAGACAACGTAGCTACAACACGTAGAACCGCCAGTGAATATTACCCTTTAGTCCCGATTTCCCTCTCCCCCCCCCCCCCCCCCACCCACAGTTCAACCTTGCTACCATCCATTGCAGTTTGCCCAGGTATCCTGGGTAGTGATACTAATCCAAAGTTTTATAAAAATGTTATATTAACTATACAGCCAGCCAATTAGTTGCATTTTTAGTTGGAGATCCCTGGTTTCCATATTTTTTCGAATTTGAGTGGACACCCCCTGGCCAGGTAAGTGGCCTTCTGAAGGTGCAGGGAATTTTTAACCATTTTTTTCCAGCATGGTAATGAGGGACGGTCTTTTTGCCTCCAATTAAGGACAATGGCCTTTCTACAGTAAAAGAGTAGGAGTCCAACGAGTGAGTGTTGTGTAAATGCAGGGCTGTGGAGTCAGTACAAAAATCATCGGAATCCAACTCCTCACTTTATGAAACCACTGACTCCAACTCCATACACCCAGAATTGCTTTGATTCCAACTCCTCGACTCCGACTCCTTAGTCTATACTTAAAGGGACTGTGGAGTTGGTACAAAAATCATCCGACTCCTCAATTTTTGAAACCAACGACTTCGACTCCAGGTAACCAACGACTTCGACTCCTCGTAGCTAGTAAGCACCAGGCAGGGTTCAGAGAGACCTTGGTTTTTGCCACAGAGGAAGTGAAGTCACACACCTGCTGCCATAATGGGATCAGTGTCTGACACGCCCAGATGACATGAATAAAGTCTGCGGATGAGCGCCACAGCGCCAACAATTGCCAGCTTGAGACGTATCAATTTTAGCGAGTCTAGCTGGTGTAATATAGAATTTAATATAAATTTAGCTCTCTGGAAGCTATTAGATACTCAAATGGTTTAATCCACAAATCCTCCCATTCTTCATCATCCTGTTGCTGCAGTACATCCAACCATGTCATTTTAAACTCAGAATGGGTGGCTCAGTCAGCAAGATTATGTTTCTGGTATAAAGTAGATAGATAGTGTTAATTTATCATCCGTCATAATGTCCTCTATATCAGATTACCCCCCTGAAGGGCTCCCAACTGATACCATGATCAGTATTACTAGAGTCCTAAAATGTTTGTGGGACATATGGAAGGAGGAGTTATTACCCCCCACCCCACCCCCACACACACAATTTTGAAAGGAATATGGCCTAATCATGAACAAAGCCTGGTACACACCTTCAATTAATTTTAAAGGATCACTTACTAGAAAAATTGTACATTTTAAAATACATGTAAACACATACAAATAAGAGGTAAGTTTCTTTCAGGGTAAAATGAGCCATACATTACTTTTCTCCTATGTTGCTGTAACTTACAGTAGGTAGTAAAAATCTGACAGAACCGACAGGTTTGTAGTAGTCCATCTCTTCAAGGGGGATTCTCAGCATGGTCTTTATTCTTTATAAAGACCCTCCCTGAAAAGGATTTATACAAAGATGCTGGCCAGCCTCTCTCCTGGCTGCACACTATTTTGGCTGTTGGACGGAGCAACTGTTATTCACTAAGTGCTTCTGAAAAGAAAGTAAACCGTGAGAACCCCCCATTAGGAAATGGACTAGTCCAAAACCTGTCAGATATGTCAGATTTTTACTACCTACTGTAAGTGACAGCAACATAGGAGAAAACTAATTTATGGCACATTTTACTCTGGAAGTATCGTACTTCTTGTTTGTATATGTTAACATGTATTTCAAATGTTATGATTTTCACAATAAGGGGTCCAATTTTACCACTTCCATATAGCATTAAGGTCAACAGACTTTGAATATTATGAACAGATTGTGTAGGTGAACTCTGCTACTACATGGAGGTGGTGAAATTGGTCAGTGATTAGCCAAACAAAATTGAAGGTATGTACTGTGCTTAAAGAGGAACTGCAGTGAAAATAATGTAATAAAAAGTGCTTCATTTTTTCAGTAATTGTGTATAAATGATTTAGTCAGTCACATGGCAACATTTTTACTGGCTGGCAGGTGATGTCAGTGGAAGGAGATGCTGCTTGTTTTTTTGTCAGTTAGAAACAGCTGTAAACAGCTGTTATTTCCCACAATGCAACAAGGCTCCCACTGTGTGATGTCAAGACCTCAGTGCTGTGAGGCGCTGACATCACATTGTGGGATGGGTTCAACCACAAAATCAGCCATACAAAGCCCCCAGATGATCTGATTGAGAAAAGGAATAGATTTCTCATGGGAAAGTGGGTATCAGTTACTGATTGGGATGAAGTTCAATTCTTGGTCACGGATTCTCTTTAAAGAGACTCCGTAACAAAAATTGCATCCTGTTTTTTATCATCCTACAAGTTCCAAAAGCTATTCTAATGTGTTCTGGCTTACTGCAACACTTTCTACTATAACAGTCTCTGTAATAAATCAATGTATCTTTCCCCTGTCAGACTTGTCGGCCTGTGTCTGGAAGGCTGCCAAGTTCTTCAGTGTTGTGGTTCTGTGATGAATCTCCCCCCTCCAGGCCCCTCTCTGCACACTGCCTGTGTGTTATTTAGATTATGGCAGATTCTCTCTTATCTTTTACAAGCTGGATAAATCGTTCTCTGAGCTGGCTGGGCTTTCACATACTGAGGATTACAGACAAGGGCAAAGCTGTTTGCAAGAAGAAAAGAGCAGCCTGAAACTTCAGTGCATGAGAGCAGAAGGGGGAAAGAAACACACAATGATCTCCTGAGATACAAAAGGAAGGGGGTATACAGCCTGCTTGTGTATGGATGTATTTTGTATGTGTGGACATACTGTACATCAACCTACTTCCTGTTTTGGTGGCCATTTTGTTTGTTTATAAACAAACTTTTTAAAACTGTTTTAACCACTTTACCCCCGCCCATACGGATTTCTCCGTCCCTTTTTCCATCCTTTAACCCCCCAGGGATGGAGAAATCCGTACTTTGCGCACTCCCGCCGCTGCCCGCGCTCCCGCTCGTAAACACGCCGCCCGCCGCTAGTAAACACGCCGCCGCCCGCTCGCCCAGAGATCAACGAACGGGAAAATCCATTACTCGGCTGAGCAGCGCGATCATTGTGAGCAATAACAAAGTCCCAGCCTCTTTCTACTTCCTGCAAGCGTCCGGAAGGACGCTTGCAGTTCGCATAAAACAAAAAGTTACTGTTGCCATCTTGTGCCCAAATAGTAAAACTACACCCTAACCATTTTTTACACACAAATAAACTAGTTTTACACAAAAAATTAACTCCTTACTTCCCACACTCCCCCGGGATAAATAGGCATATACATTTAATGGGTTTTAATTACAGTAGCATGCATTATTTAAAAACTATAAAGGCCGAAAACTGAAAAATAATAAATTTTTTCCCACATTTTTTCCTATTTTCCCATTAAAACACATTTAGAATATAATTATTCTTGGCATAATGTCCCACCTAAAGAAAGCCTAATTGGTGGCGAAAAAAACAAGATATAGTTCATTTCATTGCGATAAGTAATGATAAAATTATAGACGAATGAATGGAAGGAGCGCTGAAAGGTGAAAATTGCTCTGGTGGTCAGGGGGTAAAACCCCTCAGTTGGGAAGTGGTTAACCACTTTTAATGCGGCGGGGAGCGGCGAAATTGTGACAGAGGGTAATAGGAGATGTCCCCTAATGCACTGGTATGTTTACTTTTGTGCGATTTTAACAATACAGATTCTCTTTAAGGGCCTGATATTAAATATTATTCAGAGCAATGTCCGAGACAAAAAAAAATAGCATAAGTGTCCCCTTAAAATTCCAACCAGCCTCTTATCCAAGCATGCTGTTACAAACCTGAACAGAGGATAAAGGGGTTGACCACAGTTTACAGGAATACTGATATTGAGACCAGGAATAAGGTGCAAAAAAGTGTTTATTACAAAACCAGATCATGGATAAAAAAAAAAAAAAAAAATGCAAATTAAATGCAACCATATGCACAGCACACTGTGTACAGAGAACCAATAAAATAGGACATGAAGTGTATACCTACCTGTATATGAACAATATCCTGACTAAACTATCTAACTATATACAAGGCAATATACAGGTGATATATACAAATATATACAAGATTATTATTATTTATTAAATAGCGCCGACATCTTCCACAGAGCTGTTACCCCCTCGCATTCACGTTTACAGGATTTTGCACGTGCTTCACACCTCCTCTGGAATGCCCTTCCATAATACATCCGTCACTTTCAGGGTCTGCGCTATCATAGAGGCAAAGGGGGCAATTGTCCCAGGGCCCCAAAGCCTGTAGAGGCCCCCCCTTCCTATACATGCCTGCAGAGAACGAGCAAAAGATGTGTTGGTGAGGAGAAGTCCAGAGCATGGTGCTGCCTCGTGTCCTGCCTGGATTATGTAAGACTCTGTTGTGTGTAAACTCTGAATTTGTAAAAGACAGGAGAAGAAGGGGAATAATGAGGACCTAACAATGCATCTGGGGACATATCATGGACACCTAATGATTTTGTGTGGCTGGGACGGTAGTGGGATGGGTCTTGGGAGTCGGATTGGGGCTGCAGGGGGGTGTTGCTAGGGCCCTCCAAGTTACTTTTACCCTGGGGCCCCATTGTAGCTAGAACCGGCCCTGGTCACTTTCCAACCTTTGATATTTTTAAACTCTCAAAACCTCACTTTTTCCGACAAGCATACGCTCTACCTTAGGCCATTCTTCCTTTTGTCCTAGTTGCACTCCTACTAGATATGCTAAAACACAATGCCTCTAGGTACAGTGGCTTGCAAAAGTATTCGGCCCCCTTGAAGTTTTCCACATTTTGTCCTATTTCTGCCACAAACATGAATCAATTTTATTGGAATTCCACGTGAAAGACCAATACAAAGTGGTGTACACGTGAGAAGTGGAACCAAAATCATACATGATTCCAAACATTTTACAAATCAATAACTGCAAAGTGGAATGTGCATAATTATTCAGCCCCTTGAGTCAATACTATGTGGAACCACCTTTTGCTGCAATTACAGCTGCCAGTCTTTTAGGGTATGTCTCTACCAGCTTTGCACATCTAGAGACTGAAATCCTTGCCCATTCTTCTTTGCTAAACCGCTCCAGCTCAGTCAGATTAGATGGACAGCGTTTGTGAACAGCAGTTTTCAGATCTTGCCACAGATTCTTGATTGGATTTAGATCTGGACTTTGACTGGGCCATTCCAACACATGGATATGTTTTGTTTTAAACCATTCCATTGCTGCCCTGGCTTTACCTTTAGGGTCGTTGTCCTGCTGGAAGGTGAACCTCCGCCCCAGTCTCAAGTCTTTTGCAGACTCCAAGAGGTTTTCTTCCAAGATTGCCCTGTATTTGGCTCCATCCATCTTCCCATCAACTTTGACCAGCTTCCCTTTCCCTGCTGAAGAGAAGCAACCCCAGAGAATGATGCTGCCACCACCATATTTGACAGTGGAGATGGTGCATTCTGAGTGATGTGCAGTGTTAGTTTTCCGCCACACATAGCGTTTTGCATTTTGGCCAAAAAGTTCCATTTTGCTCTCATCCAACCAGAACACCTTCTTCCACATGTTTGCTGTGTCCCCCACATGGCTTGTGGCAAACTGCAAACGGGACTTCTTATGCTTTTCTGTTATCAATGGCTTTCTTCTTGTCACTCTTCCATAAGAGCCAACTTTGTGCAGTGCACGACTAATAGTTGTCCTATGGACAGAGTCTCCCACCTGAGCTGTAGATCTCTGCAGCTCGTGCAGAGTCACCATGGGCCTCTTGACTGCATTTCTGATCAGCAGTGGCGTAGCTATGGAGCTGCGGGCCCTGATGCAAGTTTTACAATGGGGCCCCCCAAGCATTCTATACATAACAATTGATATGGCGCACCAAAACCTGCCAAAAGCAACTACAGTGTCAGAGGTGCAAGAAGTAGATGGGAACCAGTTTGTTAATGATTACCACTGTTCAAAGTATCTATAGAAGTGATTATTATGAGCACAGGACCAATAGAGAGCTAATACTGTAGTTGAGGGAGGGCCCTTTGGGGCCCCTCTGGCCCAAGGGCCCCGATGCGGTCGCTACCTCTGCACCCCCTATTGCTACGCCCCTGCTGATCAGCACTCTCCTTGTTCGGCCTGTGAGTTTAAGTGGATGGCCTTGTCTTGGTAGGTTTACAGTTGTGCCATACTCCTTCCATTTCTGAATGATCGCTTGAACAGTGCTCCGTGGGATGTTCAAGGCTTTGGAAATCTTTTTGTAGCCTAAGCCTGCTTTAAATTTCTCAATAACTTTATCCCTGACCTAATAACTTTATCCCTGACCTGTCTGGTGTGTTCTTTGGACTTCATGGTGTTGTTGCTCCCAATATTCTCTTAGACAACCTCTGAGGCCGTCACAGAGCAGCTGTATTTGTACTGACATTAGATTACACACAGGTGCACTCTATTTAGTCATTAGCACTCATCAGGCAATCGGGCTGAATAATTACGCACACCCCACTTTGCAGTTTTTGATTTGTAAAAATGTTTGGAATCATGTATGATTTTTGTTCCACTTCTCATGTGTACACCACTTTGTGTTGGTCTTTCACGTGAAATTCCAATAAAATTGATTCATGTTTGTGGCAGAAATAGGACAAAATGTGGAAAACTTCAAGGGGGCCGAATACTTTTTGCAAGCCACTGTATGTTTATTGTATACTACCCCACCTCTTATTTCACCCTATTCCTTTAGATTGTAAGTTTGCAAGGGCAGGTCTCTCTCACCCTTTTGTGTCTTGGAATGTATTATAAATTTTATTCATTATGTAACTTTTGTCACTAATTACCAATTCTGTATTTTGTATCGATTCTGTATTTTGCTACCAATTCTGTATTTTGTATATTGGTGTATACCATTGTCTGTATTATTATGTACCCCATGCTTGTTTCTTACCTTGTCCAGCACCACGGAATATGTACGGCAGTAGCAGAGTCAAACAGGAAAGCAGAGTCAGCAACAGTCTTGCAGATCAAGGCACAATACAGTCCTGGCCAAAAGTTTTGATGTAAAAAATATTGGAAATTAGAAAAGTTGGTGCTTAAAGGGAAGGTTCAGGCAGCGCTTAAAAAAAAAAATCCAAATCCACTTACCTGGGGCTTCCTCCAGCCCGTGGCAGCCAGGCTGTGCCCTCGGCGCTGCTCTGCAGGCTCCCGGTGGTCTCCGGTGGCGAGCCCGACCTGGCCAGGCCGGCTGCCAGGTCGGGCTTCTTCTGCGCTCCACAATGCATGTCATTGGTGCGCGCTGACGTCATCCGACGTCCTCCGGGCTGTACTGCGCAGAACTACTGCGCCTGCGCAGTACAGCCCGGAGGACGTCGGATGACGTCAGCGCGCAGCAATGACACGCATTGTGGAGCGCAGAAGAAGCACGACCTGGCAGCCGGCCTGGCCAGGTCGGGCTCGCCACCGGAGACCACCGGGAGCCTGCAGAGCAGCGCCGAGGGCACAGCCTGGCTGCCACGGGCTGGAGGAAGCCCCAGGTAAGTGGATTTGGATATTTATTTTTTTAAGCGCTGCCTGAACCTTCCCTTTAAGTTTTTATAATAGCAGTTTGCATATATTCCAGAATGTTATGAAGAGGGTTCAGATGAATTGCATAGTCCTTGAAAATTAACTGAATACTCAAAAAAACTTTCTAATGCATTTCATTGCTGTCATTAAAGGACCTGCTGAGATCATTTCAGTAATCGTCTTGTTAACTCAGGTGAGAATGTTGATGATCATTATGTCAGGCTGATTGGGTTAGAATGGCAGACTTGACATGTTAAAAGGAGGGTGATGCTTGAAACCATTGATCTTCCATTGTTAACCATGGTGACCAGCAAAGAAACGCATGCAGCCATCATTGCATTGCATAAAAATGGCTTCACATGCAAGGATATTGTGGCTACTAAGATTGAACTCAAAAAAACGCTACCATAGTGTAACTCTATTTATTTAAATGTTTTTAAAATTCCAGTGCACTTACATTCTCTCAATTTAAAATGCGCATATAACAGTCCACATGGCCGCTCAGCGTCTCCACCACTGCATAGGCTCCTCCCAAGGGGTGTTTTTTTGAGTCCCTTTTAGAACCTGCATAATCTGAGGAAAGCTGTTGCTTTGGAAGCATAAGAAAGTGAATATTGCTGGTCTGTGCTGGATCAGCCATTCAAGTCGGTGAGAGGCTTGACTTATCTGCATGATAAAACACTGGGTGTTGAACGGGTGTGTGCTGGTTCACACTGGTGATGTGGAGGAAAGAACTTTTACTTCTTTAATCAGTATCACACTATTTTTGTGCATTTGTTTTCCCCTTCCCATGCATGAGCTATGGAGATTGCCTACTGAGCAAGGAGGACTGTGGGCTAAGCCAAAAGCGTGATTTGCTGATCGAGTTGGGTCGGCCACGAAGTCTGGGGAGCGTATATGTTTTTTAAACCTGATTGAACTGGAGGAATCTATTGCTTACATCAAGGAGTTCACACTGAGGAATATATATGGAACTGTCCCTTTAATGGACTTATGAAGTGTTTTTTTTAAGGTCTTTGTGATAGGACTTTTGCATAGTGTTGGTTTCTGTTGAGTACTGATCTGATATTATAAATATTTTTCAAATTGGGGATGAGGATTTAAAATGTCCCTCCCTACAAAAGAACTATTTTCCCAGTGTTGAAGGTTAAGGATCTCTAGTATGTTAAGCTATGTATACATGGTAGATTAAACTTGGCAGTGAAGACCACCTTTGGCAAGAATCTAGTGTGTGTATAGGAGCCTCCTGACTTAGCCTAAAGATCCGGCATTCCTGATCTTTAGTGACATCCGACAAGCGCATTGTTCTCTTATTCACCCCATTGTACCTCCTCCCTGCTCCACAGTAACAGACGCATCACTGGCCTCCAGGTTAGTGACTCATCTGTACATATGCCAACTCCATACTGGGGCCCAAGGGATCGAATCCCAATCTTAGTTGGTGACAGTCCTCATACGCAAATAAAAGGCATAAACAGGATACGCTTCAAAATCGTGCCTCAAAATTGACTCTCCGAGGCATCTACTTGTCAGGATAATAGTAGATCAGGGGATGAATCTAACATACTGTACTTATTTTACCTATTTTCCAAATCAGTCAAGACTGACTGAATTTGATAAAGTCTTAGGTGGGCGATAATGTTTTGAACAGAATAGCTGCTGTTTTTGAAGCCTTTCAAGAGTCTGCTGGGTCAATGAACTTCTGGTTACATAGACTGATGGTTGAGTGTTAGACCATGCATACCTATGATGCTCAATATTCTGCTTACTGACCTTTCCATTGCAGAAGTAGATAACTATTCTAATTATTATTATTATAGTTGTTGATTAGATACAGTGTGGACAGTAAGTAGTAAAATGTCACATTGGTATGTCACAATCTTCAGGATGGAATTGTTAGTGTATTTTTGAATTTCAAGAAAGTCTTAGGTCAATGTACTTCCAGTCACAGGATCCAGGTGAGTGGAAAAGGTGAATACTGGTCTTTGTAGAAAAGACAAGCTCAGGTGTTTTTCCCACTAGAATGTAGCTATAGATTCATTAGCTTACACATTTCAAGAGAGCTCTATCATAAGGACGGCTGTTCAATGCATGTACATCTGAGCAGGTGGCAGCACCCCACTAGATTTAACATGTGGCTCTCTTTTGCTGCGCAGTAACTGCACTGTGAGTGGCTATAAATGCTCCATCATACAGCAAATGGAAGGCAGTTTTGCCATCCATGTAATAGAGCCCTAGAAAAGGCACTTGTCTTGTTTTTAATTGTTCTACATTTATGTAAAGACCTGAAAAACGTGTTAGTGCTATGTAAATGTAAGCTAGTACTACATAAATAATTTGTTCTACAACTACTTCTGCTTTCTACTTTTACTTCCAGTACTACTACTACTACTACTACTACTACTACTACTACTACTACTACTACTACTACTACCTGCTTCTCTGTTTTGGCTCTAGTGTCTGATGTGAGGGACAGGAAGTGCAGAGCAGCAACACTACAGAGAAGACAGATGGGACTTCCAGTGCCTGGAACTCAGAGGAGGTGAGTGTCTGCCTGTCACCCCTGCCTCCGTAACTTTGTAGGGAGATTGTTAGTTAAAGGGCAGTCAGGGGGCCCCCAGGTTACTTTTGCCCATTGTAGCTAGAACCTGCCCTGCAAGGAGGTGTTCTTAAAGAGAAACTCCGACCAAGAATTGAACTTTATCCCAATCAGTAGCTGATACCCCCTTTTACATGAGAAATCGAATCCTTTTCACAAACAGACCATCAGGGGGCGCTGTATGGCTGATATTGTGGTGAAACCTCTCCCACAAGAAGTTCTGAGGACCTAGGTACTTCTAGCAGTTTCCTGTCTGTGAACCCTGTTGCATTGCGGGAAATAGCTGTTTACAGCTGTTTCCAACTGCCAAAACAGCAAGCAGCAGCTACATCACCTGCCAACAGTAAAAATGTCACCATGTGATCAATGTCAGAATATAAATCAGGAATTTAAAAGATTTTACAATGGGCAAACACTGACTAAATCATTTATACATAATTATTGTAAAAATGAAGCAATTTTTTTATTACATTATCTTCACTGGAGTTCCTTTTTAAACAGAACTTGTAACATAAAAAAGTGCCCCTGTAGGGTTCTTACCTTGGGATTGAGAAGCCTCCGGATCCTATTGAGGCTTTGCCCGTCCTCCTCCGTCCCACGATGGCAGCGTTGTCCCCAAATGGCGGGCATGTAAATGTGTACCTTCGCGTCTCCAGCGCAGGCACAGTAGCAGCTCTCGGCTCAGGCTAAGGTGGAAATACATGATCCCAATTGGGTCTGCTCTACTCACCTGTGCAGTAAAACGGACCTGATTGGGATCGGCTATTTCCGCCTTAGCCCATCGGGGAGCCGCTACTGCACCTGTGCTGGAGCCAGGGAAGGTAAATATTCCAGGCACCTGCACCACAGCACAAAAAATTGTTGGCTGTGGTTTTGAAGGGGCCCAGCGAGACCACCGTGGGACGGAGGAGGATGGGGGAAGCCTGATAGGATCCAGAACCTTCCCTCTCCCAAGGTTTTTGTTACAGAGACTGTTTAAGCCACACCAGGTCATGTACCTTTCTCACTGGGGAAGAGAAAGAGGTAAAGCCTCCCATGCTGCAAAAGTCCTATTTCCCCAATGATGCAGACTGAGCACCTAGAACTCCATATCCCTCCAATGATAAACTGCTGCTACAATATGCAACAGTATATACCCTTCAACATGGAGCTTTAAAAATGACTGCTGAATCTGATCACGAGTATACTTATTTTATCAACTTTTGCTGATTAGGCATGTTAGAAAGAAGCTGATAAACTCTTAGGTGGGCTATAATCTTATCAATGCAATAACGGCAGTATTTCTACCTCCGAGGAGTCTGCAGGGTCATTGAACTACTGGTCATGTAGATTGATGGGTGGAGTCTTAGACCTTGTACAGTTGTGATGCTCAATATCTTACTTGCCGCCTTTTCCATTGCAGAAGCAGATAATTATTCTGGTTATTTTTAGGTTGTTGATTAGATACACTGTGGGGAGTGGTAAAATATCACATTGGTAAGTCATCATCTTCATAATGGAATTCCTGGTGTATTTATTAGGATAGTCTCACTTTAGGTCGATGAAATTCAGGTCACAGGATCCAGGTCATTAAAAATGATAAATGCTGGACTGTGTAGAAAAAAACAAACAGTCACTTAAAGAGTAACCGTTGGGCATAAAATCAAAAATCAATTCTTTATTTTTATCTGGTAAACAAGTAATAAGGATGCTAATCAGGCAATCAAAAAGTTAAAATCACTATTACTTTTCCTGTTGATAAATTATCATTCCCCAGTTTACCTGACTCTTATTTGGTGCACAGAAAATTTGGTACACAAAAGAGAAGTTGCAGGGCATGCTGGGTTGTCTTTTTTTGCTTCTCTACTTCCCCTCAGACTTAACTAATGCAGCCTGATTGGCTGAAGCCTCTTTCCCTCCTGTTTTCCCCTCCCACACCTCTGTTCCTCTCTGATTGGCCAAAATTTCTCAGGCTGAAACAATGCACTTTCAATAGTGAAGGGCGGGCAAATCAGGCAGAGGAGACTACGGGTGGATATTACATCATAATTGGCTTCAAAATAGCCACAGTAAATATGGGAACTGTCTAGATTATGATTCTCTACTTTTCCTTTATAAAATTCACAGGAATCATAACATGGACAGTGCAATACATATGTTATGTAAGTAGAGCAAGTATTTATCTACTTATATATTTGTTTTTTACCCTGAGATAGTAGGGCTGACAGCTCCTCTTTAAGCCAATTTCCCCCTAATGATGGATATGTGTATTTGTGGTTTAGAATCATTAGTGTACAAATTTTAGGAAGGTACGAATCATGTTTTGAAATAATGTTCTACAGTGATGGATATTACTGTTGTAGAATTAACTTCTACTACCACAACTCTCAGTACTGCTACTTTTTAGACTACTATTACCACTATTCTCAGCACTGCTACTTTTTCTACTACTACCACTACTCTCAGTGCTGCTACTTGTTCTATTACTATTCTCAGTACTTCTTCTACTACTTCTCTCAGTACTACTGCTGCCACTACCACTACTCTCAGTACGGCTACTTTTTCTGTTTCTACTACTACTACTTTCAGTACTACTACTATTCTCAGTACTGCTGCTACTACTACTATCACTACTCTCTGCACTGCAACTTTTTCTACTACTACTACTCTCAGTACTGCTGCTGCTATTACTACTACTACTACTACCAGGGGCAAACCCAGCATTTTAAAGTGGAGGATTTCTGAAAGGTCTCCCTCAGCCACGCACAATACAGTATAATAATATGGTAGGACATCATGCTGGGTACACATAATGCATTTTCCCGACTGACAGGATCTGACAATTATTTCCTACATATCCGATCTGCTCCGGATCGACAGCGGAATCGATCAAGTGCAGTTTGGATACAGATAATAATGAGGACAGCCAACATTGGTAATGAAGGGGCAAGTGAAGCATTCACCCAGCAGGTAACAGGGCTGTGCTCATACTGGACTCTGTGCTCTATCAAGTTCCCCAGAGCTACTCCATGCTCTGTACACATGCTGCTGTGCCATGCTCTGTACACACACTGCTGCTGTTACATCCAACGTCAACTGTAGAAGGAAAAGAAACGGTGCTGCGAGCTTCAGGATGCCTGTAGATATTCTGGTGTCTCAACTTGTGCCCCTCCTCCGCGTTTGCCTATGACCACTACTACTACAATTATTACTACTACTACAATAAAAGTAAGGAGGATTACTAAAATCAATTATTACTGAGCTCATTGATTTGTAACTGTTATAGAATACTGAATCACAGAGGTTTTAAACTGATTTTGAAATTATTCAACAGAAACATTCTATTTCATGTCAAAGTGAGAACAGAACTGAATTCTACAGTTATTTAAATTACAATAATTATAAATAAAAAAGACAATATACCGCAATACATAAGTATCTACCCATTATAATATAACCCACCTAAATCATTACTGGTACAACCAATTATTTAAGTAGTGAAGGAGTTTGAAGTGATTGAAGTGTAAATACACAGGTATCTGGAAGATCCGGCTTCTGGTGAGTCACATTCAAGGCATCCATCACCTACTCTATGAAGACAAAAGACAACTTCATAAAAAGGTTACTGAGGAGTACAGGTCAAGGGGTGAATACAAGATCATTTCCAAGTCACTGAATAACCCTTGGAGTTCAGTTATATCATGGATAGGGCACGGCACATCTTGTTAATACTGCTTAAACAGGCAATCCACCCACACTGGATGATTGTGCAAGAAGAAGACTAGTGTGGGAAGCCACCAAGAGACTTTTGACAACTCGGAAGTTGTCACTGGCTAAGAATGAAGAGATCATGCAAACAGCGAGGGCTGGTCCACACTTGTCCGGTTCCAGATCAGATCCGTGTCAAACTGATCAGTTTTTCTGTAAAACTGATCCGTTTGACACAGATCTGATCTGGATGCCTACGCACGTTCTGCATCCGCGCATTGATTGCTTTGGTACGTACGCGTTGGACCCTCACCTGTCTCACCAGCACCGCTTGTCCCGCCATTTGTCTCACCGCTTGGTCCCTTCCACAGCCTGGAGGCCAGCAGAAGCATGGCTCTCCATAGGCTGCAACAGGCCAATTCTGCCTAGCAACAGGGAGAATTTTCATTGGTTCAACATGAACATGACATGATGCAGCGACTAGCCTAGTGAGAGCGGACAGTGTACATTCTCATAGGCTTGAATTGGACACGTTTTCCCGTCCAGTCTGGGAAAAAGTGTCAAAACCGGACTCTCCGTTACGTTTTCTTTCCGTGCAATGGATCCGTGTGCAATCTGTGTTTCTGCACGAGGGGACATTATTATTTCCCTTCTCCCTGACAGATAGCAGCCTTTAAGTTTCTATTTACTTTTCAGGAAACCTGACTGAATTTGGCAAGGTGTTTTGCATAGATAACAACTCAATTTTTTTGCAGTACTGGAAAAAAGAAAAGGGCTTCAGATAATTTCGAAATAGGGCTACTACTATCTCACTAATATTATAAACTAGCTGGACGCCCGGCGTTGCCCGGGTATGTATTTGGCTAGTGTTGGCTCTGCCCACTTTTCCTAACCTTAACACACAATTACTTAATGACCAAGTATGTGAGCTTTGCGGTTTTTGGCATCAATAATTTGCAATGAAATAAAATTAATCTGATTGGATGTGGCTCCACCCCTTTTCTGAATTTGAACCCCAATCACCCAATGGCCAACTGTACCAGGTACAGGTGATTAACAGTGCAAGAATGGCAGCAATTAAATATTCCCCTTAAAAATCAATAGGTGGATTTTGAGTGGCTTTTATAGGCTCCACCCACTTTTCTGAATATTAATCCCAGTCACCTAGTGACCAACTGTGCAAAGCTTGAGAACCCTACCATTAACAGTGTAAGAATGGCTGCAAATTACATTTGCACAATGAAATTTGTATTTTTCTCCACCCACTTATTTCCTAACATTATTCAGGTATGTATTTGGCTGGTGTTGGCTCCGCCTACTATTTCTAACCCTAACACACAATTACTCAATAACCAAGTTTGTGAGCTTTGCGGTCTTTGGCATCAATAATTTGCATTGAGATTAAACAAATATGATTTGCTGTTTGTGGCTCCACCCCTTTGTCTGAATTTGAACCCCAGTCACCCAATGACCAACTGTACAAGGTTTAAGGCTTGTGCCATTAACAGTGCTAGAATGGTAGCAATTACATATTCCCCTTGAAAATCAATAGGTGAATTTTGATTAGCTTTTGTAGGCTCCACCCACTTTTCTGAATATTAATCCCAGTCACCCAGTGACCAATTGTGCAAAGTTTGAGAACCCTACCATTAAAAGTGTAAGAATTGCAGTTTACATTTTCTCAGTGAAATTTGCATTTGTCTCCGCCTACTGATGACCCGCCATTGCCCGATTATGTATTTTGCAGGTGCTGGCTGCGCCCACTTTTCCTAACCCTAACACACAATTAATCGATTACTCAATGACCAAGTTTGTGAGCAATGTGGTCTTTGGCATCAATAACCTGCATTAAAATGAAACAAATCATATTGGCTGTGTGTGGCTCCACCCTGTTTTATGAATGTAAACCCCAGTCACGCAATGATCAACTGTACCAGGTTTGAGGCTTGTGCCATTAACAGTGCAAGAATGGCAGCAATGAAATATTCCCCTGAAAAATCAATAGGTAATTTTTGATTGCCTTTTGTAGGCTCCACCCACTTTTCTGAATATTAACCCCGGTCACCCAGTAACCAACTGTGCAAAGCTTGAGAACCCTACCATTAACAGTGTAAGAATGGCTGCTGTTTACATTTTCCCAGTAAAATTTGTATTTGTCTCCGCCCACTTATGACCCGGCATTGCCCGCTTATGTATTTGGCTGGTGTTGGCTGTGCACACTTTTCTAACCCTAACACACAATTAATCAATTACTCAATGACCAAGTTTGTGAGCAATGTGGTCTTTGGCATCAATAACCTGCATTAAAATGAAACAAATCATATTGGCTGTGTGTGGCTCCACCCTGTTTTATGAATGTAAACCCCAGTCACGCAATGATCAACTGTACCAGGTTTGAGGCTTGTGCCATTAACAGTGCAAGAATGGCAGCAATGAAATATTCCCCTGAAAAATCAATAGGTAATTTTTGATTGTTTTTTGTAGGCTCCACCCACTTTTCTGAATATTAACCCCAGTCACCCAGTAACCAACTGTGCAAAGCTTGAGAACCCTACCATTAACAGTGTAAGAATGGCTGCTGTTTACATTTTCCCAGTAAAATTTGTATTTGTCTCCGCCCACTTATGACCCGGCATTGCCCGCTTATGTATTTGGCTGGTGTTGGCTGTGCACACTTTTCTAACCCTAACACACAATTAATCAATTACTCAATTACCAAGTTTGTGAGCTTTGCGGTGTTTGGCATCAATAATTTGCATTGGAATGAAACAAATCTAATTGGCTGTTTGTGGCTCCACCCCCTTTCTGAAATTGAACCCTAGTCACCCAATGATCAACTGTACCAGTTTTGAGGCTTGTGCCATTAACAGTGCAAGAATGGCAGCAATGTAAATATTCCCCTTGAAAATCAATAGGTTAATTTTGATTGGCTTTTATAGACTCCACACTCTTTTCTGAATATTAATCCCAGTCACCCAGTAACCAACTGTGCAAAGCTTGAGAACCCTACCATTAACAGTGTAAGAATGGCTGCTGTTTACATTTTCCCAGTAAAATTTGTATTTGTCTCCACCCACTTATGACCCGGCGTTGCCCGCTTATGAATTTGGCTGGTGTTGGCTGTGCCTACTTTTCTAACCCTAACACACAATTAATCAATTACCAAGTTTGTGATCTTTGCGGTGTTAGGCATCAATAATTTGCATTGAAATGAAACAAATCTAATTGGCTGTTTGTGGCTCCACCCCCTTTCTGAAATTGAACCCTAGTCACCCAATGATCAACTGTACCAGGTTTGAGGCTTGTGCCATTAACAGTGCAAGAATGGCAGCAATGTGAATATTCCCCTTGAAAATCAATAGGTTAATTTTGATTGGCTTTTATAGACTCCACCCACCTTTCTGAATATTAATCCCAGTCACCCAACGACCAACTGTGCAGAGTTTGAGAACCCTGCCATTAACAGTGTAAGAATGGCTGCAGTTTACATTTTCCAGTTAAATTTGTATTTGTCTCCGCCCCCTTTTTGGTTATGGGAATAAAAAGTATCCTATACTTTATTCCAGGTAATGTACTCTGTGTTTGCCAAATGTCATTCAAATCCGTTCAGCCATTTTTGTGTGATCGAGTAACAAACATCCAAACATCCGAACTTTCCCATTTATTATATTAGTAGGATGTGACAGTTTGGATGTTTGTTACTCAATCACACAACAATGGCGGAACGGATTTGAATGAAATTTGGCACACACAGAGTACATTACCTGGAATAACATATAGGATACTTTTTATCCCCATAACCAAAAAGTGGGCGGAGACAAATACAAATTTCACTGGGAAAATGTAAACCGCAGCCATTCTTACACTGTTAATGGTAGGGTTCTCAAGCTTTGCACAGTTGGTCACTAGGTGACTGGGATTAATATTCAGAAAAGTGGGTGGAGCCTACAAAAGCCAATCAAAATTCACCTATTGATTTTCAAGAGGAAAATTGAATTGCTGCCATTCTTGCATTGTTAATGGCACAAGCCTCAAACCTGGTACAGTTGGTCATTGGGTGACTGGGGTTCAAATTCAGAAAAGGGGGTGCAGCCACAGCCAATCGGATTTGTTTAATTTCAATGCAAATTATTGATGCTCCAGACCACAAAGCTCACAAACTAGGTCATTGAGTAATTGTGTCAAATGTAAGAGAAAAAAAGCTCTGGGAGCGGTCTCAAGAAAGCCCTAATCGAGGGTCGAAACGGCCGTCGAATTACCTCCGCACCTCCATCATGACGTGCCTCATAAGTATCATTGTTGTTCATTTTTTTTAACTGCATGGAATTATTTTACTGGATATCATTTGAAGTTGTTCGTTTTAAGGCTATGGTGAGCTGCTCCCGGAGCTTTTTTTCTCTTACATTTGATTGATGGACTGATTCTCTGGATGTTGCACCACCATCATGTATGGTAACTATTATTGCAGTTGATGTAAGGTGTGCACTCGCCACAAGTATCTCTCTCTGAAAAACTCATAGAGTAATTGTGTGTTAGGGTTAGAAAAAGTGGGCGAAGCCAACACCAGCCAAATACATACCCGGGCCATCAGCTAGTATCTTAGTATGTATATAAGTATATGTCATCATGTCACTTCAGTTATGCTTTCATATCAAGCTTTGTCTATTTGTATCTTTTATCTTAAAATCAAAGAGTTTTTTTTTTTCAAATAAATGTAAAATAATGGAATATCATTATATATTTTTCCACTTTGCTTTAGAATCTAAAGAGTAGATAAAAAAATCAGTAAACATGGTATTTTTTGTTTTTGTTTTATGTTGAGGAAAAAGAGACAGGGACAAAATAGAGAACAAACTGATGAGTCTGAGATCTTCTCTGCTACCCACAAAAGCCTTTTTACCATTATATCTCTTTTATGTGTCTATGACACGGTGTGAGCCTTCCTGCCTTAACAGTCAATAACACCATTATCTAAATAACATCAGTAAATTAAATTATTCTAACTATTGTAAATTAAAAATGAACGCATTTACTATGCATATTAATACTTTTCATAAGGGTAAAAAATGAATTAGTGATTCCAGCTAAACAAAAGACACAATGAAATCTGATATTGTATAAGCTTATGTAATGTACAAATCTGTGTATTCCAGGCAGCATAAGCAGAGAGCATAACACAACACAGACTGAAGAAGAAACATCAGTGCAAGAAGTCTAATGGGCAGAATAGATTTCATAGCATTTGCCTCATTTACATCTACCAAAACTAAATTATTTTACATTTCTGGTATTTCTAGCAAACATTATAATCAATAACATGAACACATCTGATTATAAAACAATTATGTGTGATGGAGATAAAACAAAATCTATTTCTCTATCTTAAAAAAGGAACTAGATACAATGAAAACAAGTCTCAGATGCAATAGAAAAAAATGTGTTAAAATCCCCTGGAAATCAGCAGGTGAAACACACACAGACGCATGCAGAGCAACTGACCCTGAAACTGATAGGCTTCTACAAATGTTCTTGAACTGTACAGTGTGGACTTGATAACTGTAGACTGTACATAACAGGTGTTCGATTCTAGTGGTAGATAAGAACTAACTGGTCTGTACAAGATTAAATGAATCACAAAAAACACATGGGCCTCAATTCACAAAAGCATGCTAACTTAGCACGCCTAAAAGCTTCGGGTGTGCTAACTACAGTGCTAAGTAGTTATAGCACGCCCACAGCTTTTAGTAATCGTGCACAAAGTTTAGCGCCGCTCGGGGCATGCGGAACGAAAACGGTGCACCTGTGCGACGTTTCAGGCACACCCGGTGCGACGTTATAGGCGCACCTAGTGCACCGTTAGCTTAGCGCGACCTAAAGCCCTTTAGGCATGCTAAGGGCCTTTTCAAAGGCGTGCTAACACTTAGCACACTTTTGTGAATCGAGCCCATGGGATCTGAAAACTGGGTGACACCTTACCTTAAAGGGATACTTAAGGCTGATAAAAAAAATTACTTTTACTCACCCGGGGCTCCCCTCAGCCCCCTGCAGCTGAACGGTGCCCTCGCCGTGTC
Source organism: Hyperolius riggenbachi (assembly GCF_040937935.1). NCBI lineage: Eukaryota > Metazoa > Chordata > Amphibia > Anura > Hyperoliidae > Hyperolius > Hyperolius riggenbachi. The sequence continues at coordinate 547,961,318 of NC_090646.1, forward strand.
CCTCCGATGCGTCTGGACTCGCCGGCGGCCACTTCCGGTTTGGCCATCACCGGCCGACAGGCTGGGAACGCGGCTGATTATCCGCATTCCTGGCCGCAATAGCTCCCTCTATAATGCTATTGCAGCCGGGAACGCGGCTAATCAGCCGTGTTCCCAGACTGTCGGCTGGTGACGGCCAAACCGGAAGTGGCCGCCGGTGAGTCCAGGCGCATCGGAGGGACACGGCGAGGGCACCGTTCAGCTGCAGGGGGCTGAGGGGAGCCCCGGGTGAGTAAAAGTAATTTTTTTTAGTAGACTTAAAGAGACACTGAAGCGAAAAAAATAAATATGATATAATGAATTGGTTGTGTACTATGAATAATTACTAGAAGATTAGCAGCAAAGAAAAATATTCTCATATTTTTATTTTCAGGTATATAGTGTTTTTTCTAACATTGCATCATTCTATAATATGTGCAGATTACACAACACTCAGCATTCAAAATGATTCTTTCAGAGCATTCTGTGAACTAATGACCTCTCCTCTGGCAGATAAAAAGTAAACAGTTGAGATAATAAAAGTCAGAAGACAGCCCTCTTCACGACTTTTGAAAGTCGTAGAAATGAATGGCTTTTTTGCATAGAGATAACAACTGGAGTTTCTTAACTCTTCCTGTACTGGAAACAATTAGACTGATGTACAGTAGACACAGCGCAGATGTACTCTATGCAGGCATTAAACTTCCACTCCTCCACCTGTATGCACTCACGTGCAGATAGAGCAGACAGGGAGGCTTTTAGTGGAATATACAAAGTTTTTATTGCTGGATAAAACAGGGACATGCACAGATATTCGAGGATAGGTACTTACTTCAAGAGGGTCCTAATCCACTTTGGACCCCCCCCCCCCCCCCGGCTGGTAGCACTTCCCACTGGCAGTGGTGCTATGGCCCCTCAACTCGATCCTGCTATATTTCCCGCTCCTGTCCCGACTAGTTTCGGATCTTGCCGTCTCCCCCTTTATCCCCTGAAGACGGCAAGAGCCGAAACTAGCCGGGACAGGAGCAGGAAATATAGCAGGATCGAGTTGAGGGGCCATAGTACCACTGCCAGTGGGAAGTGCTACCAGCCAGGGGGGGGGGGGGGGTCCTAAGTGGATTAGGACCCTCTTGAAGTAAGTGCCTATCCTCGAATATCTGTGCATGTCCCTGTTTTATCCAGCAATAAAAACTTTGTATATTCCACTAAAAGCCTCCCTGTCTGCTCTATCTGCACGTGAGTGCATACAGGTGGAGGAGTGGAGAAGTTTAATGCCTGCATAGAAGAGTACATCTGCGCTGTGTCTACTGTATATACTTGACTGCTTGGATGCAAGGATCCGTCCTCACGCAGCAGCACTGCACTCATTTATGGTTGGGGCGCCACGGTTACTATTTTGAAAATTAGACTGATGTATCTGATCTTAATGTTTTATTTCTTAGCTGTACTACACATACAAATCATAATATACTTTTTTTCGCTTCAGTGTCTCTTTAAGAATTCCTTTAAAGAAAATGCAAATGATTTAAAGAGTATGTAAAGGGACATGTAATAGGATGAGATAAATGTGTATGTACAGTCCCAATATTACCTAGGACTCTCTTTAGTTTCTACACAGTTGGTTGCAATAAGAACAGAGTAACATAACTAATCAAAGATCATACATATCTGCATGGCTGAAAACAAACACTTGTGAGTGCAGGAAATCGACAAAAGTTCAACAGTTCAAGACTTGTCTGCATTAAAGAGAACCCGAGGTGGGTTTGAAGAATATTATCTGCATACAGAGGCTAGATCTGCCTATACAGCCCAGCCTCTGTTGCTATCCCAAACCCCCCTAAGGTCCCCCTGCACTCTGCAATCCCTCATAAATCACAGAAACGCTGCTGACAAACAGCTTGTCAGAGCTGGCTGTGTTTATCTCTATAGTGTCAGTCTGCTGCTCTCCCCACCTCCTGAAGAACTCCAGTCCCCGCCTGCATCCCTTCCCTCCCTGCTGATTGGAGGGAAGGGACAGGGGCAGGGACCGGAGCTATGCAGGAGGTGGGGGAGCAGCTGAGACTGACACTACAGATGTAAACACAGCCTCACAGCATGGCTGTGATATATGAGGGATTGCAGAGTGCAGGGGGACCTTAGTGGGGTTTGGGATAGCAACAGAGGCTGGGCTGTATAGGCAGATTCAGCCTCTGTATGCAGATAACATTCTTTAAACATCCCTCGGGTTCTCTTTAAAGGGAATCTGAAGTGAAAATAAACTTATGGTATAATGATTTGTATGTGTAGTACAGCTAAGAAATAAAACATTATTAGCACAGAGAGGAGTCTCATGTTGTTTCCAGTACAGGAAGAGTTAAGAAACTTCACTTGTTATCTATGCAAAAGAGCTTCTTTGGACAGCATCATCATTCTGCATCAACTTGAAATGATTTGCATCTCATTGATCATCACTAATTACAATGTCCATGTTTAACACCCTATAAAACATCTACAATACCTACTGTAATTGGCAAAGAGAGTTGGGGGCCTAAAGCTATTACTTTGCCTTTGGCCCAAATTGGCTTTAATACAGTCCTGCCTAAAACATTGTAAACTTAATCTTACGGATAAATAAAATGTATCCAGTTATTATTCAAGGCAGTGGTATAACGGTTTTACACTATGGCAAATTTACAGTACTATATAGTAAATGTGGACTAAATTATTTACAGGACTTTGCACTGTGATTATGGCCGGATTTACCATTAGGCACTGTAGGCACGTGCCTAGGAGCACCTGATGATGGAAAGGCGGCTCACACCCCTCCCCTAGTGCCTCCCTCCCTCCTTTCCTATGCAGAGTCCCAAGCAGAGCATAAATGAGAGGTTACTCACCCAGCTCTCAGCATTCCACTGATGAGATCTCCCTTCAGTTGGGGGCACCATTAGCTACTTAAAGGAGTACTGTAGGGGGTAGGGGTAAAAAGAGTTGAACTTACCTGGGGCTTCTAATGGTCCCCCGCAGATGTCCTGTGCCCGTGCAGCCACTCACCGATGCTCCGGCCCCGCCTCCGGTCCACTTCTGGAATTTCCGACTTTAAAGTCGGAAAACCACTGCGCCTAAGCAGCTGTGCCCTCACTCCCACTGATGTCACCAGCAGTGTATTGCGCAGGCCCAGTACGGTCTGCACTTGCGCAGTACGCGTCTGGTGACGTCAGCAGGAGCAAGAGCATGGCCGTGCAGGCGCAGTGGTTTTCCAACTTTAAAGTCGGAATTTCCAGATGTGAACCGGAGGCGGGGACCGGAGCATCGGTGAGTGGCTGCGCGGGCACATGATGTCATTAGACATCATCCCGGGTAAGTTCAACTCTTTTTTCTCCCTATCCCACTACAGTACTCCTTTGATACTGAAGGTACCTGTGTCTACCTAATACTAAGGGGCACCTGTAGCTACCTATGAGGGGCAAGGGAAGTGAGGGAGAAGTGACAGCTGGGGCAGCCAGCACACTTGGGGTGCGGTTTAGCGGGGCATTGTAGGTTCATGGAAGGTGAAGTCTAAGGTGCCAGGAAATCTGTGCCTATAGGCTCCTGTGATGTCAATCTAGGCCTGACTGTGATATTTAACGTATAAGATCTCTATTTATTGTTATAAAGTTATGTACATTTACATTTATGTTGTAAATGGTGCTATTTCAAATATTTGTAGATTGTATTCAATCGGTATATTTGTAATGCAGGCTGCCATATGTAACACAGCTTCCATGCAGACTTTGCAAGCACTCATTTAATTCTCCAATTCCCTCAGTGAACCCAACCTGCCCCCTGTTTGTCTGCATTCTGCCCGGAAATGTAATCACAAAAGTGTCCAGCACAGCAGAACAAGAAAATGATATATCAGTGCCGCAGCTACTGTCACGGTGCACCTCTTCTGTCACTCGATCATCTCCTGGGGGAGTACATTTAGATCTGACATTTATTTCTGGGTCAAATAGGCATACCTCCCAACTTTTTGAGATGAGAAAGAGGGACACTTTAAGACACACCCCATGCCACGCCCCCAACACACCCCTTGCCGTGCACATCACAAAAAATTCTTAAGCAAAAGATGTAATTTTAGAATTCAAACCACACTGGTCCTCTCTATCATCACTCGTTTTCCTTCCTGTTAAAATTTGAAATAAAAAAATATCTTAATTTAAAGGGCGGGAATATAGTATGGAGCTAATTAAAAACATTTCTCAGCAGAAAAATACATCTATTTACAGAAATCTGTACATCAGTCCTGAAAGAGGGACAAATTAAGAAAAAGGGACAGAGTCCCTCTGAAAAAGGGATGGTTGGGAGCTATGCAAATAGTTTGTTTATTATACACTCCATGTTTATGTATGGAGGCCTTCCGCATCTACTGGGGTGCTCTTTATGTGTCCTTCGCTCTACTACATGTTACCTGTATTATCCTTAATGGAAATCCGCTGCATGCTATGCAGTTGTTAGCTTTAGCTTGAGATCTACTAGTACAATTCCTAGTCTGAGAGTGAGCCGACTCTCTCCCAAAGAAGCAGACATCTGATCTGTGCAATGTGTTGCCTTATGAGCCTTGTTATCTGTATATGACCAGTGTTATGTAATATTCCTGTCTGGTATGTGCACTCTCTGAATAACAGGTGCACTGAGCACTTTACTGTATGGAATGTATACCACACTGGATATCCAAAACATAGTGAAACATGTAGTCTAAGTGTCTTCCCAAGTCAGCTTTCTAAGCAGTTTTCAGTGGTCCTTTTAAAGTAAATCTGAGGTGAAGTATGGAAAAATGTTGCAACAGTATGTAAACTTCATGTGGTTTAAAAATTCATCAGAATTATTATTTAGGGTCTAAATGTCAACATATTGCTACATGTCAAATGCTATGATCATTATTTTATCAAGCATAAAGTTTGGAATCCTGTATGATTGTTTATGTAAATGTGACGCATTGCACATAACAGTCTTTACACAAGTGCCTCCCAGGTCTTCTTCCCACCAGCAAAAGCATAAAAGTTTGACTTGTGTGCATCCTATGCAATTTTTATTACGCTTGCAAACTCGCATTCAGTTGTATTGAATGGGACAAAAACATACTGTATATTCTGGTGTATAAGACTACATTTGAACTCTTGAATATCTTCTGAAATGTCGGGGGTCATCTTATACGCAGGGTTTAATTGATGCCGGGGGATACGCCCTATCCTGTTACTGACTCTCAGATCTCACTGCTGAAGACTGTAGTGAAGCGGTGCAGGCGCACATGTGCGAGATCTCAGAGGCAGAGAAGGAGGTAAATAGGATACAAGGGCGGGCAAGATGGGTGAAAGAGGAATGTTATATGGGCACAGCGCTATCTAATCTTCCATACCGCTCTGATAAACAGGGAGACAAGGAGAGCTTACCAATCAACTTAGGGAGAGTTGACCAATCCAACCAGCCAATTGCCTATATGTTTTTATATACTGGGTACCACATACAGTACAGCACCAGTATCTGTTCATACATCGCACCAGTATATGATGGGGTTTTTTTTTTAATTTACCTGTTCATACATCGCACCAGTATATGATTTTTTTTTTATTTGGTGTGCGTTGGAAGAGGGGTAGTCTTATATGATGAGTATATCCCAATCTCTATATTTTAACTGAAAAAGGGGTCGTCTTATACGCCAAGTCGTCTTATACGCTGGAATATACGGTAATTACACCAAAAATGCAGCATGTTGTGCACTTGTTGTTCAGCAAGAACTGCATCGCACCAATAGGCTAGGCCAGATTTATACTTTTCTTACCCCTTGGCCAATTGTGTTGTGACTCCTTTTCCTGGTGCAGCAGTGCCCCTCCCATCCCATGTGCAGCCCCCTTTTCCATGTGTAACATCCATGAACTGCAGCACCTCACTTTAATGAACAGCTCTCTTGGACATTAGCTTCCCTTTTTCATGTGTTGATCTCCATTTGCAGCGTCCTCTTTCATATGTATCAATCTCTTTTTCATGACTAGGCTCCCCCATTGAGCTGCAGCTGCCCAAGACCCGACCATTGTGACCTTTACAGAAATCCAGCCCTGCCCGTGGGAACAACAGCATGGGCTTTCCAGGATGCAGGGAACATTATACCGATTACCCAGTTACATAACATCAAATAAGGGATTGTATTGAATGCAGTTGGTACTAGGCCTTCTGGTAATTTATCCTTAACAGTTTGTTAAATGTTGTTCTATATTTCAAAACACTCTAAGACATTAGTATGATGCCAATGTAACTACTGTGTTCCATTTGGAAAGTTTCAGTGTGATAAAATGTGTTCTGTTATGAGCAGCAGAACTAAATCTTAGGGATTACTTTTCCATTTGTGAAAATGGCAGTAATTGGAACTGCAGAGACAATAATATGAGACAGGCAGCACAGGAACTTACGTTTCTTGTATTGTGCAATCCTGGCTCCAATCTTCTGGCAAAAGGGGAGAACTCTAATCTAGAACATTTAAGAGTAATGTGTTTGTCAGGAGCACACCAAGCAGTTTCCACTATGTGAAGCAACAAGTGAATTCTGTAACTCAGTACAAGTAATGCTTGGAGTACACACTAGCATGGTCCTGACACTACAACTGATTATTATCACAATGCATTTTTCATTTACGCAGGTAAGGGTGAAAGGGGTTAAAAACTATTAAAAATGTATATATTTTTATATATACAGGTCCTTTTCAAAAAATTAGCATATTGTGATAAAGTTCATCATTTTCTGTAATGTACTGATAAACATTAGACTTTCATATATTTTAGATTCATTACACACAACAGAAGTTTTAAGCATTTTATTGTTTTAATATTGATGATTTTGGCACACAGCTCATGAAAACCCAAAATTCCTATCTCACAAAATTAGCATATCATGAAAAGGTTCTCTAAACGAGCTATTAACCTAATCATCTGAATCAACTAATTAACTCTAAACACCTGCAAAAGATTCCTGAGGCTTTTAAAAACTCCCAGCCTGGTTCATGACTAAAAAACCGCAATCATGGGTAAGACTGTCGACCTGACTGCTGTCCAGAAGGCCATCATTGACACCCTCAAGCAAGAGGGTAAGACACAGAAAGAAATTTCTGAACAAATAGGCTGTTCCCAGAGTGCTGTATCAAGGCGCCTCAGTGGGAAGTCTGTGGGAAGGAAAAAGTGTGGCAGAAAACGCTGCACAACGAGAAGAGGTGACCGGACCCTGAGGAAGATTGTGGAGAAGGACTGATTCCAGACCTTGGCGGACCTGCAGAAGCAGTGGACTGAGTCTGGAGTAGAAACATCCAAAGCCACCATGTACAGGCGTGTGCAGGAAATGGGCTACAGGCAGGGCCGGGCCGAGGCATAGGCTGGAGAGGCTCCAGCGCATTGTAGGAGGGGGCACACAATTCATTCAGCTGTCATTCCTAATTGTGTTTGAAGCAGAAAGAAATAAGAAAAGGGGATACATGGCAGTGACTGCAAGTCAGATAACTAGATATTAAAGGGAACCTAAACTGAGAAGGATATGGATTTTTCCTTTTAAAATAATACCAGTTGCCAGACTCTCCTGCTGATCCTGTGTCTCTAATAATTTTAGCCACAGCCCCTCAACAAGCATGCAGATCAGGTGCTCTGACTGAAGTCAGACTGGATTAGCTGCATGCTTGTTTCAGGGTCTGATTCAACCACTACTGCAGTTAAAGAGATCAGTAGGACTGCCAAGCAACTGGTTTTGTTTAAACGGAAACATCCATATCCCTCTCAGTTAAGGTTCCCTTTAAGGTTTTGGGAGGTTGTTGGGCCCTGTGGCGCCTCTTAGTCTAATAGCAATCAGTGTGTGATGGCTGGGGTGGGAGGGATGGAGGGGCGCACTTTGGTGTCTCAGCCTTGGGTGCTGGAGGACCTTGTCCCAGCTCTGGCTACAGGTGCCGCATTCCCCAGGTCAAGCCACTTTTGAAACAGCGGCAGAAGCACCTGACCTGGGCTACAGAGAAGCAGCACTGGACTGTTGCTCAGTGATCTAAAGTACTTTTTTCGGATGAAAACAACTTTTGCATGTCATTCAGAAATCAAGGTGCCAGAGTCTGGAAGAAGAATGGGGAGAGGGAAATGCCTGAAGTCCAGTGTCAAGTACCCACACTCAGTGATGGTCTGGAGTGCCATGTCAGCTGCTGGTGTTGGTCCACTGTGTTTTTTCAAGGGCAGGGTCAATTCAGCTAGCTTTCAGGAGATTTTGGAGCACTTCATGCTTCCATCTGCTGAAAAGCTTTATGGAGATGAAGATTTCATTTTTCAGCATGACCTGGCACCTGCTCACAGTGCCAAAACCACTGGTAAATGGTTTACTGACCATGGTATTACTGTGCTCAATTGGCCTGCAACTCTCCTGACCTGAACCCCATAGATATTGTGAAGAGAAAGTTGAGAGACACAAGACCCAACACTCTGGATGAGCTTAAGGCAGCTATCGAAGCATCCTGGGCCTCCACAACATCTGAGCAGTGCCACAGGCTGATTGCCTCCATGCAACGCCGCATTGAAGCAGTGATTTCTGCAAAAGGATTCCCGACCAAGTATTGAGTGCATAACTGAACATAATCATTTGAAGGTTGACTTTTTTTGTTTTAAAAACACTTTTCTTTTATTGGTCGGATGAAATATGCACATTTTTTGAGATAGGAATTTTGGGTTTTCATAAGCTGTATGCCAAAAAACATCAATATTAAAACAATAAAAGGCTTAATCTCCAATCCTCCATGGAGGATTGACTTCTTTGCAGTGGGAGGGACGAGTACTTAATAGGTTGCATGCAAGCTGTTACAGGAAACCAACATCCTCCAGTGGTAGACAGGTCATGTGTATGCTCGGTGTGTATTCGACCCCACAAGTGGGGCTTGCACTCTTTTGCAGGTAGGCACTAGTCTGTTTTTAAGTAGCGCTGCTCATTTCCTTGCTATGTACTAATTTAATTCGTTTTAGGTCAGCTGCTCCCACTTAACAGCCATGCTTTTGGTGTATATGCAGAGCTTCTGTTTGGGTTCAAGGTGCGTTTGTAGTTCCTGGGGGGGCTCAGCGCATCTCTGATTGGAGGCCATTTGGAGGCGGCCTGGTGTTGCGCTGATCCACCTTTTGCGAAACCTTTTTTGGTATTGATGAAATTATCAAGCCAGTCGGCTCAGAGCTCTTTCAGACAGTCACAGCCCTCCTGTTCCTGCCGGGCAAACCGAGTATGTCCTGTGTGGTATAATCTGTGAGTCCATAATATACTAGTTCATCTTTAGCATGAAGCTCTTACCTCTCCTGTTTCTCCATAGGTTGTGAAAGCCACGGCCTTCATCAGTTCTCCAGCTGCTGTAACTGTAACTAGATTTACATCTATAAATTAAGACAATGGAGAGCGAGTATCAGCTAAGTTTTGAGGTTAGGGTTAGGTACTATTATGAGGGTTCGGGGATAAAGTTGTAAGAGTCTATCTATATCAGTTAGGATTAGCAGGCTAGGGTTAGGCATAAGAAGGAACTGTATAATGGGGGAGAGTTTATTTAGGGTTAGGCAAAGAAGCACAGTACATGGAGGGGGGCATATAGAGATCAGGACAAGAGAGGCTTAAAGTAAGTGAAAGGGTTTTTTTTAAGGGAGAGGTTAAACGACAACTGGAGAGGTCTATGGAGGCTGCCATATTTATTTCCTTTTAAGCAATACCAGTTGCCTGGCTATCCTGCTGATCCTCTGCCTCTAATACTTTTAGCCATAGAATCTGACCAGTGCAGTTTCTAGGCTAAAATGCACCCAGGGCGAGGGTGTAAAAATTGGGCCCCCCCCCGGAGCAAGGTATGGATGCCCGCAGTATAGGTTATCCAGGTCTAGTTGCACTTAGTATAGGTCCCCTCAGTATAGGTAGCCAATAATAGGTACCCCAGTATAGTTAGCCAGGCATAGATGAGCCAGTATAGTTGCCCCCGCTATAGGTTAGCCAGGTAGGTGCCTCCAGTATAGGTAGCCAGTATAGTTGCCCCCAGTATAGGTTAGATAGGCAGGCACCCCCGGTATAAGATAGATAGGTAGGTGCCCCAGTACAGGTTAGCTAGGTGGGTGCCTCTAATATAGGTAGCCAGAATAGCTGGTGTGAGGATCCGCTCGGCTGCCTGCGCAGGCAGGCAGCTTTTTGACCACTGTTCAGGTCTGCATTCTGCAGGTCTGTGGAAGAGAGACCTTTTGTCAGTTTTGCAGCTTGCTGCTGAGGAATTTGCATACGTTTGTCATGCAAATTGCCTAGCCACATCCTTTGTAGGTTTGTACTATAAATACCATGTGATATCACAGACCTGGGCTGGTCACAAGGGTTAGTCCTGTGAAACACTCCTGGAATGTCAGCCTTGCTCATTGTTTAAAGATTAGCTTAGAGTAATTCTTGGGACTGCACTAGGCAGGTTCCCTAGTGCAGTTAGGATTGCATATCTGTTTATTTGTCTGTTACGATTGTCCTGTCCCAGCGGTGGTCGACAGGAGATCGTTCTGTGTGTCTGGGTGCTAACCGGAACAGCGGTTGTTACTGGTAGCCCCTTCTAATCTGTCTTGCATGGATCGCACTCGCCTGGCGCTAGTGCTGTGGATCCGTCTGATCTCCATCTCTCTTGCTGTACTTGGATCGCACTTGCTCTGGCGGAAAGAGCAGTGGATCCAGCTTGCTCTGTTTCTATACTTGGATCGCACTCGCTCTGGCGGAAAGAGCAGTGGATCGTATCTATCACTTATTCCTGTTTTCGTGTATCTGTCTTGTCTGCTACGAACGCTTGCTGGAGGCTCGGTGAGGTAACCGTTAAGCAAGCGCTCGCGTCCTCTGTTTCATGTTTGTCTGTCGGTGGTTAGTTAGGCGTGCTTGTCTCTGTTGTGCTTAACACGCAGAGACCGCGCATAAACGCGTGCACTGTTGCGAATGAGTGCGGTGTTCACGTTTAGTTAGCGTTTGTTATTTTCCTTATCTTCTCATTGTATGATTTGCTGTGCCTTTGCTACTCTCGTGCTCTGCCTTGCTGTAGCCTTGTGTCACCTCTGGCAATCGCCTCTCTCGCGATTGTGTTCCTACTTCATATCTGCTGTTGTATGTGCACCGTCGCGGGTTGGCGACTAGATTGGGGCACATACATACATTCTGTTCCTGTGCTCATTCTCTTCCGCAATCGCTTCTCTTGCGATTGCGTTCTCACTTGGTTTCTTCTGTTGTGTGTCCACCGTCGCAGGTTGGCGGCTAGATTGGTGGACATACATACAGTACATTCCTCATCTGTGCTTATTCGATCTTGTGTCGCTGTTAGCAATCGCCATCTCTGGCGATTGCCTTCTCACTTTATCTTCATGGTTGTGTGTTCATCGTCGCAGGGTGGCGACTAGATTGGTGGACACACATACCCTCTGTCGCTTTGATCTCTCTCTTTCAGGGCTATCTTGCCCTGCGTTTCTTCCCTTCGTACAATTCCTGTCTGGCGTCTGTGGTAGGGCAGGGGAGCTGTTCCTCTGCACTCCACAGCTCCACCTGCCGACAGGAATTTCCCTCTACACCTTTGCACCTATGCACCTTTTGCTGGGTTCCCTCAAATTATACGCTTGTGGAGGATTTCCGCAGTGTCAGCGCACGTCTGGTGCGCTGATCACGGAGAGAATTCCACAATCGTTACAGTATGACCAGCCAAACCGAAATTCCCAGTGTAGAGGGAATCTCCGATTTGTACGATTTGGTCAAATATGGGTCCTGTGTCTTTAAGAGGTTTAAGATACTTTCAGAGATGAGTTTTTTCCTGCACTGCATGATTGTTACGATTCATATGGTATCATCTCCTGCCTGCTGGTGGTGGTATTGAGTTGGACTGCCCTGGACTTCCACTATCCACCAGCAGGTGGTTTATCATCACATTTAAGGACTTGCAGTTCTTTGTATGGCCTGCAGAGGCCTCTAATGTGTCTCTGAGCAATTACCACCAGATGCTTCCTATTACATGGACTATATAAGTCTGCCTCTTCCTGCAAGTCATTGCCAGAACTTCCTTTCTACAGGTCTGAGTCTCTGGTCACCTCTGTTGTTTGATACCTGGTTTTCCTGTACCTGCTCTGTGATCTGATTACCTGCTGCTGAACCTCTGCTAGTCCTGACTCTGCTTCTGTCTATTCCTTTGTACCTTGCTTGTATCTGATTACCCGTTGCTGACTCTGTTATTCCGTTTTGACCTGTCTTTGCCTGCTCCCTTTGATACCGCGTTATTGTATATATATTTGCTTGTACATATATATCTCCTGCATGCCGTTTGTAGTTAGATAGATAGTCAGGGTTTTGGTTTATGTGTGCACACTGTTTTGTTTGGTTTGCGGGAGATTCACTGTATATATTGTTTGCATATGGTTGTATGTTATTTGCATGATTTGGTTCTTAATAAATCATTATTTTTGCACCTTAATTCCTGGTTCCAGTGTCTGTATGCTGCAAACTGTGGTCAAACCCTGTTTCTCCATTCAGGCTCCTGACAGTAAGTTCTGGCCATATATACACTGACCACTGCAGCTATACTGCACACTGATACCTGGCTGTTATGTCCAAAAATGGATCTACAACAAATTGATTATTATGCATTGCTTGCTGATGAGGATGAAGCTGAGTGTCGTGCAGATTTTGCTGATTTCTCTAAAGCTGAATTGCAGCAGATGATTAGCCAGACATATAGTTATGTCAAATTAGGAATAATTCGTACAGAAGATATTGAAAATTTAGCCAGGATCTGGAATGATCTTGCATACCCCAAAATGACAAATATTTGCATGCAACCTGATTCTGACCAAGGTGTAGTCAGTGATTATGATCCACCGTTTGACAATTATGCCATAGAAGCTCTGATTAACTTGTTTGAGGATGACAGGGAATATTTTGTTGATCATTACTCAAACAAAGGTAAACAGAGCGTGCAGGCTTGCATAGATTCCCTCCAGTCCCTGATCACTCAGGGAATATGCAAGTATGGGAAAGCCTCCCTTCTGTTAAATGCTTGGCAGAAGATTATTTCTGCAGGTTCCACAACCCTTACCTCATCTGTTGTGAATCCAGTTCAGGTTGATTTTACCTCAGAACAAGTGAACATGTATTCCAATTATTTAAAGAGAGACAAAAATGCCTTTTTTGAATTCTATAAAAGACAAAGCTTTGAGTTTGTAAGGGGGTGTAAATGTGCAGTCGAGAATCTGTTGTCTGACAGAAAATGTAAGCCTGAGTCAGCCCATGCTTTGATCAATGCATATTCAGAAATCTTGTCATTATGCACACCTCCTGTTAACCCTCTGAATGCCACTCACTCCCAGTCCACTGCAGTTAAACAGCTGCAAAGTCAGTCTCCCAGCAAAGAAGAATTTAATTTTATTTTTGACTCTGAACTGATTGATGATTTATTTGTTTTTCTGAGAAAGGATAGAGAAGGATTTATTAAGTATTACTGTGACAAAAGTGAAGGTTTTGTGTCTGCCTGTATACGTGCAACTGAGACATTGATTGCGCATAGGCTTTGCAAGTATGAATCCGCTTCTGCCTTAATTGCTGCCTATTTAGAAGTCCTGCAAGTAATACATTCTTCAGTTAACCCTCCAAATGTCTGTCACATTCAGAATCCTCAGCCCACAGCCACTAAACAGCTTAAATGCCAATCACCCATTAAAAAACAATTTGATTTCATTTTCAACTCTGATCAGATTGATCACTTATATGGTTATTTAAAGAGAGACAAACAAGGGTTTTATGAATCTTACTTTGAGAAGGGGGAATTGTATGTGTCTGCCTGTGTTCGTGCAACTGAGTCATTGATGCTGCATAAGCTCTGTAAGCGTGAATTTGCTTCTATGTTGATTACTGCCTGGCATGAAATCCTTTCTTCCTGTTTCCACTCTCCTCCTTCTGCTCATTCTCCATGTGTCTCTTCTTGTGTCCAGAACTCAGAACCTGCAATAGTTAAAAAACCTGTAAAATCAGCAACATTACAAACCGCTATCAGATCCACACCTTGGTCCTGGCAGTGTCCAGTTATACCAAGAGAACCTGCTGTTCCAGTTTCCAGAGTGGTCACCAAAACCAGACGCAAATACTTTCCTACAGCTTCCATTACTCCAGTCATCTCACCTCCCGTGCAGCCTCCAGTCATCTTGTCTTCCGTGCAGCCTCCAGTCATCTCGCCTCCTGTGCAGCCTCCATCCAACTCCTGTTTGGTGCAGCCTCCAGTTAATGTTCCTGTGACACTTGTTATACAGACTCTTGCCTTCCTCTCACAACTCTTGCAGACTTTGCCTCCGTCTCCAGAGCCTTGTGCTCAGTCTGCAAAACCTCATTTCCAACCTACAGAGACTTCAAAACAGCTTGCAGAATCCTGTTCACAGTCTGCAGAACTTTGCATCCAGTCTGCAGATCCCTGTTCCCAGTCTGCAGAATATTGCTTCCAGCCTGCAGGGACTCTGTCTTCATCTGCAGAGCCTTGCCTCCAGTCTGCAGAGACTTCAAATCAACCTGCAGAATCCTGCTCGCAGTCTGCAGAGCTTTGCATCCAGTCTGCAGAACCTTGTTCCCAGTCTGCAGAATATTGCCTCCAGCTTGCAGGGACTTTGCCTCAGTCTGCAGAACCTCACTTCCAGCCTGCAGAGACTTTGATCCAATTTGCAAAAGTTTGCATCCAGTCTACAGAAAACGGCATACAGCCTACAGAATTTCAATCTAGTATCCTGCCCACTCAGTTTCAGTTCCAGCTCGCACAGGCCCAGTCCGCACAGGCTCAGTGCCAACTCGCACAAACTGTATCAGGGTCTCAGCCAAAGGTCCAGTCAAGCGCTCAGCCAACGGTTCAGCCATGCGCTCAGCCAACGGCCCAGCCAAGTACTAAGCCAAAGGTCCAGATCCATGAAGTTATGCAGGATGGTGCCCTGCCTGAAACTACTGAGCCTGTTGCCCTGTCTGAAGTTTCCCAACCTGTTAACCTGCCTGAAGTTTTCCTGCCTTCTGTTTCACCTGATGTTATGCAATCTGCTGCCCTGTCTCCACAGACTTTTGCTGCTGCCCAGTCTCCACAGACTTTTGCTGCTGCCCAGTCTCCACAGACTTTTGCTGCTGCCCAGTCTCCACAGACTTCTGCTGCTGCCCAGTCTCCACAGACTTCTGCTACTGCCCAGCCTCCACAGACTTCTGCTACTGCCCAGCCTCCACAGACTTCTGCTACTGCCCAGCCTCCACAGACTTTTGCTGCTGCCCAGTCTCCACAGACTTTTGCTGCTGCCCAGTCTCCACAGACTTTTGCTGCTGCCCAGCCTCCACAGATGTCTGCTGCTGCCCAGCCTCCACAGATGTCTGCTGCTGCCCAGCCTCCACAGATGTCTGCTGCTGCCCAGCCTCCACAGATGTCTGCTGCTGCCCAGCCTCCACAGATGTCTGCTGCTGCCCAGCCTCCACAGATGTCTGCTGCTGCCCAGCCTCCACAGATGTCTGCTGCTGCCCAGCCTCCACAGATTTCTGCTGCTGCCCAGCCTCCACAGATTTCTGCTGCTGCCCAGCCTCCACAGATTTCTGCTGCTGCCCAGCCTCCACAGATTTCTGCTGCTGCCCAGCCTCCACAGATTTCTGCTGCTGCCCAGCCTCCACAGATTTCTGCTGCTGCCCAGCCTCCACAGATTTCTGCTGCTGCCCAGCCTCCACAGATGTCTGCTGCTGCCCAGCCTCCACAGATGTCTGCTGCTGCCCAGCCTCCACAGATGTCTGCTGCTGCCCAGCCTCCACAGATTTCTGCTGCTGCCCAGCCTCCACAGATTTCTGCTGCTGCCCAGCCTCCACAGATTTCTGCTGCTGCCCAGCCTCCACAGATTTCTGCTGCTGCCCAGCCTCCACAGATTTCTGCTGCTGCCCAGCCTCCACAGATTTCTGCTGCTGCCCAGCCTCCACAGATTTCTGCTGCTGCCCAGCCTCCACAGATTTCTGCTGCTGCCCAGCCTCCACAGATTTCTGCTGCTGCCCAGCCTCCACAGATTTCTGCTGCTGCCCAGCCTCCACAGATGTCTGCTGCTGCCCAGCCTCCACAGATGTCTGCTGCTGCCCAGCCACTAGAGACTCCTGTTATCAACGCTCCTGATGCTTCCAAGACTGCTGTCTGCCCTGTTGGTACCAAGCCTGCTGCAGCGCCTGATGTCTGCCAGTTTCCTGCTCTGTCTGAGACCTGCCAACCTGTTGTCCACTCTGATCCTGTCCAGTCTCCTCCTCAGCCTGATGATGCATGCCAGTTTCCTGCCAAGCCTGTTGGTGCCTGCCAGTCTCCTGTTCAGCCTGATCTTGCTCATTTTCCTGCCAAGACTGATGATCCTGTCCAGTCTGCTGTTAAGCCTGTTCCTGTCCAGTTTCCTGCTCAGCCTGATGATGCCTGCCAATCTCCTGCCAAGCCTGTTGGTGCCTGCCAGTTTCCCGTTCAGCCTGATCCTGTCCAGCCTTCTGCTCAGCCTGACGATCCTGTCCAGCCTTCTGCTCAGCCTGACGATCCTGTCCAGCCTTCTGCTCAGCCTGACGATCCTGTCCAGCCTTCTGCTCAGCCTGATGATCCTGTCCAGCCTTCTGCTCAGCCTGATGATCCTGTCCAGCCTTCTGCTCAGCCTGATGATCCTGTCCAGTCGCCTGCTCAGTCTGAAGATCCTGTCCAGTTTCCTGTCAAGCCTGATGATACCTGTCAGTCTCCTGCTCAGCCTAATGGTCCTGTCCAGTCTCCTGCCAAGCCTTATGCCTGCCAGTCTCCGGTCCAGCCTGATACCTTGTTTGATATCCTCCAGTTTCCTGAGATCCTGTTTTCTAAATTGCTCTCTGTCCAAAAGATGCTGGTCTGGATTTGGTTGGCATTATTTCCCTCCCTGCCCACCCAGGTTTGCCTTTTACTGCCTCCTGTATTTGTTGCTGCTTTCTGGGTCCTGCCTGATGTTGTACAGTCTTTTATCCAACTTGCCATCCTGCTTGGACGTTTACAGCTTATGTTACAACATCCAAAGACCAAGTTTTCAAAGTGTTTTCCCTCCCTGCCCTCCCAAGCTTGGCCTCTGCGACCCACCTGGCCAATGTTTGGGTTGTCTGCCCTCTTGTGGGACCCTGGTGGACATTTTCTAAAGACACTGTGGAGCGTCCTGAGGCTGCTTCTTCAGGGGGGGGTACTGTTACGATTCATATGGTATCATCTCCTGCCTGCTGGTGGTGGTATTGAGTTGGACTGCCCTGGACTTCCACTATCCACCAGCAGGTGGTTTATCATCACATTTAAGGACTTGCAGTTCTTTGTATGGCCTGCAGAGGCCTCTAATGTGTCTCTGAGCAATTACCACCAGATGCTTCCTATTACATGGACTATATAAGTCTGCCTCTTCCTGCAAGTCATTGCCAGAACTTCCTTTCTACAGGTCTGAGTCTCTGGTCACCTCTGTTGTTTGATACCTGGTTTTCCTGTACCTGCTCTGTGATCTGATTACCTGCTGCTGAACCTCTGCTAGTCCTGACTCTGCTTCTGTCTATTCCTTTGTACCTTGCTTGTATCTGATTACCCGTTGCTGACTCTGTTATTCCGTTTTGACCTGTCTTTGCCTGCTCCCTTTGATACCGCGTTATTGTATATATATTTGCTTGTACATATATATCTCCTGCATGCCGTTTGTAGTTAGATAGATAGTCAGGGTTTTGGTTTATGTGTGCACACTGTTTTGTTTGGTTTGCGGGAGATTCACTGTATATATTGTTTGCATATGGTTGTATGTTATTTGCATGATTTGGTTCTTAATAAATCATTATTTTTGCACCTTAATTCCTGGTTCCAGTGTCTGTATGCTGCAAACTGTGGTCAAACCCTGTTTCTCCATTCAGGCTCCTGACAATGATGCTGATCAGATTAGGTTATGCAACATGTCTCTGTCATTTCCATATGTTAATGAGTTGGTGCTTGCAGGCCAGTCTGCTGATTTGGCTTGTCAGCCAAAAGATTCGTTGCCCATAGCAACCACAAATAAAGAGGTTATTTCTGTCAAGTCTGAAATGTGCAAAACCATTCAGTATGATAATGATGTTTACAATGATGTTGCTCAGTCTCCGGGTTGTTTAGTGTTAGGTCCCCTCCCATGGAGGAAAGACTTCTTCGACAGTGGGAGGGACGAGTACTTAACAAATTGCATGCAAGGTGTTAGTGGAAACTAACATCCTCCAAGTGGTAGACAGGTTGTATGTGTGCTCATTGTGTATTTGTATCCCATGAGTGGGGTCTGCACTTTTTTGCAGGTAAGCATTCATCTGTTTTTAAGTAGCGCTGTTCATTTCTTTGCTATGTTTGATTTAATTCTGGTCAGCTGCTCCCACTTGTTAGTTTTTCTTTGGTGTATATGCAGAGCCTCTGTTTGGGTTCAAGGTGCGTTTGTATTCTCTGGGGGGGCTCAGCGCATCTCTGAGCTGAGGCCATTCAGAGGCGGCCTGGTCCCACTTTTTCTGCGCAATTTTTTAATTTTACTGGTAGCGCGCCCAGGCTATGCATATGCATAGGTAGGATTTAGTTAGTGTTAGGTCCCCTCCCATGGAGGAAAGACTTCTTCGACAGTGGGAGGGACGAGTACCTAACAAATTGCATGCAAGGTGTTAGTGGAAACTAACATCCTCCAAGTGGTAGACAGGTTGTATGTGTGCTCATTGTGTATTTGTATCCCATGAGTGGGGTCTGCACTTTTTTGCAGGTAAGCATTCATCTGTTTTTAAGTAGCGCTGTTCATTTCTTTGCTATTCATACATTCTGTTCCTGTGCTCATTCTCTTCCACAATCGCTTCTCTTGCGATTGCGTTCTCACTTGGTTTCTTCTGTTGTGTGTCCACCGTCGCAGGTTGGCGGCTAGATTGGTGAACATACATACAGTACATTCCTCATCTGTGCTTATTCGATCTTGTGTCGCTGTTAGCAATCGCCATCTCTGGCGATTGCCTTCTCACTTTATCTTCATGGTTGTGGGTTCATCGTCGCAGGGTGGCGACTAGATTGGTGGACACACATACCCTCTGTCGCTTTGATCTCTCTCTTTCAGGGCTATCTTGCCCTGCGTTTCTTCCCTTCGTACAATTCCTGTCTGGCGTCTGTGGTAGGGCAGGGGAGCTGTTCCTCTGCACTCCACAGCTCCACCTGCCGACAGGAATTTCCCTCTACACCTTTGCACCTATGCACCTTTTGCTGGGTTCCCTCAAATTATACGCTTGTGGAGGATTTCCGCAGTGTCAGCGCACGTCTGGTGCGCTGATCACGGAGAGAATTCCACAATCGTTACAGTATGACCAGCCAAACCGAAATTCCCAGTGTAGAGGGAATTTCCGATTTGTACGATTTGGTCAAATATGGGTCCTGTGTCTTTAAGAGGTTTAAGATACTTTCAGAGATGAGTTTTTTCCTGCAGTGCATGATGCTGATCAGATTAGGTTATGCAACATGTCTCTATCATTTCCATATGTTAATGAGTTGGTGCTTGCAGGCCAGTCTGCTGATTTGGCTTGTCAGCCAAAAGATTCGTTGCCCATAGCAACCACAAATAAAGAGGTTATTTCTGTCAAGTCTGAAATGTGCAAAACCATTCAGTATGATAATGATGTTTACAATGATGTTGCTCAGTCTCCGGGTTTTTTGCCCCAATCCAAAGCTTATGTGGATCCTATTATAGGTAGGATCGCACACTATATTAAAGCAGTTAAAAAATCAGTTCTTGTTCCTGAACTCCACCCATATGGAGATTATCTGGATACTGGCTTGTTTGAACCTCCATTTGCCTCATGGGACATTGGGGCCTTGATGGAGGAATTTGATTTTGATTGGAAAGCCTTTTGCGATTTTTACATCGCAAAAAGCGAAGATGTCTTGAATGATTGTCTCGATTCTATGTACCTTGGATGAGATCAGCAGTGGGTGCTTTGTGGAAAGGGACAATTCGAATGGGTATTGTGGCAGGTTTGGTATTTTTGGACGGTCCTTGGAAGGTGGTGGGCATGGCTCGGTGGGTGTCGATGGCTTCTTTTCTGGCATTCACAGTCCTGATGGGTGTTACACTGAGACTTGTGGTACTGAGGGGCATGTTTCAGTGGCTTCTCCTTCCGATGAGCTCGGTTTCGGGTGGGCTGACTCTGGAATTGGGCCTTGTCGGGCTGTCCTGACCTTCATGAGTCTTCAGTTAGAGTCTTTTGCAAATATCAGGTTAGAGGCTCGTCTGGAATCCGACCCTAGGGGGGGGGGGGGGGGCACTGTGAGGATCCGCTCGGCTGCCTGCGCAGGCAGCTTTTTGACCACGGTTCAGGTCTGCATTCTGCAGGTCTCTGGAAGAGAAACCTTTTGTCAGTTTTGCAGCTTGCTGCTGAGGAATTTGCATACGTTTGTCACATCCTTTGTAGGTTTGTACTATAAATACCATGTGATATCACAGACCTGAGCTGGTCACAAGGGTTAGTCCTGTGAAACACTCCTGGAGTGTCAGCCTTGCTCATTGTTTAAAGATTAGCTTAGAGTAATTATTGGGACTGCACTAGGCAGTTTCCCTAGTGCAGTTAGGATTGCATATCTGTTTATTTGTCTGTTACGATTGTCCTGTCCCAGCGGTGGTCGACAGGAGATCGTTCTGTGTGTCTGGGTGCTAACCGGAACAGCGGCTGTTACTGGTAGCCCCTTCTAATCTGTCTTGCCTGGATCGCACTCGCCTGGCGCTAGTGCTGTGGATCCGTCTGATCTCCATCTCTCTTGCTGTACTTGGATCGCACTTGCTCTGGCGGAAAGAGCAGTGGATCGTATCTCTCACTTATTCCTGTTTTAGTGTATCTGTCTTGTCTGCTACGAACGCTTGCTGGAGGCTCGGTGAGGTAACCATTAAGCAAGCGCTCGCGTCCTGTTTCATGTTTGTCTGTTGGTGGTTAGTTAGGCGTGCTTGTCTCTGTTGTGCTTAACACGCGGAGACCGCGCATAAACGCGTGCACTGTTGCGAATGAGTGCGGTGTTCGCGTTTAGTTAGCGTTTGTTATTTTTCTTATCTTCTCATTGTATGATTTGCTGTGCCTTTGCTACTCTCGTGCTCTGCCTTGCTGTAGCCTTGTGTCACCTCTGGCAATCGCCTCTCTCGCGATTGCGTTCCTACTTTATATCTGCTGTTGTATGTGCACCGTCCCGGGTTGGCGACTAGATTGGGGCACATACATACATTCTGTCCCTGTGCTCATTCTCTTCCGCAATCGCTTCTCTTGCGATTGCGTTCTCACTTGGTTTCTTCTGTTGTGTGTCCACCATCGCAGGTTGGCGGCTAGATTGGTGGACAGACATACATTCCTCATCTGTGCTTATTCGATCTTGTGTCGCTGTTAGCAATCGCCATCTCTGGCGATTGCCTTCTCACTTTATTTTCATGGTTGTGTGTTCATCGTCGCAGGGTGGCGACTAGATTGGTGGACACACATACCCTCTGTGGCTTTGATCTCTCTCTTTCAGGGCTATCTTGCCCTGCGTTTCTTCCCTTCGTACAATTCCTGTCTGGCGTCTGTGGTAGGGCAGGGGAGCTGTTCCTCTGCACTCCACAGCTCCACCTGTCGACAGGAATTTCCCTCTACAGGTGCATTGCACCTTTTGCTGGGTTCCCTCAAATTATACGCTTGTGGAGGGTTTCCGCAGTGTCAGCGCACGTCTGGTGCGCTGATCATGGAGAGAATTCCACAATCGTTACAGCTGGTAGGTGAATTCCGCTACTCCTCGGACACCAGGGTAGTGCTGGAACCAGGTGACTTGACCCAAATATGCAACAAGGAAGGAAAAAGTTCCGCACAAACTCCTGTGTGTAATCGAGTCCCAATTTATTAATGCAGGTAAAACGCCATACAGTCAAGGAGCTGACATGTTTCGGACTCGCAGGTCCTTAATCATAACACAAGTTCATGTTGAAAAGACACAGTGAATATAAAATCTAAAACCCACCCCTAACACAGGTGAATCCAATTACACTATCATTGGTTCACACTCAAGAGTGGCAGTAGGTGTGGCTAAAACATATATATATATATATATAGAGGAGAAATTACCCCTATTCTACTCAATTAAAACCAAAATAACACCTATGAGAAGGATACAAGCAGCGCTTTGATGGTAGAGCTTGATTGATTCTAAGGACACACCAATCGATTAAAAAATATATACATATTTTAATGGTAAGCAAAGACAAAACCAGAAACAAAACAAAGAAAAGAAAGGAATTCAAGTGATGGAATTTAAATCCCATCTAGTATTGAGTCCATGTGGTGAACGTGTCCCTAATTGGAATATCAAAAAAGCTTCTTTAATAAGTAACAATTTCTTCCAATCGCCACCTCTCAGTGGTCTCGGGATTCGTTCGATCCCTTGCAAGGAAGAAGAGGACATGTCCCCCGCATGGACCAATTTAAAATGGCGTGCCTCTATAATGTTCGGAAATACGTTCCCTTAAAGCGGAATATAACCCTGCATTTCAACTTTGCTCTAAAACATTATTTACAGTATATTATATGCAACCAGCATTTTTTTTTACTAGACCAGCATTAAAAGGGTTACACAGGGCTTTAAAGTTCCTGGAGATTTCTGCAGACGCATCCGAAGCTGAAATAGATACATTTTGTTTACATAAATGTATCTAAGTGTTGAATGTGACTCACTCTCTCTGACTGAGCTGGAGGAAAGCCAAAGTGTGTAACATTCAACACTTAGATACATTTATGTAAACAAAATGTAACTATCTGAGCTTCGGATGCGTCTGCAGAAATCTCCAGGAACTTTAAAGCCCTGTGTAACCCTTCCAATGCTGGTCTATGCTGGTTGCATATAATATACTGTAAATAATGTTTTAGAGCAAAGTTGAAATGCAGCGTTATATTCCGCTTTAAATGGCGGGTGGTACACCCAACATACTGAACATGGCACAGAGTACAAGATACTAGATACACCACATATGTGGTATGACAATTAATATATTGTCTCATGGGAAAACTCTTGTCATTGTGAAAGGAAACAATAGATTTGGTAATGTGGTGAACATCACAATACTGACACGTAACCATGCCACATCTGTAGGAGCCAACTGTATTAAGCCAACACGGGCGATAAGAAGTAGAAGTGAATAGGCTAGGAGAAAAGATGTTACCCAAAGTAGGGGCACGCCTACTCACAAACTTAGTTCCCCTACTTAACACCTGTCGAATTTGTTCGTCAGCATGCAAAATAGGCAAGGAGTTTCTAACAATGGACACCACCTGGCTATACTCAGAACTAAAAGCTGTCACAAAAACCGTACCCTCGGCTACGTGATTATTGGCAGGCAAGGGGGAGGAAGCAAGAAGCTGCTCCCTGTTCCTATTAAGTGCCAGCCTCCTACCCCTTGAAACCATCCAATGAGGATAGCCACGCTCCAACAATCGGCACTCAACGGTGTCCAATTCCCTATGCAGGGCATCCTCGCTAGAGCAATTACGACAAGCCCTAATAAATTCCCCAACCGGTACTGCCCGGATAGTATGGTGAGGATGACAGCTATTAGCCCTGAGCATAGTGTTGCCGCTACAGGGCTTGCGATAGGTGGAAGAGGACACTGTACCAAGGTCAAAATCCCCTGCCAGGGTGCCCCCCAGTATAGGTCAGATAGGCAGCTGCCCCCCAGCGTAGGTTAGATTAGGTAGGAGCCCCCCAGCGTAGGTTAGATTAGGTAGGTGCCCCCCAGTATAGGTTAGATAGGTAGCTGCCCCCCAGTGTAGGTTAGATAGGTAGCTGCCCCCCAGTGTAGGTTAGATTAGGTAGGTGCCCCCCAGTATAGGTTAGATAGGTAGCTGTGCCCCTGTGTAGGTTAGATTAGGTAACTGCCCCCCAGTGTAGGTTAGATTAGGTAAGTGCCCCCCAGTGTAGGTTAGATTAGGTAGCTGCCCCCCAAGCGTAGGTTAGATTAGGTAGGTGCCCCCCAGCATAGGTTAGATTAGGTAGCTGCCCCCCAGCGTAGGTTAGATACGATAGCTGCCCCCCAGCGTAGGTTAGATTAGGTAGGTGCCCCCCAGGATAGGGTAGATAGGTAGCTGTCCCCCATAATGGAGGGGGGGGCTGGAGCTGCGGGGAGGGCAGCCCTCCCTCTCCCGGGCCGCCCTCCGTGCTCCCCCCTCAGATGCATAGTGAGCAGCCAGGAAGCGCTGTATACAACATACCTCCCTGGCTCCAAGCGCTGCTCTCTCGCCGCTGGTCTTTTCCTCTCTGCCTACACGCTGATACACACGCTGCTTCCGGCTAAACAGGAAGCAGCGTGTGTATAAGCATGTATACAGAGAGGAGACCGGCGGCGAGAGACCGGCGCTTGGAGCCAGGGAGGTGAGTTGTATACAGCGCTTCCTGACTGCTCATTATGAATCTGAGGGGGGAGCACGAAGGGCGGCCCGGGAGAGGGAGGGGAGAGGTCGGGCTGCCCTCCCCGCGGCTCCGGCTCACCCCTCCATTACAGCGCCCCTCTGCCAACAGCGCCCAGGGCGGCGGCAAGCCCCGCACGGCCCTAGAAATGGGCATGAATCTGACCAAGAATGCTGCAGATCAGGTATTTCTGACAATATTGTCAGATCTGACAAGATTAGCTGCATGCTTGTTTCTGGTGTGAGATTCAGACACTACTGCAGCCAAATAGACCAGCGGGGCTGCCAGGCAACTGGTATTGCTTGTGCATTGGGAATAGCTGGGTGAACAGCATCACAGGCCTAATAAGCCTGGAACGTTGCCGGTGCCAAGTCTCAGCTGGATTGCTCACACAGCTTACAAACTCGCATAAAAACAAAAAAAAAGACGGCACACCACTGGCTGCAAAACTATTGCTGTATTGAGTGGACAAGAACACTACATGTTACGGATAAAACTATCCTTCATCAGGTGTCAAACAGCAATGAAGCGTACAAACACAGGTATATATACAAATCCAACTGTGAGCACCCCACCCATTATTGCTCCTCCCTTGGAGCTGGCTAACTCTTAAGTTAGCCAGAATTACAACACGTCTGTGGCCAGACATTTCTTTGATGCAGGTCATAACGCTGCACAGCTGAGATGGTGCGTATTAGAAGCTGTGAACCCCTCCAATAGAGGTGGCAACTTAGAAAAATTGTTGAAACAAAAAGAGGCAAGATGGATCTATTCCCTGGACGTAGTGGCCCCTAGAGGCATGAATGAGAGGTTGCCTCTCAAGTGTTTTTTATAGGGATTGTGCAATGTGATCTCGATTGTATTAATGTATGATTAGCATGTATTGACATATTGTTATAACCACATGTTTTTTCTACAGGTGGTTCTATGGCAGTCCTTTCTCGGAAGTGCCAGGAGTACGGTCAGTTATTGATTTATTTTTGTTGGTAGCCGTGAAGTAGTGCCAAATGACCACTTCATTTTATGCACACTTTGAGATTTGGGACTTAAGAGTTAACCAGCTCCAAGGGAGGAGCAATGATGGGTGGGGTGCTCACAGTTGGATTTGTATATATACCTTTGTTTGTACGCTTCATTGCTGTTTGACACCTGATGAAGAATAGTTGGTACTTATCCGTTAGCCGGGCGCATCCGGCAGGTGGCGCTATTATACTATTCCCCCCCAGGCCGACATGGATAGTAGGGAAAGATGTAACTCTGGTGGAGTTTTGTCGCCACCTGCCGGATGCGCCCGGCTAACAGATAAGTAACGGATAGTTTTATCCGTAACATGTAGTGTTCTTGTCCACTCAATACAGCACTAGTTTTGCAGCCAGTGGTGTGCCGTCTCTTTTTTGTTTTTATGCGAACTGGTATTGCTTAAAGGATACCCGAGGTGACATGTGACATGATGACATAGAGATGTGTATGTACAGTGTCTAGCACACAAATAACTATGCTGTGCTCCTTTTTTTCTTCCTCTGCCTGAAAGAGTTAAATATCAGGTATGTAAGTGGCTGACACAGTCCTGACTCAGACAGGAAGTGACTACAGCGTGACCCTCACTGATAAGAAATTCCAACTATAAAACACTTTCCTAGCAGAAAATGGCTTCTGAGAGCAGGAAGGAGATAAAATGGGTCAATAGTTCATAGATTTTAGCTCTGACATATTTCAATGAATGTGTCATTGAGCAAAAACAACAACACAGTTAAAACTTAAAAAGTAGATTTTTTATTTCTCCGCCAGAAAGAGTTAAATACCAGATATGTAAGTGGCTGACTCAGACAGGACTGATAAGAAATTCCAACTATAAAACACTTTCCTAGCAGAAAATGGCTTCTGAGAGCAGGAAAGAGATAAAACAGGTCAATAGTTCATAGATTTTTAGCTCTGGCATATTTCAATGAATGTGTCATTACGCAAAAATAATAAAACAGTTAAAACTTAAAGTAGATTTAAACATAAAATAAAACTGTGGAATATTTTAAAAAGTCAATTTAAGGAGAAGGAAGATAGATCATTAGTTTATTTTCACTTCGGGTGTTCTTTAAAAGGAAATAAATATGGCAGCCTCCAAATCCCTCACTTCAGTTGCCCTTTAAGGTTAGGTGTTAGCCAATGATAGTTAGGTGATAGCCAATTGACAGTTAAAGTGGACCTGAAGATATTTAAAAAAAAAAGTTTCACTTACCCCCTATAGCCATCCTGTGCCCACACCGTTTGCAAACCATTCTCCAATCCCCCCCCCCCCCCCACAGCTCCATTTATTCACCACAGACCCACAAGTCGATGGCCACCGAGTCTGAGTGGCCTTTGCCGCGGGCATCCTCGTATGCGCTCGCTTGACCAGGAGCGTACTGCGCAGACATATGAGAAAATCTCTACACGCGCCTGCGCAGTGGACACCGACTGCCAGAAGAGAAAGTGAGCCGCAGTGGAGGAATGGAGGATCGATTGCAAACGGCGTGGGCACAGGATGGCTGCAGGGGGCTGGCAGAAGCCCCAGGTAAGTGAAAGTCTTATCTTCGGGTCCGCTACAAGTTTCCTGAGAACCCTGACAAAAATACCACCACAATGGCAATAGTAGAATATCAGTAACAACACTTTACTGATAATTAGTCAGCCTCCCTGGGTGCCCAAATTGACAGGCATACAATTCCAAGTATGCCACTGGGTGGATTCGTACTTTGAACC
The DNA here is from genome assembly GCF_040937935.1 of Hyperolius riggenbachi. Lineage (NCBI taxonomy): Eukaryota > Metazoa > Chordata > Amphibia > Anura > Hyperoliidae > Hyperolius > Hyperolius riggenbachi. The sequence continues at coordinate 547,988,511 of NC_090646.1, forward strand.
ATCAGGTCCAGTGTCATCCACATAGAAGCTGATGCCCCCTTTTTCTCTATCCAGGTGGGCTGGTATAAGATTTGGGCTTGAGGTCATAACTGCAGCATAAACATCCTCAGTGGTTGAAGGACAACCGAGGTGACATGATGAGATAGACATGTGTTTTTACAGAGCCAAGCACACAAATAACTAGGCTGTGTTCCTTTTTTTCTTTCTCTGTGTGAAAGAGTTAAAAATCAGGTATGCAAGTGGCAGTTTCTGCCCGGGTCGGGACTGGGTCAGACTATAGCGTAACCCTCACTGATTAGTAATTACAGACATAAATTTTTTTCCTGTTAATAAATGGCTTCTGAAAGCATAAAAGAGATTAAAAGGGTCAATAATTTATAGATTTTAGCTCTGGCATACTTCAATGAAGGTGTCATTGAGCAGAGACAATGAAACAGTAAAAACTGAAAATCTAGATTTAAATATAAAATAAAACTGTGGGATATTTTAAAAAGTCATTTTAGGAGGAGGATAGATACAATTGTTTTTCTTATGAGTTAATTTTCACCTCGGAAGTCCTTTAATAATAAACAAGAATATGTCACTTCAAACTCATAATAACGTCATAACCGTTTCCCAGAAACACATTAAATAACTGCAAAGAAAATGTATTTCGTTATTGGAGGCAGAGCCGGGACAAGGTCCTCCAGCACCCAAGGCTGAGACACCAAAGTGCGCCCCTCCATCCCTCCCACCCCAGCCGTCACACAGATTGCTATTAGACTAAGAGGCGCCACAGGGCCCACAACCTCCCTAACACCTTAATATCTAGTTATCTGGCTTGCAGTTACTGCCATGTATCCCCTTTTCTTATTTCTTTCTGCTTCAAACACAATTAGGAATGACAGCTGAATGAATTCTGCGCCCCCTCCTACACTGCGCCCTGAGGCTGGAGCCTCTCCAGCCTATGCTTCGGCCCGGCCCTGATTGGAGGTGAGCTAGTATCCATACCAGACACAATAAGGAATCATTAGTACTTTTATTAAAAAAAGATGGTAAAATTAATATACCGTGAGCTCATGTTCAGCAAAGTCAGCAGCTGTGGGGCATGTAAATAAAGTGAAAACAAAGACACCGCGTCCTCTACCTGCATTGCGACATTGAGGAGTCGTCCTGCCAAAATACACAAGGCTAAACGTCAGGACTTCTTTTTAGAAATTGTTTTATTTGGCTTGGTGAAGTTGCCAATCAACAGGCAACATGCATCTGATAATAAGTGCATGCCATTATTATAACACACGCACGCACGCACACGCATACACACACACACACACACACAAATTTTACTCTTTTTGAGAAAACAAAAAAAAAAAGTGTCTGTTCCTATCAGCTGGTTTTTTTTTTTTGTTTTTTTTAAACCAACACCCACCATAAATATACTATACACAGGTGAAACTCGAAAAAAATTAGAATATGGTGCAAAAGTCTATTTATTTCGGTAAGGGCCCGTTTCCACTTGTGCCACGTTCGGCCGCGAGATGCAAGGTGACACATCCTAGTCTGCGGGTACGCAGATGAATCCCATCAGCCGTGCCATGAACGCTGTGCCAATGTTGGCCGAATCGCTAGCGCAAATGATTCAGCTGGCGGCACCATTGTTTCCTATGGCAGAGTTTCCCCGCATGATTTGCCTGCGGGGAAACTCTGCAGAATTGGCATGGAAACCGCGCTAGTGGAAACGGGCCCTAATTCAACTAATGCTAAAACTGGTCTATAAAATAGACTCATTACATGCAAAGCAAGATATTTCAAGCCTTTATTTGTTATAATTTTGATGATTATGACTTACAGTTTATGAAAACCCCAAAATCAAAATCTCAGACAGTTAGAATATTGTGAAAATGTTCAATATTCAAGTCTTAAAGTGTCAGACACTAATCAGCTAATTAATCCAAAAACACTTGCAAAGGGTTCTTATTTCATATATTAGTTTCACTTTTTAAGTTGAATTACTGAAATAGATGGCCTTTTGCACAATATTCAATTTTTTTTTAGTTTCACCTCTATTATGCTAGATGGGAGTGTTGGCCTGCTAGAATCACCCAGGTGTGCAAAATAAGAAACAAGTGCCTTGTGTACCCCAAACATACATGGACCTGTATTGCTTCTCTAGTAAGAAAATTTGGTCTGCATTGTAATTTTATAAATCTTAGCTGGCTGCAAAATGAAATACTGTAGATAAAAAAATACATATTGACTTGAGTAGTGTTAAAACAGATAGATAGATAGATAGATAGATAGATAGATAGATAGATAGATAGATAGATAGTGTAACGTTTGTGGAATCGTTTTCGTGGTCAGCGCACAAGATGCGCGCTGACACAGCGGAAACCCTCCACAAGCGTATAATTAAGTGAACCCAGGCTAGGTGCACTGCACCAGCAGAGGGCAATTCCCACCGGCAGATGGAGTCGTGGAGTGCAGACGAGCACAGCCTCTGCACGGCCACAGATGCCAGATGAGGCAAGGCAGGGCTAAACAGCCCTTAAAGAGAAAGAGCACAGATACAGGATGAATGTGTGTCCACCAATCTAGTCGCCACCCAGCGACGGTGAACACACATCAGCAGAAACAAAAGCAAGAACGCAATCGCAAAGAACGGCGATTGCCAACAGACACCAGACAGAAAAGGACAGAGCATGAGAGTAGCAAAGGCACAGCAAATAACAATAAGAAGATAACGAAAACAAACGCTAGCTAAACGCGAACACCGCACTCATTCGCAACAGCGAACGCGTTTACTGCACGGTCTCCGCACGAAAAGCGCAACAGAGACAAGCACGCCACCCTGACTAACCAATGACAGACAAACACGAAAAGAGAGAACGTGAACGCTTGCTAAACGGTTACCTCACCGAGCCTACAGCAAGCATTCGTATCAGACAAGACAGACAAACGGAAAACAGGAATATGAGAGATAAGATCCACCGCTCTTCCGCCAGAGCGAGTGCGATCCGGGTTCAGGAAAAGGATAGGAAAGATCCACTGCTCTTTCTGCCAGAGCGAATGCGATCCGGGTTCAGGAACAGGATAGGAAAGATCCACTGCTCTTTCCGCTAGAGCGAGTGCGATCCGGGTTCAGGGACAGAATAGGAAAGATCCACTGCTCTTTCTGCCAGAGCGAGTGTGATCCGGGTACAGGAACAGGATAGGAAAGAACCACTGCTCTTTCCGCCAGAGCGAGTGCGATCCGGGTTCAGGGACAGAATAGGAAAGATCCACTGCTCTTTCCGCCAGAGCGAGTGCGATCCGGGTTCAGGAACAGGAAGACAGATCAGAAGGATCCACAGCCGCTACCGCTAGAGGCTAGTGCGATTCAAACAAACAGACAGATGAGGTAGCCAGTAGCAACCGCTGCTCCAGCTTACACTCCAGGAAGATAGATCAGAAGGATCCACAGCCGCTACCGCTAGAGGCTAGTGCGATCCAAACAAGACAGACAGATGAACAGAGGGGGCTACCAGTAGCAACCGCTGCTCTGGTTAGCACCCCCAGACAGACAGAACGATTTCCTGACGACCACCGCTGGCGACAGGACAATCACAGCAGAGAGGCAACACAGACAAAACAGATAAGCAAGCTAACTGCACTAGAGGAGCTGTCTAGTGCAGTCCCAAGAATTACTCTAAGATCATTTTAACAAACCAACAGGGAAGGCTGACACTCATGGAGTGTTTCTCAGTAACAAACCATGAAAGGATGACTAGCAAAGGATTCTGGGAAAACATGGCTTTTATACTGCCAGCCTTCAAAGGAGGCAGCTAGGTGATTTGCATAACCAATGTATGCAAATTCCTCAACAGCAGAGCAGATCGGAAACTTGCAAAGGAAAGTCAGGTCTCTCTTCCAGAGACCTGCAGCCAACAGACTAGAGAAATGGTCAAACAGCTGTCTGCCTGTGCAGCCAGCTGAGCGGATCATTACAGATAGATAGATAGATACATCTGTCCTTCAGTGAAATTTGTGCTTCATGTACATACAGCAATTCAAGCAAGTGAGGAAACACGCTTCAAGTTACCGTATATACTCGAGTATAAGTCTAGAAATTTAGGTCTGACTCATTAAAATAAAAGTATCAGTCGACTTATACACGAGTCACGGGCTACACTGAGCACACTGAGTAATTTATTAATTTATTTATATAGCACCGACATATTACACAGCGCTGTACAGAATATATTGTCTTGGCCCTCAAGAGGGGCTCACAATCTAGTCCCTACCATAGTCATATGTCTATGTATTGTGTAGTGCATGGAAGCCCATTAACTTATCTGTATGTTTTTTGGGGATGTGGGAGGAAACCGGAGTGCCCGGGGAAACCCACACAGACACAGGGAGAACATACAAACTCCTTGCAGATGTTGACCTGGCTGTGATTCGAACCGGGGACCCAGCACTGTAAGGCAAGAGTGCTAACCACTATGCCACTGTGCTGCTGTAATGTGTGTACTATCAGTGACATTCCCATTTGCAGCAATTTACCCTGTGGTGAGTGACACTTTCTTGATAATGGAAATGCCAAGAAAACGCAGGTCTGAAAATCCTGGCCACAACAATTAAAGAAAACCCGAGGTGGGTTCTAAGAATGCTATCAGCACACAGAGGCTGGGTCTGCATATACTGCCAAGTCTCTGTTGCTATACTGCTCCCCCTCAGGCCCCCCATGGGCTCTGCTGTGTCCCTATAAATCAAACGCCGTGCTAGTGACATACAGCGTTTACCTTTTGCATTATCAGTCTCATCGCTCCCCCGCCACCTCCATAGCGCCGCTCCCCGCCTGCGTCCCTTCCCTCCAATCAACGGGGAAGGGGGGGAGGATGCCGGCGGGGAGCGGCGCTATGGAGGAGGTGGGGGAGCAGCAAGAGTGACACTGGCAAAGGTAGACAGCCGGCTGCGACATGGTGCGTGTCGCTAGCACGGCTGTGTGATTTATGGGGGCACAGCAGAGCGCAGGGGGGGGCCTGGGGAGGAGCAGTATAGCAACAGAGGCTGGGCATTATATGGAGACCCAGCCTCTGGGTGCTAATAGCATTCTTAGAACTCACCTCGAGTTCTCTTTAACAGTGGCATAGCTAAGGAGCTATGGGCCCCGATGCAAGTTTTACAATAGGGCCCCCCAAGCACTCTATACAATAACAATTGATACAGCGCACCAAAAACTATAACAATTGATACAGCGCACCAAAACCTGCCAATGGCAACTACAGTGTCAAAGGTGCAAGAAGGGAATGGGGAACAACTTGTTAATGATCACCACTATTGAAAGTATCTATAGAAGTGATTATTATAAGCACAGGACCAATAGAGAGCTAATACTGTAGTTGAGGGAGGGCCCTTCAAGGCTCCTCTGGCCCAAGGGCCCTGATGCAGTCGCAACCTCTGCAACCCCTACTGCTACGCCCCTGCTCTTTAACAAAGGAATGTGCAGGGGGGAAGATACTCGGCTGCAGGATGAGGAGTAACTAGTTGCTACACTTGGGGGCCTGGAGGAGTTATTGGCTGGAGGGATTAATGGCTGCAATACTGTATGCAGTGCAGTCAATAACCCCTCCTGGGCCCCGAGTGTAGCTGTTAATTCTTCCAGGGCCCCAAGTGCAGCCATTAACTTTTACTGGGTAGACTTATACTTGAGTCAATAAAAAAATCCAGCTTGAGGAGGTCAAATGTTGGAATCGACTTATACACAAGGTCAACTTGTATGGTAAATACATACCTAGAAGGAAAAAAAATTTGGATACCATAGAGCCTTCCCAATACTCGGTCCTTTCCATTGTCACTGAGCTGATCCCCATTGAAATTTTGCGACTCGCTACGCTTATGGTCCCGAGTAGTTCTGAAGACGAGCTCAGGAATGACGGGGTGATTGGAAGACCCGGATGGCTCCATGGTATCCAAAGCCTTTCCTCTACTTAGCTACGTATCTAACCTCAAGCAAGTTTCCTTAGTTCAGGTTCACTTTAATTTGTCATAAACTGTTCAATCGAAGGCTACTTTCACTTTTAATGAATTGCATCCTGTGCATCATTCCATCAGAAATCATTGCACCAATGTAAAATCAGCGTTGAAATATAATTGCATCAGGTTACAATGGGATTATATTGTCCATCCTGCCTCAACGGAAGCGACATAAAGTGAAAGGAGCCTTAATACTCAAGAATGAGAAAACATGCCTGACTTATGTAGAGGAGAGCAAAGACAGAATAAATGTTCTAAGGGCTGGTGCACACCCAGAGCTCTTCTGAGCACTTTTAAAAACGCCCGAGCTTTGAAAAGCGCTTGGCTAATATATTTGAATGGGATGGATCACACCAGAGTGATGTGATTTTCTCCCAAACGCAAACGTGAGTCCAGCATCATTTTTGCTGATTTCTGAGGCAATTCAGCCTCAATGTTAAGTCTAGGAAAGTGGAAAATCGCTCTGAAAAGTACTAGTACAGAGCGATTTTCCAAGCGTTTTTGTTACAGAAGCTGTTCAGTTCTAGCTCTACTGTAACAAAAAATAAAAATGCTACACCAAAACGCTCCAAAAATAACTAGGCATGATTAGAAAATCGCTAGGCACATTCCTAGAATCGCCTAGAAAAATCACTTCAAAAAGCGCTGAGCGTTTGCAATTAAAGGGACACTTAAGCCAGAAAAAAAAATAGTTTTACTCACCTGGGGCTTCTACCAGCCCCCTGCAGCAGTCCTGTGCCCTCGCAGCCCCTCACTAATCCTCTGGTCCCCCGCTGTCAGCTAGTTTACTTTTTGGCGACAGGCCCGACAGGACTGGCCACGCGTAGCTTTCTCCACATTCCCGACTGTAATTAGCGCTATTGCGTTGCCGCATATCTATGCATAGGTAATGCGGCAACGCGTATCTTTGTACGCATTGCGGCCCGCAACAGCGCTAATTACAGTCGGGAATGCGGAGAAAGCTACGCGTGGCCAGTCCTGTCGGCAAAAACGAAACTAGCTGACAGCAGGGGACCAGAGGATTAGTGAGTGGCTGTGAGGCACAGGACTGCTGCAGGGGGCTGGTAGAAGCCCCAGGTGAGTAAAACTCATTTTTTTTCTGGCTTAAGTGTCCCTTTAAGCTAGCGCATTTTGGTGTGCACTGGCCCACACACTCTTCCCCAGACTGTCAGTATTGGATTAAAAGTGAAAAGAAGAAAAAGAAAACTTGGCTTTTAGGGTTTTTTTTTTTATTATATAAATATTATTGTACAGAACTCCTGTACAATAATATTTATAATGGAAAAAAGTACAGGAGGAACAGCAGATTACAATGTATAAACAAAATATGCATTCTTGCAACACCCTCTTAAAGGGATCTTTTGGTGGCATGTTGGGGCTGCTATACACAAGCTACATCCTCGGCAGTGACAGCCCAGACCATCCACTTTGGCCTATAACCATCCACTGTGTGTACAAGGCTTAAAGAGACTCTGTAACATTAAAAAGATCCCCTGAGGGGTACTCACCTCGGGTGGGGGAAGCCTCCGGATCCTAATGAGGCTTCCCACGCCGTCCTCTGTCCCACGGGGATCTCGCCGCAGCCCTCTGAACAGCCGGCGACTGTGCCGACTGTCAGTTCAATATTTACCTTTGCTGGCTCCAGCGGGGGCGCTGTGGCGGCTTTCCGTTCCAAACTACACGGAAATACCCGATCTCATTCGGGTCAGCTCTACTGCGCAGGCGCAGGACACTTGCGCCTGCTCAGTAGAGCGGTCCCGACGGCGATCGGGTATTTCCGTGTAGTTCGGAGCCGACAGCCGTCAGAGCGCCTGCGCAGGAGCCAGGAAGGTAAATATTGACGTCACCGCTGCACGGACTCCACGGAGGGCTGCAGCGAGACCCCTGACGGATGGAGGACGGCGTGGGAATCCTCATTAGGATCCGGAGGCTTCCCCCACCCGAGGTGAGTACCCCCCAGGGGATCTTTTCATGTTACAGTTCCTCTATAAAAAGAGACTCTGAAGCGAACAAAAATTGCTATTTTTACCTGCTAGTTCGCTTCAGAAGTCTCATTAGATGTAAACCGCCGCATCCTCACCGCAAAACGAGGGCTTTAGACCCCGCATATCCCGGGGCACACATCCACGACCATCTTGGTCGTGGATTGGGCTGCCCTGAGAGGCAGAGCTTTTTGCTGTAGCTCTGCCTCTCCTGACGTCAATCACCGTGCGGATCTCCGCTTCTCCCCGCCCCTCTCTGTGAAGGAAGAGTGAGAGGGGCAGGGAGAGGCAGAGATCCACGGTGATTGACACCATTAGAGGTAGAGCTGCAGCTGAAAGCTCTGCCTCTTTCAGGAAGAGCCGGACGGATTGCCCCCTGGGGATTTAGGCGGTCTAAAGCGCTCGTTCTGCGGCGGGGATGCGGCGGTTTACATCTGATGATAGTACTGAAGCAAACTAGCAGGTAAAAGTAGCAATTTTTGGTCGCTTCAGTTTCACTTTAAATAGAGTGACCAGATTTTTGTGGGTCCAACCTGGGACAGGGAGGTGGGGCGCGGGGAGGGGGGGGGGGCGGCAGAGATCCACGGCGATTGACATCATTAGAGGTAGAGCTGCAGCTGAAAGCTCTGCCTCTTTCAGGAAGAGCCGGCCGGATAGCCCCCTGGGGATTTAGGCGGTCTAAAGCACTCGTTCTGCGGCGGGGATGCGGCGGTTTACATCTAATGATAGTACTGAAGCAAACTAGCAGGTAACAGTAGCAATTTTTGGTCGCTTCAGTTTCACTTTAAATAGAGTGGGGAGGGGGCGTGGCCATGACATTGTATGGGCGGAGCTAACGTAATGATGTAACAGCGAGGCATAAGAAAGCAGTGTTTACGCCATGATGTGGACAAACAAGATTTTGCATCATGGGTGTGCAGAAACTATGTGATGCTAATAGTATACCGTAACCACAAAGCAGCAAACATAGCCATCTATGACCATTAAATAATTAATGCAGTAACAGTTACCCCGGACACCAGAAAATAAACGCAATGGGCAACATGTCAGCACAAAGTAAACGCAATGCGGGCAACATGTCAGTATAAAATAAATGCAATGCGGGCAACATGTTAGTACAAAATAAACGCAATGCGGGCAAACATGTCAGTACAAAATAAACGCAATGCGGGCAAACATGTCAGTACAAAATAAACGCAATGCGGGCAACATGTCAGTACAAAATAAACGCAATGTGGGCAAACAAGTCAGTACAAAATTAACGCAATGCGAGCAAACATTTCACCAGAAAATAAACGCAATGTGGGCAAACATTTCACCAGAAAAGAAACACAATGCGGGCAAACATTTCACCAGAAAATAAATGCAATGCGGGCAAACATTTCACCAGAAAATAAACACAATGCGGGCAAACATTTCACCAGAAAATAAACGCAATGCGGGCAAACATTTCACCAGAAAATAAACGCAATGCGGGCAAATATTTCACCAGAAAATAAACGCAATGCGGGCAAACATTTCACCAGAAAATAAACGCAATGCGGGCAAACATTTCACCAGAAAATTAACGCAATGCGGGCAAACATTTCCCCAGAAAAGAAACACAATGCGGGCAAACATTTCACCAGAAAATAAACGCAATGCGGGCAAACATTTCACCAGAAAAGAAACACAATGCGGGCAAACATTTCACCAGAAAATAAATGCAATGCGGGCAAACATTTCACCAGAAAATAAACGCAATGCGGGCAAACATTTCACCAGAAAATAAACGCAATGCGGGCAAATATTTCACCAGAAAATAAACGCAATGCGGGCAAACATTTCACCAGAAAATAAACGCAATGCGGGCAAACATTTCACCAGAAAATTAACGCAATGCGGGCAAACATTTCCCCAGAAAAGAAACGCAATGCAGGCAAACATTTCCCCAGAAAAGAAACGCAATGCGGGCAAACATTTCCCCAGAAAAGAAACGCAATGCGGGTAAACATTTCCCCAGAAAAGAAACAAAATGCGGGCAAACAATTCACCAGAAAAGAAACGCAATGCGGGCAAACATTTCACTAGAAAAGAAACGCAATGCGGGCAAACATTTCTTGTAAATCACTTGCATGTGGTGTGGGGTGTACTGAACAGGCGCAGTAGTTCTGTAGGTGTCATTTTTTTGGGCAGCTCGGATATTCTCTTTAAGCCTTGTACACATGTTGGATGGTTATAGGCCGAAGTGGATGGTCTGGGCTGTCGCTGCCGAGGATGTAACTTGTGTATAGCAGCCTGAACGTTCCACCAAGAGTTCCAGAGTGAGATTCGTCTTAGCCGAGCACAGGCCTAGCCTAATGCTCCTCTACTTACCTCACCCACTCAAAGTCACTTTATCGTGCGCCATGTTATCATCCCTCCCACCTCCATGGCAACAGAATGCATCACTAGCCTGAAGGTTAGCAACACGTCTTTATAGAACTTGGCCCTGAACTCTTGCATTAGGGAATAAGTCTTGATCCTTGTTGGTGACAGTAATTGTGCATGTGTATGCAGCCTTATGCCAAATTGTTAGCTCTATGAAGCAGCAAACATTCTTGGTGTTTTTTATTTTTTATAGCTGTAACAGACAATTCCCGGTAACAAGTAAGCTATTCTCTTTAAGACACTGTCTGTAGAAGGACTTTCGCATTTCTAGTGAAACATGCATTGTGCTACTTGTGTAATACAGGTTACACTAGTACAGCAAGATGCACTATTTGTACAACACACATTGGGCTTGATTCACAAAGCGGTGCTAACCTACTTAGCACGTCTAAAGTCTTTAGACGCGCTAACCAGGGTGCTAAGTAGGTTAGCACCGGATTTCTCAATCAGATCGCACGCTAACTTTGCGCGCGCAAAGTTTTACGCGCACTAAGTCCCATAGGCTTTAATGGGCACTTCGCGCAAAACGCCCTTCGCTCTGTGCAGTACGCGCGTAAAGTTTTATGCGCATAAAGTTTTGCGCGCGTAAAGTTTTATGCGCGAAAAGCTTGTTTAGACGTGCTAAGGGGGTTTTCACAGGCGTGCTAACAGTTAGCACCGCTTTGTGAATCAAGCCCATTATATTACTGGTGTAAGTACCAATAACATTATCGTGCAACTTGTGCACAGCAATTTTACCAACCTCTCATAGATGAACCCCCATAGTGAATCACACTTCCTTGCAGCCTTGGTGACAGCGCACGATTTATGCAAGTATCTACTCCAAATGTTCACTGTTGCATCCAAATTTTTCTATGCTTGTTCATGGCTGGGTTCACATATGACATAGCGACAAAAAGGAGCGTTTTATGCAGGTGAGTGAGTGATTCTGTAGTGCATTTTGACAGCATTTTTGGTGCGTTTGCGGAGTTTTTTTTTTTTAACGCAGATGCATTTTGCATGCATTTTAATGTGTTTGTGGTTCACATATGTAAAACGCATATGGGTTTTGTATGCGTTTTTAAATGTACATTTATGCAAATCACTTGGAAGACAACAGGAAGTGGAAATACTTCAGAAATCATTATTTATTATTATTATTTAAAAAAAAACATTAAAAAAACGCATAAAAAATGCATACAAAATGCAATCCATTGCGTTTCCATTGACTTTCATTATGTACATTTTGGCAGCAATCCTGCATAACATGCAACAAAACCCACAAAACGCTTACTGTAAATTGCAGGTCTCCGCGTCTTTTTTTGCGTCCCATTGACTAAAATTGCTGCATAAAACGCAGCATTTCACGCAACGCTGGCGTTTCTGCTATGTGTGCACTCAGCCTCATGCATGCATAACATTGGCCTCACACCTGCAAGGAACTCATGCAAAATCTATGCACATAATTCCTTTGCAGTTTGGTCTGGTAGAGCAGAGATAAAACACATTAAAGGGACACTGTAGGGGTTTCAGGGAAAAATGAGTTGAACTTACCCAGGGCTTCTAATGGTCCCCCGCAGACATCCTGTGCCCGCGCAGCCACTCACCGATGCTCCGGCCCCGCCTCTGGTTCACTTCTGGAATTTCAGACTTTAAAGTCTGAAAACCACTGTGCCTGCGTTGCCGTGTCCTCGCTCCTGCTGATGTCACAAGGAGCGTACTGCGCAGGCCCAGTATGGTCTGTGCCTGTGCAGTACACTCCTGGTGAAATCAGCAAGCTTGAGGACATGGCAACGCAGGCGCAGTGGTTTTCAGACTTTAAAGTGAACCAGAGGTGGGGTCGGAGCATCGGTGAGTGCCTGCGCGGGCAAAGGATGTCTGTGTCTGCAGGGGACAGTTAGAAGCCCCGGGTAAGTTCAACTCATTTTCCCCCGACCCCCCTATAGTATCCCTTTAGGAAAGGTAAAACATAGGAATGCCTGATGAAATATTTACTTACCATGCTTATACTTGCTCTGCCGGAAATTATTTGTTTATATTTTGCAA